>NC_135234.1:312633238-312954008 GCF_051348905.1 Ranitomeya variabilis | reverse complement strand
CTATATTACTAATGGGCTCCTGTCATCATCAGATCCTGGCTCCTATATTACTAATGGGCTCCTGTCATCATCAGATCCTGACTCCTATATTACTAATGGGGCTCCTGTCATCATCAGATCCTGGCTCCTATATTACTAATGGGGCTCCTGTCATCATCAGATCCTGGCTCCTATACTACTAATGGGGCTCCTGTCATCATCAGATCCTGGCTCCTATATTACTAATGGGGCTCCTGTCATCATCAGATCCTGACTCCTATATTACAAATGGGGCTCCTGTCATCATCAGATCCTGGCTCCTATATTACTAATGGGCTCCTGTCATCATCAGATCCTGGCTCCTATATTACTAATGTGGCTCCTGTCATCATCAGATCCTGACTCCTATACTACTAATGGGCTCCTGTCATCATCAGATCCTGACTCCTATATTACTAATGGGGCTCCTGTCATCATCAGATCATGGCTCCTATATTACTAATGGGCTCCGGTCATCATCAGATCCTGGCTCCTATATTACTAATGGGCTCCTGTCATCATCAGATCCTGGCTCCTATATTACTAATGGGCTCCTGTCATCATCAGATCCTGGCTCCTATATTACTAATGGGGCGCCTGTCATCATCAGATCCTGACTCTTATATTACTAATGGGGCTCCTGTCATCATCAGATCCTGACTCCTATATTACTAATGGGCTCCTGTCATCATCAGATCCTGACTCTTATATTACTAATGGGGCTCCTGTCATCATCAGATCCTGGCTCCTATATTACTAATGGACTCCTGTCATCATCAGATCCTGACTCCTATATTACTAATGGGCTCCTGTCATCATCAGATCCTGGCTCCTATATTACTAATGGGCCCCTGTCATCATCAGATCCTGTCTCCTATATTACTAATGGGCTCCTGTCATCACCAGATCCTGACTCCTAAATTACTAATGGGCTCCTGTCATCATCAGATCCTGGCTCCTATATTACTAATGGGCTCCTGTCATCATCAGATCCTGGCTCCTATATTACTAATGGGCTCCTGTCATCACCAGATCCTGACTCCTAAATTACTAATGGGCTCCTGTCATCACCAGATCCTGACTCCTAAATTACTAATGGGCTCCTGTCATCATCAGATCCTGGCTCCTATATTATTAATGGGCTCCTGTCATCATCAGATCCTGGCTCCTACATTACTAATGGGCTCCTATCATCATCAGATCATGGCTCCTATATTACTAATGGGCTCCTGTCATCATCAGATCCTGGCTCCTATATTACTAATGGGCTCCTGTCATCATCAGATACTGACTCCTATATTACTAATGGGCTCCTGCCATCATCAGATCCTGACTCCTATATTACTAATGGGCCCCTGTCATCATCAGATCCTGTCTCCTATATTACTAATGGGCTCCTGTCATCATGAGATCCCAACTCCTATATTACTAATGGGGCTCCTGTCATCATCAGATCCTGGCTCCTATATTACTAATGGGGCTCCTGTCATCATCAGATCCTGGCTCCTATATTACTAATGGGGCTCCTGTCATCATCAGATACTGACTCCTATATTACTAATGGGGCTCCAGTCATCATCAGATCCTGGCTCCTATATTACTAATGGGCTCCTGTCATCATCAGATCCTGGCTCTTATATTACTAATGGGGCTCCTGTCATCATCAGATCCTGGCTCTTATATTACTAATGGGGCTCCTGTCATCATCAGATCCTGACTCCTATATTACTAATGGGCTCCTGTCATCATCACATCCTGGCTCCTATATTACTAATGGGCTCCTGTCATCATCACATCCTGGCTCCTATATTACTAATGGGCTCCTGTCATCATCAGATCGTGGCTCCTTTATTACTAATGGGCTCCTGTCATCATCAGATCCTGGCTCCTATATTACTAATGGGCTCCTGTCATCATCAGATCCTGGCTCCTATATTACTAATGGGCTCCTGTCATCATCAGATCCTGGCTCCTATATTACTAATGGGCTCCTGTCATCATCAGATCCTGGCTCTTATATTACTAATGGGCTCCTGTCATCAACAGATCCTGGCTCCTATATTACTAATGGGCTCCTGTCATCATCACATCCTGGCTCCTATATTACTAATGGGCTCCTGTCATCATCACATCCTGGCTCCTATATTACTAACTAGATGGCAGCCCGATTCTAAAGAATCGGGAGTCTAGAATCCATATATACTTTATTTATTCAAATGTAAGAATAATACAATTAATATATAATAGTAAGAAAGAACAAAAAATGGCTGCACTCACCAGCTCTTGACAATTCTTGACAGTACGGCACATTTCTGATTGGTCGCTCGCGGCAGGCGGCAACCAATCAGAAAAGTGCCGCGCACCACGAAGGCATATATCTTTGTCCACCCTGAGCGGGTGTAGGACGCTGGTGACGTCACTTATCTCCGGACATTATCTCCGGACAAAGCCACGGAAGTTGGCACAAATTGCCGGAAGTAGTATTCTAGGCAATTATATATTAGATTTTAATGTTATCAGTGTTTACCTTTGAACGTTTATATTGTATTGTCCTGTCACCAGCCATGTGTACGATTATCGGCCGAAAGCCTCTCTGGAACCAATAATCACCCCATGTAAAGGTATCTTTATAAGTTAAAGATTCAGAATACTATGACTTTTATCATATCCTGAACAGTCAAGTTTTTTATGAACCGTTAAGGTTTTCTGGTTGAAGTAAAAAAAACTCTGAGTGTTTACAGTTTGAAACCATAAAATGTTGAAAAATTATGTCATTCTTGAGTATATCACTCAATGGTGCTCATAAACGTGTCAAATTTGATCTATAATATACTTTAATATACGTTACTTTAATCTTTAATATACTTAAGAACAGGGCCCCAGACATCACACAGGGGGTCTGAAACACCGCACAGTGGTCCAAAATATCGCTGTGCTCTGCCTGGGGCCCCATATGCTGCCTGGGGCCCCTGTGCTCTGCCTGGGGCCCCATATGCTGCCTGGGGCCCCTGTGCTCTGCCTGGGGCCCCATGTTCTGCCTGGGGCCCCTGTGCTCTGCCTGGGGCCACTGTACTCTGCCTGGGGCCCCATATGCTGCCTGGGGCCCCTGTGCTCTGCCTGTGGCCCCATATGCTGCCTGGGGCCCCTGTGCTCTGCCTGGGGCCCCATGTTCTGCCTGGGGCCACTGTGCTCTGCCTGGGGCCCCATAAGCTGCCTGGGGCCCCTGTGCTCTGCCTGGGACCACTGTGCTCTGCCTGGGGCCCCATATGCTGCCTGGTGCCCCTGTGCTCTGCCTGGGGCCACTGTGCTCTGCCTGGGGCCCCATATGCTGCCTGGGGCCACTGTGCTCTGCCTGGGGCCCCATATGCTGCCTGGGGCCCCTGTGCTCTGCCTGGGGCCCCATATGCTGCCTGGGGCCCCTGTGCTCTGCCTGGGGCCACTGTGCTCTGCCTGGGGCCCCATATGCTGCCTGGGGCCCCTGTGCTCTGCCTGGTTGTAGGACACTGGTGACGTCACTTATCTCCGGACATTAGCTCCGGACATTATCTCCGGACATTAGCTCCGGACAAAGCCACGGAAGTTGGCACAAATTGCAGGAAGTAGTATTCTAGGCAATTATATATTAGATGGGCTCCTGTCATCATCAGATCCTGACTCCTATATTACTAATGGGGCTCCTGTCATCATCACATCCTGGCTCCTATATTACTAATGGGCTCCTGTCATCATCACATCCTGGCTCCTATATTACTAACTAGATGGCAGCCCGATTCTAAAGAATCGGGAGTCTAGAATCCATATATACTTTATTTATTCAAATGTAAGAATAATACAATTAATAAATAATAGTAAGAAAGAACAAAAAATGGCTGCACTCACCAGCTCTTGACAATTCTTGACAGTACGGCACATTTCTGATTGGTCGCTCGCGGCAGGCGGCAGCCAATCAGAAAAGTGTCGCGCACCACGAAGGCATATATCTTTGTCCACCCTGAGCGGGTGTAGGACGCTGGTGACGTCACTTATCTCCGGACATTATCTCCGGACAAAGCCACGGAAGTTGGCACAAATTGCCGGAAGTAGTATTCTAGGCAATTATATATTAGATTTTAATGTTATCAGTGTTTACCTTTGAACGTTTATATTGTATTGTCCTGTCCCCAGCCATGTGTACGATTATCGGCCGAAAGCCTCTCTGGAACCAATAATCACCCCATGTAAAGGTATCTTTATAAGTTAAAGATTCAGAATACTATGACTTTTATCATATCCTGAACAGTCAAGTTTTTTATGAACCGTTAAGGTTTTCTGGTTGAAGTAAAAAAAACTCTGAGTGTTTACAGTTTGAAACCATAAAATGTTGAAAAATTATGTCATTCTTGAGTATATCACTCAATGGTGCTCATAAACGTGTCAAATTTGATCTATAATATACTTTAATATACGTTACTTTAATCTTTAATATACTTAAGAACAGGGCCCCAGACATCACACAGGGGGTCTGAAACACCGCACAGTGGTCCAAAATATCGCTGTGCTCTGCCTGGGGCCCCATATGCTGCCTGAGGCCCCTGGGCTCTGCCTGGGGCCCCTGTGCTCTGCCTGGGGCCCCATATGCTGCCTGGGGCCCCTGTGCTCTGCCTGGGGCCCCATATGCTGCCTGGGGCCCCTGTGCTCTGCCTGGGGCCCCATAGGCTGCCTGGGGCCCCTGTGCTCTGCCTGGGGCCCCATATGCTGCCTGGGGCGCCTGTGCTCTGCCTGGGGCCCCTGTGCTCTGCCTGGGGCCCCATGTTCTGCCTGGGGACACTGTGCTCTGCCTGGGGCCCCATAGGCTGCCTGAGGCCCCTGTGCTCTGCCTGGGACCACTGTGCTCTGCCTGGGCCCCATATGCTGCCTGGGGCCCCTGTGCTCTGCCTGGGGCCCCTGTGCTCTGCCTGGGGCCCCATATGCTGCCTGGGGCCCCTGTGCTCTGCCTGGGGCCCCATGTTCTGCCTGGGGCCCCTGTGCTTTGCCTGGGGCCACTGTGCTCTGCCTGGGGCCCCATGTTCTGCCTGGGGCCACTGTGCTCTGCCTGGGGCCCCATAAGCTGCCTGGGGCCCCTGTGCTCTGCCTGGGACCACTGTGCTCTGCCTGGGGCCCCATATGCTGCCTGGGGCCCCTGTGCTCTGCCTGGGGCCACTGTGCTCTGCCTGGGGCCCCATATGCTGCCTGGGGCCACTGTGCTCTGCCTGGGGCCCCATATGCTGCCTGGGGCCCCTGTGCTCTGCCTGGGGCCCCATATGCTGCCTGGGGCCCCATGTTCTGCCTGGGGCCCCATGGTCTGCCTGGGGCCCCTGTGCTCTGCCTGGGGCCCCATATGGGCCTGGGGCCCCTGTGCTCTGCCTGGGGCTCCATATGCTGCCTGGGGCCCCTGTGCTCTGCCTGGGGCCCCTGTGCTCTGCCTGGGGCCCCATATGCTGCCTGGGGCCCCTGTGCTCTGCCTGGGGCCCCTGTGCTCTGCCTGGGGCCCCATGTTCTGCCTGGGGCCCCTGTGCTCTGCCTGGGGCCACTGTGCTCTGCCTGGGGCCCCATATGCTGCCTGGGGCCCCTGTGCTCTGCCTGGGGCCCCATATGCTGCCTGGGGCCCCTGTGCTCTGCCTGGGGCCCCATAGGCTGCCTGGGGCCCCTGTGCTCTGCCTGGGACCACTGTGCTCTGCCTGGGGCCCCATATGCTGCCTGGGCCCCTGTGCTCTGCCTGGGGCCACTGTGCTCTGCCTGGGGCCCCATATGCTGCCTGGGGCCCCTGTGCTCTGCCTGGGGCCCCTGTGCTCTGCCTGGGTGTAGGACACTGGTGACGTCACTTATCTCCGGACATTAGCTCCGGACATTAGCTCCGGACATTAGCTCCGGACATTAGCTCCGGACATTAGCTCCGGACATTAGCTCCGGACAAAGCCACGGAAGTTGGCACAAATTGCAGGAAGTAGTATTCTAGGCAATTATATATTAGATGGGCTCCTGTCATCATCAGATCGTGGCTCCTATATTACTAATGGGCTCCTGTCATCATCAGATCGTGGCTCCTATATTACTAATGGGCTCCTGTCATCATCAGATCCTGGCTCCTATATTACTAATGGGCTCCTGTCATCATCAGATCCTGGCTCCTATATTACTAATGGGCTCCTGTCATCATCAGATCCTGACTCCTATATTACTAATGGGGCTCCTGTCATCATCACATCCTGGCTCCTATATTACTAATGGGCTCCTGTCATCATCACATCCTGGCTCCTATATTACTAATGGGCTCCTGTCATCATCAGATCGTGGCTCCTATATTACTAATGGGCTCCTGTCATCATCAGATCCTGGCTCCTATATTACTAATGGGCTCCTGTCATCATTAGATCCTGACTCCTATATTACTAATGGGCTCCTGTCATCATCAGATCCTGGCTCCTATATTACTAATGGGCTCCTGTCATCATCACATCCTGGCTCCTATATTACTAATGGGCTCCTGTCATCATCAGATCCTGGCTCCTATATTACTAATGGGCTCCTGTCATCATCAGATCCTGACTCCTATATTACTAATGGGGCTCCTGTCATCATCACATCCTGGCTCCTATATTACTAATGGGCTCCTGTCATCATCACATCCTGGCTACTATATTACTAATCGGCTCCTGTCATCATCAGATCCTGGCTCCTATATTACTAATGGGCTCCTATCATCATCAGATCCTGGCTCCTATATTACTAATGGGCCCCTGTCATCATCAGATCCTGGCTCCTATATTACTAATGGGCTCCTGTCATCATCAGATCCTGGCTCCTATATTACTAATGGGCCCCTGTCATCATCAGATCCTGGCTCCTATATTACTAATGGGGCCCCTGTCATCATCAGATACTGACTCCTATATTACTAATGGGTTCCTGTCATCATCAGATCCTGGCTCCTATATTACTAATGGGCCCCTGTCATCATCAGATCCTGGCTCCTATATTACTAATGGGGCCCCTGTCATCATCAGATACTGACTCCTATATTACTAATGGGTTCCTGTCATCATCAGATCCTGGCTCCTATATTACTAATGGGCCCCTGTCATCATCAGATCCTGGCTCCTATATTACTAATGGGGCCCCTGTCATCATCAGATACTGACTCCTATATTACTAATGGGTTCCTGTCATCATCAGATCCTGGCTCCTATATTACTAATGGGCTCCTGTCATCATCACATCCTGGCTCCTATATTACTAATGGGGCTCCTGTCATCATCAGATCCTGGCTCCTATATTACTAATGGGCTCCTGTCATCATCAGATCCTGACTCCTGTATTACTAATGGGGCTCCTGTCATCATCAGATCCTGGCTCCTATATTACTAATGGGGCTCCTGTCATCATCAGATACTGACTCCTATATTACAAATGGGGCTCCTGTCATCATCAGATTCTGACTCCTATATTACTAATGGGGCTCCTGTCATCATCACATCCTGGCTCCTATATTACTAATGGGCTCCTGTCATCATCAGATCGTGATTCCTATATTACTAATGGGCTCCTCTCATCATCAGATCCTGGCTCCTATATTACTAATGGGCTCCAGTCATCATCAGATCCTGGCTCCTATATTACTAATGGGCTCCTGTCATCATCAGATCCTGGCTCCTATATTACTAATGGGCTCCTGTCATCATCAGATCCTGACTCCTATATTACTAATGGGGCTCCTGTGATCATCACATCCTGGCTCCTATATTACTAATGGGCTCCTGTCATCATCAGATCGTGGCTCCTATATTACTAATGGGCTCCTGTCATCATCAGATCCTGGCTCCTATATTACTAATGGGCTCCTGTCATCATCAGATCCTGGCTCCTATATTACTAATGGGCCCCTGTCATCATCAGATCCTGGCTCCTATATTACTAATGGGGCTCCTGTCATCATCACATCCTGGCTCCTATATTACTAATAGGGCTCCTGTCATCATCACATCCTGGCTCCTATATTACTAATGGAGCTCCTGTCATCATCAGATCCTGGCTCCTATATTACTAATGGGGCTCCTGTCATCATCAGATCCTGGCTCCTATATTACTAATGGGGCTCCTGTCATCATCAGATCCTGGCTCCTATATTACTAATGTGGCTCCTGTCATCATCACATCCTGGCTCCTATATTACTAATGGGCTCCTGTCATCATCACATCCTGGCTCCTATATTACTAATGGGCTCCTGTCATCATCAGATCCTGGCTCCTATATTACTAGTGGGCTCCTGTCATCATCAGATCCTGGCTCCTATATTACTAATGGGCTCCTGTCATCATCAGATCCTGGCTCCTATATTACTAATGGGCTCCTGTCATCATCAGATCATGGCTCCTATATTACTAATGGGCTCTTGTCATCATCAGATCCAGGCTCCTATATTACTAATGGGCTCCTGTCATCATCAGATCGTGGCTCCTATATTACTAATGGGCTCCTGTCATCCTCAGATCCTGGCTCCTATATTACTAATGGGCTCCTGTCATCCTCAGATCCTGGTTCCTATATTACTAATGGGCTCCGGTCATCATCAGATCCTGGCTCCTATATTACTAATGGGCTCCTGTCATCATCAGATCCTGGCTCCTATATTACTAATGGGCTCCTGTCATCATCAGATCGTGGCTCCTATATTACTAATGGGCTCCTGTCATCCTCAGATCCTGGCTCCTATATTACTAATGGGCTCCTGTCATCCTCAGATCCTGGCTCCTATATTACTAATGTGGCTCCTGTCATCATCAGATCCAGGCTCCTATATTACTAATGGGCTCCTGTCATCCTCAGATCCTGGCTCCTATATTACTAATGGGCTCCTGTCATCATCAGATCCTGGCTCCTATATTACTAATGGGCTCCTGTCATCATCAGATCCTGGCTCCTATATTACTAATGGGCTCCTGTCATCATCAGATCGTGGCTCCTATATTACTAATGGGCTCCTGTCATCCTCAGACCCTGACCCCTATATTACTAATGGGGCTCCTGTCATCATCAGATCCTGGCTCCTATATTACTAATGGCCCCCTGTCATCATCAGATCCTGGCTCCTATATTACTAATGGGCTCCTGTCATCATCAGATCCTGGCTCCTATATTACTAATGGGCTCCTGTCATCATCAGATCGTGGCTCCTATATTATTAATGGGCTCCTGTCATCATCAGATCCTGGCTCCTATATTACTAATGTGCTCCTGTCATCATCAGATCCTGGCTCCTATATTACTAATGGGGCTCCTGTCATCATCAGATCCTGGCTCCTATATTACTAATGGGCTCCTGTCATCATCAGATCCTGGCTCCTATATTACTAATGGGCTCCTGTCATCAGATCCTGGCTCCTATATTACTAATGGGCTCCTGTCATC
This sequence comes from Ranitomeya variabilis, assembly GCF_051348905.1. Lineage (NCBI taxonomy): Eukaryota > Metazoa > Chordata > Amphibia > Anura > Dendrobatidae > Ranitomeya > Ranitomeya variabilis. The sequence goes on along the minus strand of NC_135234.1, from coordinate 312,944,566 downwards.
ATCACATCCTGGCTCCTATACTACTAATGGGGCTCCTGTCATCATCAGATCCTGACTCCTATATTACTAATGGGGCTCCTGTCATCATCAGATCCTGGCTCCTATATTACTAATGGGGCTCCTGTCATCATCAGATCCCGGCTCCTATACTACTAATGGGGCTCCTGTCATCATCAGATCCTGGCTCCTATATTACTAGTGGGGCTCCTATCATCATCAGATCCTGGCTCCTATATTACTAATGGGCTCCTGTCATCATCAAATCCTGGCTCCTATATTACTAATGGGGCTCCTGTCATCATCAGATCGTGGCTCCAATATTACTAATGGGGCTCCTGTCATCATCAGATCCTGGCTCCTATATTACTAATGGGGCTCCTGTCATTATCAGATCGTGGCTCCTATATTACTAATGGTCTCCTGTCATCATCAGATCGTGGCTCCTATATTACTAATGGGCTCCTGTCATCATCAGATCCTTACTCCTATATTACTAATGGGCTCCTGTCATCATCAGATCCTGGCTCCTATATTACTAATGGGGTTCCTGTCATCATCAGATCCTGGCTCCTATATTACTAATGGGGCTCCTGTCATCATCAGATCCTGACTCCTATATTACTAATGGGCTCCTGTCATCATCAGATCCTGGCTCCTATATTACTAATGGGCTCCTGTCATCATCAGATCCTGGCTCCTATATTACTAATGGGGTTCCTGTCATCATCAGATCCTGGCTCCTATATTACTAATGGGGCTCCTGTCATCATCAGATCCTGGCTCCTTTATTACTAATGGGCTGCTGCCATCATCAGATCCTGGCTCCTATATTACTAATGGGGCTCCTGTCATCATCAGATCCTGACTCCTATATTACTAATGGGCTCCTGTCATCATCAGATCCTGGCTCCTATATTACTAATGGGCTCCTGTCATCATCAGATACTGACTCCTATATTACTAATGGGGTTCCTGTCATCATCAGATAAAGGGCCCTATATTACTAATGGGGCTCCTGTCATCATCAGATCCTGACTCCTATATTACTAATGGGCTCCTGTCATCATCAGATCCTGGCTCCTATAATACTAATGGGGTTCCTGTCATCATCAGATCCTGGCTCCGATATTACTAATGGGGCTCCTGTCATCATCAGATCATGGCTCCTATATTACTAATGGGCTCCTGTCATCATCAGATCGTGGCTCCTATATTACTAATGGGCTCCTGTCATCATCAGATCCTGGCTCCTATATTACTAATGGGCTCCTGTCATCATCAGATACTGACTCCTATATTACTAATGGGCTCCTGTCATCATCAGATCCTGGCTCCTATATTACTAATGGGCTCCTGTCATCATCACATCCTGGCTCCTATATTACTAATGGAGCTCCTGTCATCATCAGATCCTGGCTCCTATATTACTAATGGGGCTCCTGTCATCATCAGATACAGACTCCTATATTACTAATGGGATCCTGTCATCATCAGATCATGGCTTCTATATTACTAATGGGCTCCTGTCATCATCAGATCCTGGCTCCTATATTACTAATGGGCTCCTGTCATCATCAGATCATGGCTCCTATATTACTAATGGGCTCTTGTCATCATCAGATCCTGGCTACTATATTACTAATGGGGCTCCTGTCATCATCAGATCCTGGCTTCTATATTACTAATGGGCTCCTGTCATCATCAGATCATGGCTCCTATATTACTGATGGGCTCCTGTCATCCTCAGATCCTGGCTCCTATATTACTAATGGGCTCTTGTCATCCTCAGATCATGGCTCCTATATTACTAATGTGGCTCCTGTCATCATCAGATCCAGGCTCCTATATTACTAATGGGCTCCTGTCATCCTCAGATCCTGGCTCCTATATTACTAATGGGCTCCTGTCATCATCAGATCCTGGCTCCTATATTACTAATGGGCTCCTGTCATCATCAGATCCTGGCTCCTATATTACTAATGGGCTCCTGTCATCATCAGATCGTGGCTCCTATATTACTAATGGGGCTCCTGTCATCATCAGATCCTGGCTCCTATACTACTAATGGGGCTCCTGTCATCATCAGATCCTGGCTCCTATATTACTAATGAGCTCCTGTCATGATCAGATCGTGGCTCCTATATTACTAATGGGCTCCTGTCATCATCAGATCCTGGCTCCTATAATACTAATGGGGTTCCTGTCATCATCAGATCCTGGCTCCTATATTACTAATGGGCTCCTGTCATCATCAGATCGTGGCTCCTATATTACTAATGGGCTCCTGTCATCATCAGATCCTGGCTCCTATATTACTAATGGGCTCCTGTCATCATCAGATACTGACTCCTATATTACTAATGGGCTCCTGTCATCATCAGATCCTGGCTCCTATATTACTAATAGGGCTCCTGTCATCATCACATCCTGGCTCCTATATTACTAATGGAGTTCCTGTCATCATCAGATCCTGGCTCCTATATTACTAATGGGGCTCCTGTCATCATCAGATACTGACTCCTATATTACTAAAGGGATCCTGTCATCATCAGATCATGGCTCCTACATTACTAATGGGCTCCTGTCATCATCAGATCCTGGCTCCTATATTACTAATGGGCTCCTGTCATCATCAGATCATGGCTCCTATATTACTAATGGGCTCTTGTCATCATCAGATCCTGGCTACTATATTACTAATGGGGCTCCTGTCATCATCAGATCCTGGCTTCTATATTACTGATGGGCTCCTGTCATCATCAGATCCTGGCTCCTATATTACTAATGGGCTCCTGTCATACTCAGATCCTGGCTCCTATATTACTAATGGGCTCCTGTCATCCTCAGACCCTGACCCCTATATTACTAATGGGGCTCCTGTCATCATCAGATCATGGCTCCTATATTGCTAATGGGGCTCCTGTCATCATCAGATCCTGGCTCCTATATTACTAATGGGCTCCTGTCATCATCAGATCCTGGCTCCTATATTACTAATGGGCTCCTGTCATCATCAGATCGTGGCTCCTATATTACTAATGGGCTCCTGTCATCATCAGATCCTGGCTCCTATATTACTAATGGGGCTCCTGTCATCATCAGATCCTGGCTCCTATATTACTAATGGGGCTCCTGTCATCATCAGATCCTGGCTCCTATATTACTAATGGGCTCCTGTCATCAACAGATCCTGGCTCCTATATTACTAATGGGCTCCTGTCATCATCAGATCGTGGCTCCTATATTACTAATGGGCTCCTGTCATCATCAGATCCTGGCTCCTATATTACTAATGGGCTCCTGTCATCATCAGATCCTGGCTCCTATACTACTAATGGGGCTCCTGTCATCATCAGATCCTGACTCCTATATTACTAATGGGGCTCCTGTCATCATCAGATCATGGATCCTATATTACTAATGGGCTCCTGTCATCATCAGATCCTGGCTCCTATACTACTAATGGGGCTCCTGTCATCATCAGATCATGGCTCCTATATTACTAATGGGCTCCTGTCATCATCAGATCCTTGCTCCTATATTACTATTGGGCCCCTGTCATCATCAGATCCTGGCTCCTATATTACTAATGGGCCCGTGTCATCATCAGATCCTGGCTCCTATATTACTAATGGGCTCCTGTCATCATAAGATCCTGGCTCCTATATTACTAATGGGATCCTGTCATCATCAGATCCTGGCTCCTATATTACTAATGGGCCCCTGTCATCATCAGATCCTGGCTCCTATATTACTAATGGGCCCCTGTCATCCTCAGATCCTGGCTCCTATATTACTAATGGGCTCCTGTCATCCTCAGACCCTGACCCCTATATTACTAATGGGGCTCCTGTCATCATCAGATCATGGCTCCTATATTGCTAATGGGGCTCCTGTCATCATCAGATCCTGGCTCCTATATTACTAATGGGCTCCTGTCATCATCAGATCCTGGCTCCTATATTACTAATGGGCTCCTGTCATCATCAGATCGTGGCTCCTATATTACTAATGGGCTCCTGTCATCATCAGATCCTGGCTCCTATATTACTAAGGGGGCTCCTGTCATCATCAGATCCTGGCTCCTATATTACTAATGGGGCTCCTGTCATCATCAGATCCTGGCTCCTATATTACTAATGGGCTCCTGTCATCATCAGATCCTGGCTCCTATATTACTAATGGGCTCCTGTCATCATCAGATCGTGGCTCCTATATTACTAATGGGCTCCTGTCATCATCAGATCCTGGCTCCTATATTACTAATGGGCTCCTGTCATCATCAGATCCTGGCTCCTATACTACTAATGGGGCTCCTGTCATCATCAGATCCTGACTCCTATATTACTAATGGGGCTCCTGTCATCATCAGATCATGGATCCTATATTACTAATGGGCTCCTGTCATCATCAGATCCTGGCTCCTATACTACTAATGGGGCTCCTGTCATCATCAGATCATGGCTCCTATATTACTAATGGGCTCCTGTCATCATCAGATCCTTGCTCCTATATTACTATTGGGCCCCTGTCATCATCAGATCCTGGCTCCTATATTACTAATGGGCCCGTGTCATCATCAGATCCTGGCTCCTATATTACTAATGGGCTCCTGTCATCATAAGATCCTGGCTCCTATATTACTAATGGGATCCTGTCATCATCAGATCCTGGCTCCTATATTACTAATGGGCCCCTGTCATCATCAGATCCTGGCTCCTATATTACTAATGGGGCCCCTGTCATCACCAGATACTGACTCCTATATTACTAACGGGGTTCCTGTCATCATCAGATCCTGGCTCCTATATTACTAATGGGGCTCCAGTCATCATCACATACTGACTCCTATATTACTAATGGGGCTCCTGTCATCATCAGATCCTGGCTCCTATATTACTAATGGGCTCCTGTCATCATCAGATCCTGGCTCCTATATTACTAATGGGGCTCCTGTCATCATCAGATCCTGGCTCCTATATTACTAATGGGCTCCTGCCATCATCAGATCCTGGCTCCTATATTACTAATGGGGCTCCTGTCATCATCAGATCCTGACTCCTATATTACTAATGGGCTCCTGTCATCATCAGATCCTGGCTCCTATATTACTAATGGGCTCCTGTCATCATCAGATCCTGGCTCCTATATTACTAATGAGCTCCTGTCATGATCAGATCGTGGCTCCTATATTACTAATGGGCTCCTGTCATCATCAGATCCTGGCTCCTATAATACTAATGGGGTTCCTGTCATCATCAGATCCTGGCTCCTATATTACTAATGGGGCTCCTGTCATCATCAGATCATGGCTCCTATATTACTAATGGGCTCATGTCATCATCAGATCGTGGCTCCTATATTACTAATGGGGCTCCTGTCATCATCAGATCCTGGCTCCTATATTACTAATGGGCTCCTGTCATCATCAGATCCTGGCTCCTATAATACTAATGGGGTTCCTGTCATCATCAGATCCTGGCTCCTATATTACTAATGGGGCTCCTGTCATCATCAGATCATGGCTCCTATATTACTAATGTGCTCCTGTCATCATCAGATCGTGGCTCCTATATTACTAATGGGCTCCTGTCATCATCAGATCCTGGCTCCTATATTACTAATGGGCTCCTGTCATCATCAGATCCTGGCTCCTATACTACTAATGGGGCTCCTGTCATCATCAGATCCTGACTCCTATATTACTAATGGGTCTCCAGTCATCATCAGATCATGGCTCCTATATTACTAATGGGCTCCTGTCATCATCAGTTCCTGTCTCCTATACTACTAATGGGGCTCCTGTCATCATCAGATCCTGACTCCTATATTACTAATGGGGCTCCAGTCATCATCAGATCATGGCTCCTATATTACTAATGGGCTCCTGTCATCATCAGTTCCTGTCTCCTATACTACTAATGGGCTCCTGTCATCATCAGATCCTGGCTCCTATATTACTAATGGGCTCCTGTCATCATCAGATCGTGGCTCCTATATTACTAATGGGCTCCTGTCATCATCAGATCCTGGCTCCTATATTACTAATGGGCTCCTGTCATCATCAGATCCTGGCTCCTATACTACTAATGGGCTCCTGTCATCCTCAGATCCTGGCTCCTATATTACTAATGGGCTCCTGTCATCATCAGATCCTGGCTCCTATATTACTAATGGGCTCCTGTCATCCTCAGATCCTGGCTCCTATATTACTAATGGGGCTCCTGTGATCATCAGATCCTGGCTCCTATATTACTAATGGGATCCTGTCATCATCAGATACTGACTCCTATATTACTAATGGGGCTCCTGTCATAATCAGATCCTGGCTCCTATATTACTAATGGGCTCCTGTCATCATCAGATCCTGACTCCTATATTACTAATGGGGCTCCTGTCATCATCAGATCATGGCTCCTATATTACTAATGGGCTCCTGTCATCATCAGTTCCTGTCTCCTATACTACTAATGGGCCTCCTGTCATCATCAGATCATGGCTCCTATATTAATAATGGGCCCCTGTCATCATCAGATCCTGGCTCCTATATTACTAATGGGGCTCCTGTCATCATCAGATCCTGACTCCTATATTACTAATGGGGCTCCTGTCATCATCAGATCATGGCTCCTATATTACTAATGGGCTCCTGTCATCATCAGTTCCTGTCTCCTATACTACTAATGGGGCTCCTGTCATCATCAGATCCTGGCTCCTATATTACTAATGGGGCTCCTGTCATCATCAGATCCTGACTCCTATATTACTAATGGGGCTCCTGTCATCATCAGATCCTGGCTCCTATATTACTAATGGGCTCCTGTCATCATCAGATCGTGGCTCCTATATTACTAATGGGCTCCTGTCATCATCAGATCCTGGCTCCTATACTACTAATGGGGCTCCTGTCATCATCAGATCCTGACTCCTATATTACTAATGGGGCTCCTGTCATCATCAGATCATGGCTCCTATATTACTAATGGGCTCCTGTCATCATCAGTTCCTGTCTCCTATACTACTAATGGGGCTCCTGTCATCATCAGATCATGGCTCCTATATTACTAATGGGCTCCTGTCATCATCAGATCCTGGCTCCTATATTACTAATGGGCTCCTGTCATCATCAGATCCTGGCTCCTATATTACTAATGGGCCCATGTCATCATCAGATCCTGGCTCCTATATTACTAATGGGCTCCTGTCATCATCAGATCCTGGCTCCTATATTACTAATGGGCCCCTGTCATCATCAGATCCTGGCTCCTATATTACTAATGGGCCCGTGTCATCATCAGATCCTGGCTCCTATATTACTAATGGGCTCCTGTCATATCAGATCCTGGCTCCTATATTACTAATGGGATCCTGTCATCATCAGATCCTGGCTCCTATATTACTAATGGGCCCCTGTAATCATCAGATCCTGGCTCCTATATTACTAATGGGGACCCTGTCATCATCAGATACTGACTCCTATATTACTAATGGGGTTCCTGTCATCATCAGATCCTGGCTCCTATATTACTAATTGGGCTTATTCTGACTCATGGGTATGTAGAACGCAGTGGTGCCTGGATAGACCTATTCTTTTGGGCGCTTCCGTATTGACCTGTACTCACGTTCATACCGATTTATCAGATAGCTTAACTCAGCCACGATCTCATGTAAGAAGACTCCAGGAAAAGAGGATTGCTTTAACCGAAATTCTTGTATTATGATGAAAGTAGCAGGTAAAAAGGAATATTCAACAGAGTACATGAAGTAGGATGCATACAGATATGGTGATGATGACAAAATGGAGAATAAGGGCGTGAACAAACATACATCACAGGACTACAGTGAGAGAGTTGGGACAAAATACAGGGAAAAGCAAACTTCTGCCTAGAAAGAAGGATAGAACACAAGCAATGCAAACATTGAATGATTTCCCAAGTCGTGGGACATGACACTCCCCGTCTGAAATCCTTGGATTTCACGATGTCCGTAATTCTTCGAAGTCGTTCGAACCTGAAAAAACAAGAGGAAGAAAAAACGTGCATGCAATAATAAAACATAAAAGATTTTTAAGTCCAACTCGTTGTTGTTGACCCGTAGATCACACCGAAAGATAAGTTCAAGTATTTAAAACCCATCTTCAGATTGGGGAAGCCGCAAACATGCAAACTCTTCCACCAACCCAGAATCCAATGGGAATGTTAAGGGTTCAATCCAATGGAAAATGTCAACATTCAATAAACTGGGGGATGAGGAGGAATGCTCCCCGCCGTGAACAACGTCCAGGAACATGTTCAGTTCATGTGATGTCCTCCTTTCGTAGAAGCAGCACGAGTTCAGTGACCGGGCGGAAGAAGGTTCGGGTAGAGCCCCCTATTGTCACCTTAACTTCTACCTTACGAGTCTTTCCGTCCTCACCGGGTAGGACCTTGGTGATAAGTCCCATTGGCCAGTCATTACGATGAGCCTCTGTATCCTTTAAGAGAACAAGGTCTCCTTCTTGGAGATTGGGACTGGGCGTCTGCCATTTGTGACAGTTTTGAAGCAAGTGTAAATATTTGGTCTTCCATCGATGCCAAAACACGTTAGCCAGGTGTTGTACTTGCCTCCACTGACGTCTGTAAATGTCCTTATTATCAAAGTTCCCAGGCGGAACTGTAGCAGCTCCAATCTTCTGTGTGAGAAGTGTGGCTGGAGAAACATCAGAACCCAAGTTGAGGTCCTTTAGGTTTGTGGCGTGGTCCTCAGATGGAAACGCGTTCATTACGTCTTGTACAACTTCAGCAATTTCTACTGCCAATACCGCAGCGCAAAGCTCGAGTCTGGGTACAGAGTGTGCAGGCTTTGGAGTTAATTTGGCTTTACCCAGGATGAAACCACAGTGTACCTTGTTAGTTCCTAAGGTCATCAGATAAGCTACTGCGGCTATGGCTTCTGTAGATGCGTCAGAGAAAATATGGACTTCTCTTCTGATTGCAGTCAAAGGTGATCTTGGAGAATAACAACGTGGGACTTGGAGTTGCTCTAAGAACTTCAGAGACTTCTTCCACGCCTCCCACCTTTGCTGTTTCTGAGTTGGGAGCGGGGTGTCCCAATCCGTGTTCTCGGCCGTAAGCTGTCTTAACAGTATCTTGCCTTGAATAGTGATGGGTGCTACAAACCCGAGAGGATCATAGATGCTATTTATGACAGATAGGACTCCTCGTTTGGTAAAGGGTTTGTCATAGGGTGACACTTGGAAAGTGAAGGTGTCCCGTTTGATATCCCACAGTAGACCAAGGCTGCGCTGTGTTGGAGGAACATCGGAACCCAAGATGAGGTCCTTTAGGTTTGAGGCATGGTCCTCAGATGGAAACGCGTTCATTACCTCTTGACTGTTAGAGATAATCTTGTGGAGTCTGAGGTTTGATGTGGATAGCATTTCCTGTGTTCTGGAGAGTAGGTCAATTGCATCTTCGCTTGTGGGCAAGGACTTGAGCCCATCGTCCACGTAGAAGTTCTTCTCTACAAATTGCCGAGCATCGGAACCGTACTCTCTCTCACCTTCCTGGGCTGTCCGTCTCAGTCCATAGATCGCCACAGCAGGTGAGGGACTGTTGCCGAAGACATGGACCTTCATCCGGTAGTCTATGACCTGATTGTTGACGTTGTTGTCCTTGTGCCATAGGAACCTAAGATAGTTTCTGTTGTCTTCTTTCACAATGAAGCAATGAAACATCTGCTGAATGTCGGCCATTATGGCAACAGGTTCTTGTCTGAAGCGGATCAATACTCCAAGGAGGCTGTTGTTCAGGTTGGGCCCAGTTAGGAGCAGGTTATTGAGAGAGAGGCCTTCAAACTGAGCACTGGAGTCAAACACCACTCTGATCTGATTAGGCTTGCGAGGGTGATAGACACCAAAGGATGGAAGATACCAACATTCTTCTCCCTCCCTCAGTGGTGGCGCAGGTTCAGCATGATTTCTGTCAAAGATGTTCTGCATAAAGTCAATGAAATGCTTCTCCATCTCTGGTTTCCTCTTTAGGGTACGCTTTAAGGATGAGAACCTTGCAGTTGCTTGCTGCAGGTTGTTCGGCAACCTCACTCTTGGGAAACGAAAGGGTAAAGGAGCTACCCAACTGTTGGAGTCGTCTTGAACAAATTCTTTATCCATAACCTTTATAAATTCTTTATCTTCCCTTGTGGGTGCCAACTTGTTGTCATTACTTGTGGAATCGAACACTGATGACCCGAGGTTTTCTTCCCAGGACTGGAGTGTGTTCATGTTGTTGAAGGATTCCTGTTGCCACTTGGTGTTGCTCACTTTCTCTTTCACCCAGTAGTGATGTGGGCATGGTTGGAAATGGGTGCTGCGACCATTTGACAAGATGTGTGTCTTGTAAGAGGAGATGTTGTTAGGTCTCTTCATCTTGTGTATGCAAACATTGCCTATGATTACCCAGCCTAGATCTAAGCGTTGGGCAAATGGTGCATCGTGTGGTCCATTAATTTGCTGACGCACCTTGTGCAGCCGGAGGATGTCTCTGCCTAGCAGAATCAGGATATCTGCACTGTTGTTGAGGGCTGGTATCTTGTTTGCTATCCCCTTGAGATGTTGGTGATGAAGAGCAGCCTCTGGCGTTGGGATCTCTTCTCGATTGGATGGAATCTGGTTGCACTCGACCAGTGTAGGTAACGGTATCTCGACGGTGTTCTCGAGAGATGTCGCTGTAAGACCACTGGCCCTTCTCCCATAAACCTCTGTAACACCACTGCAGGTACCTAAGGTGTAAGGGTAGGCATTTCCCTTTAAGTTAAACATATCAAAGAGTTCTGACCTTGCAAGTGATCGGTTGCTCTGATCATCCAGAAGGACGTACACCTTCACGGCTTTCTCTGGGTGACCGTTGGGATATACGTTCACCAGGCAAATCTTCGCACAGGACTTGTCCCAGAGGTCTTCTCCGCAGACTTCTGTGCATGAAGAAGATATTGTGGTATGGCTTGCAGTTTGAGCTGCGTCCTCCCCGCCATGGCTCGTGGTGGGGGAAGGAGTAAGTGTAGAGTCAGGACGGAATGGGTGGAGTGCTTGTACGTGGTCCTCACTGTCACACTCCATGCACTTAATTGTAGTTTTACAGTCTTTAGCAAGGTGTTCAGTAGAAGCACAACATCTGTAGCATACCCCGAACTTCTTTAGAAGCTCCTTGCGTTCTAGGAGCGGTTTCTTCCTGAAGCCGATGCACTTTTTTAAGGGATGTGGCTTCTTGTGGATGGGACATTCACGATTTGGGTTCTCTATCTTTTCACCTTTGTTACTCTTGTCTGGGGCTGGTGTTGGTAAGGGAAGAATATCCGTCTTCTTCACTGACACTGGACCCCTGCGGTTTCTGTCGTTCGAGCGTGCGCTGACGTATTTAGAAGGAGGTGAAGCTGGGCCACTGGATTCTTGGTAGGAAAAGCTTGGGTCGTTCTTGCGCTCTGCCACGTCTTTTATAAACTCACAGAAGTAGGAGAATGGAGGAAATGACACTTGATGGTCTTTCTTGTATTTTGACCCTAGTGTAGTCCACCTTTCTTGCACGTTGTACGGTAGCTTGGAGATAATGGGATTTACTCCACGAGCAGTGTCCAGGTAGCTGAGGCCAGGTAGGTGGGTGTCTGCCTTGGCCAGCTGGAGCTCTAACAGCAAGTCACTGAGCTCTAGGAACTTTGAACTGTCCTTGCTTGATATCTTTGGAAAACTCTGTAATCGCTTGAACAGTGCGTCCTCTATGGCTTCTGGACTGCCAAAGTTTTTCTCTAGTCTTTCCCATGCAGCCATGAGACCAGCCGTTGGATTACTGATATGTACAGACCTGAGTCTCTTGACACGCTCGGTGGATTGTGGTCCTAGCCATCTGATTAGCAGGTCCAGCTCTTCGGCAGCAGTGATGCCGAGGTCACTAGTTACGGTTCTAAAGGCATTTTTCCAACCTCTGTAATTTTCAGGTTGGTCGTCAAACCTTGTGAGACCGGTTTTAGTAAGTTCGCGGCGAATCATGTACCTTGCGAAGTCGGACATGTCTGTTCTTTCTGACTTAGGATGCACGAATGTGGGCTGAGCGGTGTTGTACATAGGAGTGGAGACGTCTTGGACTTGAAACGTGGGTAAGTATGGAGTGGCATATGCATTTAGTCCAGCAACCGGTTTGGTGGGTATAGTCTCTGCTACATGCGGAGCTGGCACTGTGCGGTTGTCGAGAGTATAATGACCTGCCGGTATATTGGGTTGCGTGTAGATAATAGCCTGTGGAGTTTGATGAGATGCATGGTCTTGGCGCATACTGGAATACGAAGGAAGTTCAAGTTTGGGAGCATTGTACTGACCTTGAGTGTAGGGTTCTGTAAGTGGATCGGCATCCTGGTGTCCTGGAGAAGCATGAACGCCATCAGGAGTGTTAGTGATGATCTGCTGTTCGCCATTTTGGCTTAGCACGTAGTCTCTTGTGCGTTCAATAGGGTCCTCCGCCTCCACTTCACACAAACTGATGCTGTCTCTTTGACTCCCACTGATAGCTCGCTCCAGGATCCTTAACTCCGCCATGGCTGTTGCGTGCTCACATTCCTTCTCCAGAGCTTCCTTGCGTGCTGCATCCGCATCCATTTCTGCTCTCTTTTGTGCTGTGGCTGCCTCCATTTCTGCTCTCTTTTGTGCTGTGGCTGCCTCCATTTCTGCTCTCTTTTGTGCTGTGGCTGCATCCATTTCTGCTCTGGCTGCTTCTATTTCTGCTCTCTTTTGTGCTGTGGCTGCATCCATTTCTGCTCTCTTTTGCGCAAAGGTTGCTTGTATCTTAGACGTTTCTGCCTTAGCACGTGCCCTTATAAGCTGCTGGCTGAGAGTGGAATATTTTGATGAACTTGACCTAGATGAGCGTTTTGAGTGCTTAGACGATTTGGATGAGCGAGATGATGCATCTGGTGTCCGTGCAATTTTAGCCTCTATCTTGGTTTTAATGTCACGTACGGTGCAGTCCCTTTCAGAATTAAGCTGCTGGAAACTTTGCAATTCTTTTAAAGTCTCTGGCAGATTCAGTTTCTTCAGGAGAATAATGTATTGGTCAGTCTTCTCCATATACCTTTGGTATGCTGTGCATAATTGTTCTAGGACTCCCTCTAGTGGTAACTCATGAGAAGCAGGCCTTGATACAGTGTCTATGTGACTCAGCACTTTCTCCCATAGTGAAGACACATCACTATATACAACACATTTTTCAGTCTCTAAATTCTCCATGACTTTCCATGTAGGTTTAACTGTACGTTTTCCTCTTTCACTAGCTGGTGGATGGGGATCTAGGTCTCTTTCCTGTGTTTGTAAGTCTGGTAGGGACATTGTATACCTCGCTTCAGACATGATTTGTTTGCAGGCAGGATGAGTGGATGATGAGGGTTATACTTCTCACTGTTTATCTGCAGTGTGTGCTTCTATGCACGCTGGGGTCTGGCTGGGAACTGGGTTACTGTGTATCTGGGAAATGTCCTTTTCCACTGGGGTTCAGCACAGACCTTGAGTTACTGTCTCTGAAGGCAGGCTATTCCTTTTTACTATTCTGACTCATGGGTATGTAGAACGCAGTGGTGCCTGGATAGACCTATTCTTTTGGGCGCTTCCGTATTGACCTGTACTCACGTTCATACCGATTTATCAGATAGCTTAACTCAGCCACGATCTCATGTAAGAAGACTCCAGGAAAAGAGGATTGCTTTAACCGAAATTCTTGTATTATGATGAAAGTAGCAGGTAAAAAGGAATATTCAACAGAGTACATGAAGTAGGATGCATACAGATATGGTGATGATGACAAAATGGAGAATAAGGGCGTGAACAAACATACATCACAGGACTACAGTGAGAGAGTTGGGACAAAATACAGGGAAAAGCAAACTTCTGCCTAGAAAGAAGGATAGAACACAAGCAATGCAAACATTGAATGATTTCCCAAGTCGTGGGACATGACAGGGCTCCTGTCATCATCACATACTGACTCCTATATTACTAATGGGGCTCCTGTCATCATCAGATCCTGGCTCCTATATTACTAATGGGGCTCCTGTCATCATCAGATCCTGGCTCCTATATTACTAATGGGGCTCCTGTCATCATCAGATCCTGGCTCCTATATTACTAATGGGGCTCCTGTCATCATCAGATCCTGACTCCTATATTACTAATGGGGCTCCTGTCATCATCAGATCCTGGCTCCTATATTACTAATGGGCTCCTGTCATCATCAGATCGTGGCTCCTATATTACTAATGGGCTCCTGTCATCATCAGATCCTGGCTCCTATATTACTAATGGGCTCCTGTCATCATCAGATCCTGGCTCCTATACTACTAATGGGGCTCCTGTCATCATCAGATCCTGACTCCTATATTACTAATGGGGCTCCTGTCATCATCAGATCATGGCTCCTATATTACTAATGGGCTCCTGTCATCATCAGATCCTGGCTCCTATACTACTAATGGGGCTCCTGTCATCATCAGATCATGGCTCCTATATTACTAATGGGCTCCTGTCATCATCAGATCCTGGCTCCTATATTACTAATGGGCTCCTGTCATCATCAGATCCTGGCTCCTATATTACTAATGGTCCCCTGTCATCATCAGATCCTGACTCCTATATTACTAATGGGGCTCCTGTCATCATCAGATCATGGCTCCTATATTACTAATGGGCTCCTGTCATCATCAGATCCTGGCTCCTATACTACTAATGGGGCTCCTGTCATCATCAGATCATGGCTCCTATATTACTAATGGGCTCCTGTCATCATCAGATCCTGGCTCCTATATTACTAATGGGCTCCTGTCATCATCAGATCCTGGCTCCTATATTACTAATGGTCCCCTGTCATCATCAGATCCTGGCTCCTATATTACTAATGGGGCTCCTGTCATCATCAGATCCTGGCTCCTATATTACTAATGGGGCTCCTGTCATCATCAGATCCTGGCTCCTATATTACTAATGGGGCTCCTGTCATCATCAGATCCTGGCTCCTATATTACTAATGGGGCTCCTGTCATCATCAGATCCTGACTCCTATATTACTAATGGGGCTCCTGTCATCATCAGATCCTGGCTCCTATATTACTAATGGGCTCCTGTCATCATCAGATCGTGGCTCCTATATTACTAATGGGCTCCTGTCATCATCAGATCCTGGCTCCTATATTACTAATGGGCTCCTGTCATCATCAGATCCTGGCTCCTATACTACTAATGGGGCTCCTGTCATCATCAGATCCTGACTCCTATATTACTAATGGGGCTCCTGTCATCATCAGATCATGGCTCCTATATTACTAATGGGCTCCTGTCATCATCAGATCCTGGCTCCTATACTACTAATGGGGCTCCTGTCATCATCAGATCATGGCTCCTATATTACTAATGGGCTCCTGTCATCATCAGATCCTGGCTCCTATATTACTAATGGGCTCCTGTCATCATCAGATCCTGGCTCCTATATTACTAATGGTCCCCTGTCATCATCAGATCCTGGCTCCTATATTACTAATGGGCCCGTGTCATCATCAGATCCTGGCTCCTATATTACTAATGGGCTCCTGTCATCATCAGATCCTGGCTCCTATATTACTAATGGGATCCTGTCATCATCAGATCCTGGCTCCTATATTACTAATGGGCCCCTGTCATCATCAGATCCTGGCTCCTATATTACTAATGGGGTTCCTGTCATCATCAGATCCTGGCTCCTATATTACTAATGGGGCTCCTGTCATCATCACATACTGACTCCTATATTACTAATCGGGCTCCTGTCATCATCAGATCCTGGCTCCTATATTACTAATGGGCTCCTGTCATCATCAGATCCTGGCTCCTATATTACTAATGGGGCTCCTGTCATCATCAGATCCTGGCTCCTATATTACTAATGGGGCTCCTGTCATCATCAGATCCTGGCTCCTATATTACTAATGGGCTCCTGTCATCATCAGATCGTGGCTCCTATATTACTAATGGGCTCCTGTCATCATCAGATCCTGGCTCCTATATTACTAATGGGGCTCCTGTCATCATCAGATCCTGGCTCCTATATTACTAATGGGCTCCTGCCATCATCAGATCCTGGCTCCTATATTACTAATGGGGCTCCTGTCATCATCAGATCCTGACTCCTATATTACTAATGGGCTCCTGTCATCATCAGATCCTGGCTCCTATATTACTAATGGGCTCCTGTCATCATCAGATCCTGGCTCCTATAATACTAATGGGCTCCTGTCATCATCAGATCCTGTCTCCTATATTACTAATGGGCTCCTGTCATCATTAGATCCTGGCTCCTATATTACTAATGGGGCTCCTGTCATCATCAGATCCTGGCTCCTATATTACTAATGAGCTCCTGTCATGATCAGATCGTGGCTCCTATATTACTAATGGGCTCCTGTCATCATCAGATCCTGGCTCCTATAATACTAATGGGGTTCCTGTCATCATCAGATCCTGGCTCCTATATTACTAATGGGGCTCCTGTCATCATCAGATCATGGCTCCTATATTACTAATGGGCTCCTGTCATCATCAGATCGTGGCTCCTATATTACTAATGGGCTCCTGTCATCATCAGATCCTGGCTCCTATATTACTAATGGGCTCCTGTCATCATCAGATCCTGGCTCCTATAATACTAATGGGGCTCCTGTCATCATCAGATCCTGGCTCCTATATTACTAATGGGCTACTGTCATCATCACATCCTGGCTCCTATATTACTAATGGGCTCCTGTCATCATCAGATCCTGGCTCCTATATTACTAATGGGCTCCTGTCATCATCAGATCCTGGCTCCTATACTACTAATGGGGCCCCTGTCATCATCAGATCCTGGCTCCTATATTACTAATGGGGCTCCTGTCATCATCAGATCCTGGCTCCTATATTACTAATGGGCTCCTGTCATCATCAGATCGTGGCTCCTATATTACTAATGGGCTCCTGTCATCATCAGATCCTGGCTCCTATATTACTAATGGGCTCCTTTCATCATCAGATCCTGGCTCCTATACTACTAATGGGGCTCCTGTCATCATCAGATCCTGACTCCTATATTACTAATGGGGCTCCTGTCATCATCAGATCATGGATCCTATATTACTAATGGGCTCCTGTCATCATCAGATCCTGGCTCCTATACTACTAATGGGGCTCCTGTCATCATCAGATCATGGCTCCTATATTACTAATGGGCTCCTGTCATCATCAGATCCTTGCTCCTATATTACTATTGGGCCCCTGTCATCATCAGATCCTGGCTCCTATATTACTAATGGGCCCGTGTCATCATCAGATCCTGGCTCCTATATTACTAATGGGCTCCTGTCATCATAAGATCCTGGCTCCTATATTACTAATGGGATCCTGTCATCATCAGATCCTGGCTCCTATATTACTAATGGGCCCCTGTCATCATCAGATCCTGGCTCCTATATTACTAATGGGGCCCCTGTCATCACCAGATACTGACTCCTATATTACTAACGGGGTTCCTGTCATCATCAGATCCTGGCTCCTATATTACTAATGGGGCTCCAGTCATCATCACATACTGACTCCTATATTACTAATGGGGCTCCTGTCATCATCAGATCCTGGCTCCTATATTACTAATGGGCTCCTGTCATCATCAGATCCTGGCTCCTATATTACTAATGGGGCTCCTGTCATCATCAGATCCTGGCTCCTATATTACTAATGGGCTCCTGCCATCATCAGATCCTGGCTCCTATATTACTAATGGGGCTCCTGTCATCATCAGATCCTGACTCCTATATTACTAATGGGCTCCTGTCATCATCAGATCCTGGCTCCTATATTACTAATGGGCTCCTGTCATCATCAGATCCTGGCTCCTATATTACTAATGAGCTCCTGTCATGATCAGATCGTGGCTCCTATATTACTAATGGGCTCCTGTCATCATCAGATCCTGGCTCCTATAATACTAATGGGGTTCCTGTCATCATCAGATCCTGGCTCCTATATTACTAATGGGGCTCCTGTCATCATCAGATCATGGCTCCTATATTACTAATGGGCTCCTGTCATCATCAGATCCTGGCTCCTATATTACTAATGGGCTCCTGTCATCATCAGATCCTGGCTCCTATAATACTAATGGGGTTCCTGTCATCATCAGATCCTGGCTCCTATATTACTAATGGGGCTCCTGTCATCATCAGATCATGGCTCCTATATTACTAATGGGCTCCTGTCATCATCAGATCGTGGCTCCTATATTACTAATGGGCTCCTGTCATCATCAGATCCGGGCTCCTATATTACTAATGGGCTCCTGTCATCATCAGATCCTGGCTCCTATACTACTAATGGGGCTCCTGTCATCATCAGATCCTGACTCCTATATTACTAATGGGTCTCCAGTCATCATCAGATCATGGCTCCTATATTACTAATGGGCTCCTGTCATCATCAGTTCCTGTCTCCTATACTACTAATGGGGCTCCTGTCATCATCAGATCCTGACTCCTATATTACTAATGGGGCTCCAGTCATCATCAGATCATGGCTCCTATATTACTAATGGGCTCCTGTCATCATCAGTTCCTGTCTCCTATACTACTAATGGGCTCCTGTCATCATCAGATCCTGGCTCCTATATTACTAATGGGCTCCTGTCATCATCAGATCGTGGCTCCTATATTACTAATGGGCTCCTGTCATCATCAGATCCTGGCTCCTATATTACTAATGGGCTCCTGTCATCATCAGATCCTGGCTCCTATACTACTAATGGGCTCCTGTCATCCTCAGATCCTGGCTCCTATATTACTAATGGGCTCCTGTCATCATCAGATCCTGGCTCCTATATTACTAATGGGCTCCTGTCATCCTCAGATCCTGGCTCCTATATTACTAATGGGGCTCCTGTGATCATCAGATCCTGGCTCCTATATTACTAATGGGATCCTGTCATCATCAGATACTGACTCCTATATTACTAATGGGGCTCCTGTCATAATCAGATCCTGGCTCCTATATTACTAATGGGCTCCTGTCATCATCAGATCCTGACTCCTATATTACTAATGGGGCTCCTGTCATCATCAGATCATGGCTCCTATATTACTAATGGGCTCCTGTCATCATCAGTTCCTGTCTCCTATACTACTAATGGGGCTCCTGTCATCATCAGATCATGGCTCCTATATTAATAATGGGCCCCTGTCATCATCAGATCCTGGCTCCTATATTACTAATGGGGCTCCTGTCATCATCAGATCCTGGCTCCTATATTACTAATGGGGCTCCTGTCATCATCAGATCCTGACTCCTATATTACTAATGGGGCTCCTGTCATCATCAGATCCTGGCTCCTATATTACTAATGGGCTCCTGTCATCATCAGATCGTGGCTCCTATATTACTAATGGGCTCCTGTCATCATCAGATCCTGGCTCCTATACTACTAATGGGGCTCCTGTCATCATCAGATCCTGACTCCTATATTACTAATGGGGCTCCTGTCATCATCAGATCATGGCTCCTATATTACTAATGGGCTCCTGTCATCATCAGTTCCTGTCTCCTATACTACTAATGGGGCTCCTGTCATCATCAGATCATGGCTCCTATATTACTAATGGGCTCCTGTCATCATCAGATCCTGGCTCCTATATTACTAATGGGCTCCTGTCATCATCAGATCCTGGCTCCTATATTACTAATGGGCCCCTGTCATCATCAGATCCTGGCTCCTATATTACTAATGGGCTCCTGTCATCATCAGATCCTGGCTCCTATATTACTAATGGGCCCCTGTCATCATCAGATCCTGGCTCCTATATTACTAATGGGCCCGTGTCATCATCAGATCCTGGCTCCTATATTACTAATGGGCTCCTGTCATATCAGATCCTGGCTCCTATATTACTAATGGGATCCTGTCATCATCAGATCCTGGCTCCTATATTACTAATGGGCCCCTGTAATCATCAGATCCTGGCTCCTATATTACTAATGGGGACCCTGTCATCATCAGATACTGACTCCTATATTACTAATGGGGTTCCTGTCATCATCAGATCCTGGCTCCTATATTACTAATTGGGCTCCTGTCATCATCACATACTGACTCCTATATTACTAATGGGGCTCCTGTCATCATCAGATCCTGGCTCCTATATTACTAATGGGGCTCCTGTCATCATCAGATCCTGGCTCCTATATTACTAATGGGGCTCCTATCATCATCAGATCCTGGCTCCTATATTACTAATGGGGCTCCTGTCATCATCAGATCCTGACTCCTATATTACTAATGGGGCTCCTGTCATCATCAGATCCTGGCTCCTATATTACTAATGGGCTCCTGTCATCATCAGATCGTGGCTCCTATATTACTAATGGGCTCCTGTCATCATCAGATCCTGGCTCCTATATTACTAATGGGCTCCTGTCATCATCAGATCCTGGCTCCTATACTACTAATGGGGCTCCTGTCATCATCAGATCCTGACTCCTATATTACTAATGGGGCTCCTGTCATCATCAGATCATGGCTCCTATATTACTAATGGGCTCCTGTCATCATCAGATCCTGGCTCCTATACTACTAATGGGGCTCCTGTCATCATCAGATCATGGCTCCTATATTACTAATGGGCTCCTGTCATCATCAGATCCTGGCTCCTATATTACTAATGGGCTCCTGTCATCATCAGATCCTGGCTCCTATATTACTAATGGTCCCCTGTCATCATCAGATCCTGGCTCCTATATTACTAATGGGCCCGTGTCATCATCAGATCCTGGCTCCTATATTACTAATGGGCTCCTGTCATCATCAGATCCTGGCTCCTATATTACTAATGGGATCCTGTCATCATCAGATCCTGGCTCCTATATTACTAATGGGCCCCTGTCATCATCAGATCCTGGCTCCTATATTACTAATGGGGTTCCTGTCATCATCAGATCCTGGCTCCTATATTACTAATGGGGCTCCTGTCATCATCACATACGGACTCCTATATTACTAATCGGGCTCCTGTCATCATCAGATCCTGGCTCCTATATTACTAATGGGCTCCTGTCATCATCAGATCCTGGCTCCTATATTACTAATGGGGCTCCTGTCATCATCAGATCCTGACTCCTATATTACTAATGGGCGCCTGTCATCATCAGATCCTGGCTCCTATATTACTAATGGGGCTCCTGTCATCATCAGATCCTGACTCCTATATTACTAATGGGCTCCTGTCATCATCAGATCCTGACTCCTATATTACTAATGGGCTCCTGTCATCATCAGATCCTGGCTCCTATATTACTAATGGGGCTCCTGTCATCATCAGATCCTGGCTCGTATATTACTAATGGGGCTCCTGTCATCATCAGATCCTGGCTCCTATATTACTAATGGGGCTCCTGTCATCATCAGATACTGACTCCTATATTACTAATGGGGCTCCTGTCATCATCAGATCCTGGCTCCTATATTACTAATGGGATCCTGTCATCATCAGATCCTGACTCCTATATTACTAATGGGGCTCCTGTCATCATCACATCCTGGCTCCTATATTACTAATGGGCTCCTGTCATCATCACATCCTGGCTCCTATATTACTAATGGGCTCCTGTCATCATCAGATCCTGGCTCCTATATTACTAATGGGCTCCTATCATCATCAGATCCTGGCTCCTATATTACTAATGTTCTCCTGTCATCATCAGATCCTGGCTCCTATATTACTAATGGGCTCCTGTCATCATCAGATCCTGGCTCCTATATTACTAATGGAGCTCCTGTCATCATCAGATCCTGGCTCCTATATTACTAATGGGCTCCTGTCATCATCATATCCTGGCTCCTATATTACTAATGGGATCCTGTCATCATCAGATCCTGGCTCCTATATTACTAATGGGCTCCTGTCATCATCAGATCCTGACTCCTATATTACTAATGGGCTCCTGTCATCATCACATCCTGGCTCCTATATTACTAATGGGCTCCTGTCATCATCACATCCTGGCTCCTATATTACTAATGGGCTCCTGTCATCATCAGATCCTGGCTCCCATATTACTAATGGGCTCCTGTCATCATCAGATCCTGGCTCCTATATTACTAATGGGCTCCTATCATCATCAGATCCTGGCTCCTATATTACTAATAGGCTCCTGTCATCATCAGATCCTGGCTCCTATATTACTAATGGGGTTCCTGTCATCATCAGATCATGGCTCCTATATTACTAATGGGGCTCCTGTCATCATCAGATCCTGGCTCCTATATTACTAATGGGGCTCCTGTCATCATCAGATCATGGCTCCTATATTACTAATGGGGCTCCTGTCATCATCAGATCATGGCTACTATATTACTAATGGGGCTCCTGTCATCATCAGATCCTGGCTCCTATATTACTAATGGGCTCCTGTCATCATCAGATCGTGGCTCCTATATTACTAATGGGCTCCTGTCATCATCAGATCCTGGCTCCTATACTACTAATGGGGCTCCTGTCATCATCAGATCCTGACTCCTATATTACTATTGGGGCTCCTGTCATCATCAGATCATGGCTCCTATATTACTAATGGGCTCCTGTCATCATCAGATCCTGGCTCCTATAATACTAATGGGGTTCCTGTCATCATCAGATCCTGGCTCCTATATTACTAATGGGGCTCCTGTCATCATCAGATCCTGGCTCCTATATTACTAATGGGCTACTGTCATCATCACATCCTGGCTCCTATATTACTAATGGGCTCCTGTCATCATCAGATCCTGGCTCCTATATTACTAATGGGCTCCTGTCATCATCAGATCCTGGCTCCTATACTACTAATGGGGCCCCTGTCATCATCAGATCCTGGCTCCTATATTACTAATGGGGCTCCTGTCATCATCAGATCCTGGCTCCTATGTTACTAATGGGCTCCTGTCATCATCAGATCGTGGCTCCTATATTACTAATGGGCTCCTGTCATCATCAGATCCTGGCTCCTATATTACTAATGGGCTCCTGTCATCATCAGATCCTGGCTCCTATACTACTAATGGGGCTCCTGTCATCATCAGATCCTGACTCCTATATTACTAATGGGGCTCCTGTCATCATCAGATCATGGCTCCTATATTACTAATGGGCTCCTGTCATCATCAGATCCTGGCTCCTATACTACTAATGGGGCTCCTGTCATCATCAGATCATGGCTCCTATATTACTAATGGGCTCCTGTCATCATCAGATCCTTGCTCCTATATTACTATTGGGCCCCTGTCATCATCAGATCCTGGCTCCTATATTACTAATGGGCCCGTGTCATCATCAGATCCTGGCTCCTATATTACTAATGGGCTCCTGTCATCATAAGATCCTGGCTCCTATATTACTAATGGGATCCTGTCATCATCAGATGCTGGCTCCTATATTACTAATGGGCCCCTGTCATCATCAGATCCTGGCTCCTATATTACTAATGGGGCCCCTGTCATCACCAGATACTGACTCCTATATTACTAACGGGGTTCCTGTCATCATCAGATCCTGGCTCCTATATTACTAATGGGCTCCTGTCATCATCAGATCCTGGCTCCTATATTACTAATGGGCTCCTGTCATCATCACATCCTGGCTCCTATATTACTAATGGGCTCCTGTCATCATCAGATCCTGACTCCTATATTACTAATGGGCTCCTGTCATCATCAGATCCTGGCTCCTATATTACTAATGGGCTCCTGTCATCATCAGATCCTGGCTCCTATATTACTAATGGGGCTCCTGTCATCATCAGATCCTGGCTCCTATATTACTAATGGGCTCCTGCCATCATCAGATCCTGGCTCCTATATTACTAATGGGGCTCCTGTCATCATCAGATCCTGACTCCTATATTACTAATGGGCTCCTGTCATCATCAGATCCTGGCTCCTATAATACTAATGGGGTTCCTGTCATCATCAGATCCTGGCTCCTATATTACTAATGGGCTCCTGTCATCATCAGATCCTGGCTCCTATACTACTAATGGGGCTCCTGTCATCATCAGATCCTGACTCCTATATTACTAATGGGGCTCCTGTCATCATCAGATCCTGGCTCCTATATTACTAATGGGCTCCTGTCATCATCAGATCGTGGCTCCTATATTACTAATGGGCTCCTGTCATCATCAGATCCTGGCTCCTATATTACTAATGGGCTCCTGTCATCATCAGATCCTGGCTCCTATACTACTAATGGGGCTCCTGTCATCATCAGATCCTGACTCCTATATTACTAATGGGGCTCCTGTCATCATCAGATCATGGCTCCTATATTACTAATGGGCTCCTGTCATCATCAGTTCCTGTCTCCTATACTACTAATGGGGCTCCTGTCATCATCAGATCATGGCTCCTATATTACTAATGGGCTCCTGTCATCATCAGATCCTGGCTCCTATATTACTAATGGGCTCCTGTCATCATCAGATCCTGGCTCCTATATTACTAATGGGCCCCTGTCATCATCAGATCCTGGCTCCTATATTACTAATGGGCTCCTGTCATCATCAGATCCTGGCTCCTATATTACTAATGGGCCCCTGTCATCATCAGATCCTGGCTCCTATATTACTAATGGGCCCGTGTCATCATCAGATCCTGGTTCCTATATTACTAATGGGCTCCTGTCATATCAGATCCTGGCTCCTATATTACTAATGGGATCCTGTCATCATCAGATCCTGGCTCCTATATTACTAATGGGCCCCTGTAATCATCAGATCCTGGCTCCTATATTACTAATGGGGCTCCTGTCATCATCAGATCCTGGCTCCTATATTACTAATGGGGCTCCTGTCATCATCAGATCCTGGCTCCTATATTACTAATGGGGCTCCTGTCATCATCAGATCCTGACTCCTATATTACTAATGGGGCTCCTGTCATCATCAGATCCTGGCTCCTATATTACTAATGGGCTCCTGTCATCATCAGATCGTGGCTCCTATATTACTAATGGGCTCCTGTCATCATCAGATCCTGGCTCCTATATTACTAATGGGCTCCTGTCATCATCAGATCCTGGCTCCTATACTACTAATGGGGCTCCTGTCATCATCAGATCCTGACTCCTATATTACTAATGGGGCTCCTGTCATCATCAGATCCTGGCTCCTATATTACTAATGGGGCTCCTGTCATCATCAGATCCTGGCTCCTATATTACTAATGGGGCTCCTGTCATCATCAGATCCTGGCTCCTATATTACTAATGGGGCTCCTGTCATCATCAGATCCTGGCTCCTATATTACTAATGGGGCTCCTGTCATCATCAGATCCTGGCTCCTATATTACTAATGGGGCTCCTGTCATCATCAGATCCTGGCTCCTATAATACTAATGGGCTCCTGTCATCATCAGATCATGGCTCCTATATTACTAATGGGCTCCTGTCATCATCAGATCCTGGCTCCTATATTACTAATGGGGCTCCTGTCATCATCAGATCCTGGCTCCTATATTACTAATGGGCCCGTGTCATCATGAGATCCTGGCTCCTATATTACTAATGGGCTCCTGTCATCATCAGATCCTGGCTCCTATATTACTAATGGGGCTCCTGTCATCATCAGATCCTGGCTTCTATATTACTAATGGGCTCCTGTCATCATCAGATCCTGACTCCTATATTACTAATGGGCTCCTGTCATCATCAGATCCTGGCTCCTATATTACTAATGGGCTCCTGTCATCATCAGATCCTGGCTCCTATATTACTAATGGTCCCCTGTCATCATCAGATCCTGGCTCCTATATTACTAATGGGCCCGTGTCATCATCAGATCCTGGCTCCTATATTACTAATGGGCCCGTGTCATCATCAGATCCTGGCTCCTATATTACTAATGGGCTCCTGTCATCATCAGATCCTGGCTCCTATATTACTAATGGGATCCTGTCATCATCAGATCCTGGCTCCTATATTACTAATGGGCCCCTGTCATCATCAGGTCCTGGCTCCTATATTACTAATGGGCCCGTGTCATCATCAGATCCTGGCTCCTGTATTACTAATGGGCTCCTGTCATCATCAGATCCTGGCTCCTATATTACTAATGGGATCCTGTCATCATCAGATCCTGGCTCCTATATTACTAATGGGCCCCTGTCATCATCAGATCCTGGCTCCTATATTACTAATGGGGTTCCTGTCATCATCAGATCCTGGCTCCTATATTACTAATGGGGCTCCTGTCATCATCAGATCCTGGCTCCTATATTACTAATGGGGCTCCTGTCATCATCAGATCCTGGCTCCTATATTACTAATGGTCCCCTGTCATCAGATCCTGGCTCCTATATTACTAATGGGCCCGTGTCATCATCAGATCCTGGCTCCTATATTACTAATGGGCCCGTGTCATCATCAGATCCTGGCTCCTATATTAGTAATGGGATCCTGTCATCATCAGATCCTGGCTCCTATATTACTAATGGGCCCCTGTCATCATCAGATCCTGGCTCCTATATTACTAATGGGGTTCCTGTCATCATCAGATCCTGGCTCCTATATTACTAATGGGGCTCCTGTCATCATCAGATCCTGGCTCCTATATTACTAATGGCCCCCTGTCATCATCAGATCCTGACTCCTATATTACTAATCGGGCTCCTGTCATCATCAGATCCTGGCTCCTATATTACTAATGGGCTCCTGTCATCATCAGATCCTGGCTCCTATATTACTAATGGGGCTCCTGTCATCATCAGATCCTGACTCCTATATTACTAATGGGCGCCTGTCATCATCAGATCCTGGCTCCTATATTACTAATGGGGCTCCTGTCATCATCAGATCCTGACTCCTATATTACTAATGGGCTCCTGTCATCATCAGATCCTGGCTCCTATATTACTAATGGGGCTCCTGTCATCATCAGATCCTGGCTCCTATATTACTAATGGGATCCTGTCATCATCAGATCCTGGCTCCTATATTACTAATGGGCTCCTGTCATCATCAGATCCTGACTCCTATATTACTAATGGGGCTCCTGTCATCATCACATCCTGGCTCCTATATTACTAATGGGCCCCTGTCATCATCAGATCCTGACTCCTATATTACTAATGGGGCTCCTGTCATCATCACATCCTGGCTCCTATATTACTAATGGGCTCCTGTCATCATCACATCCTGGCTCCTATATTACTAATGGGCTCCTGTCATCATCAGATCGTGGCTACTATATTACTAATGGGGCTCCTGTCATCATCAGATCCTGGCTCCTATATTACTAATGGGGCTCCTGTCATCATCAGATCCTGGCTCCTATATTACTAATGGGCTCCTATCATCATCAGATCCTGGCTCCTATATTACTAATGGGCTCCTGTCATCATCAGATCCTGGCTCCTATATTACTAATGGGGCTCCTGTCATCATCAGATCGTGGCTCCTATATTACTAATGGGGCTCCTGTCATCATCAGATCCTGACTCCTATATTACTAATGGGGCTCCTGTCATCATCAGATCCTGGCTCCTATATTACTAATGGGCTCCTGTCATCATCAGATCGTGTCTCCTATATTACTAATGGGCTCCTGTCATCATCAGATCCTGGCTCCTATACTACTAATGGGGCTCCTGTCATCATCAGATCCTGACTCCTATATTACTATTGGGGCTCCTGTCATCATCAGATCATGGCTCCTATATTACTAATGGGCTCCTGTCATCATCAGATCCTGGCTCCTATACTACTATTGGGGCTCCTGTCATCATCAGATCATGGCTCCTATATTTCTAATTGGCTCCTGTCATCATCAGATCCTGGCTCCTATATTACTAATGGGCTCCTGTCATCATCAGATCCTGGCTCCTATATTACTAATGGCCCCCTGTCATCATCAGATCCTGGCTCCTATATTACTAATGGGCCCCTGTCATCATCAGATCCTGGCTCCTATATTACTAATGGGCTCCTGTCATCATCAGATCCTGGCTCCTTTATTATTAATGGGCTCCTGTCATCATCACATCCTGGCTCCTATATTACTAATGGGCTCCTGTCATCATCACATCCTGGCTCCTATATTACTAATGGGCTCCTGTCATCATCAGATCGTGGCTACTATATTACTAATGGGCTCCTGTCATCATCAGATCCTGGCTCCTATATTACTAATGGGCTCCTATCATCATCAGATCCTGGCTCCTATATTACTAATGTTCTCCTGTCATCATCAGATCCTGGCTCCTATATTACTAATGGGCTCCTGTCATCATCAGATCCTGGCTCCTATATTACTAATGGGATCCTGTCATCATCAGATCCTGGCTCCTATATTACTAATGGGCTCCTGTCATCATCAGATCCTGGCTCCTATATTACTAATGGGGCTCCTGTCATCATCAGATCGTGGCTCCTATATTACTAATGGGGCTCCTGTCATCATCAGATCCTGACTCCTATATTACTAATGGGCTCCTGTCATCATCAGATCCTGGCTCCTATATTGCTAATGGTCCCCTGTCATCATCAGATCCTGGCTCCTATATTACTAATGGGCCCGTGTCATCATCAGATCCTGGCTCCTATATTACTAATGGGCTCCTGTCATCATCAGATCCTGGCTCCTATATTACTAATGGGATCCTGTCATCATCAGATCCTGGCTCCTATATTACTAATGGGCCCCTGTCATCATCAGATCCTGGCTCCTATATTACTAATGGGCTCCTGTCATCATCAGATCGTGGCTACTATATTACTAATGGGCTCCTGTCATCATCAGATCCTGGCTCCTATATTACTAATGGGCTCCTATCATCATCAGATCCTGGCTCCTATATTACTAATGTTCTCCTGTCATCATCAGATCCTGGCTCCTATATTACTAATGGGCTCCTGTCATCATCAGATCCTGGCTCCTATATTACTAATGGAGCTCCTGTCATCATCAGATCCTGGCTCCTATATTACTAATGGGCTCCTGTCATCATCACATCCTGGCTCCTATATTACTAATGGGGCTCCTGTCATCATCAGATCCTGGCTCCTATATTACTAATGGGCTCCTGTCATCATCAGATCCTGGCTCCTATATTACTAATGGGCTCCTGTCATCATCAGATCCTGACTCCTATATTACTAATGGGGCTCCTGTCATCATCACATCCTGGCTCCTATATTACTAATGGGCTCCTGTCATCATCACATCCTGGCTCCTATATTACTAATGGGCTCCTGTCATCATCAGATCGTGGCTACTATATTACTAATGGGCTCCTGTCATCATCAGATCCTGGCTCCTATATTACTAATGGGCTCCTATCATCATCAGATCCTGGCTCCTATATTACTAATGGGCTCCTGTCATCATCAGATCCTGGCTCCTATATTACTAATGGGGCTCCTGTCATCATCAGATCGTGGCTCCTATATTACTAATGGGGCTCCTGTCATCATCAGATCCTGACTCCTATATTACTAATGGGGCTCCTGTCATCATCAGATCCTGGCTCCTATATTACTAATGGGCTCCTGTCATCATCAGATCGTGGCTCCTATATTACTAATGGGCTCCTGTCATCATCAGATCCTGGCTCCTATACTACTAATGGGGCTCCTGTCATCATCAGATCCTGACTCCTATATTACTATTGGGGCTCCTGTCATCATCAGATCATGGCTCCTATATTACTAATGGGCTCCTGTCATCATCAGATCCTGGCTCCTATACTACTAATGGGGCTCCTGTCATCATCAGATCATGGCTCCTATATTTCTAATTGGCTCCTGTCATCATCAGATCCTGGCTCCTATATTACTAATGGGCTCCTGTCATAATCAGATCCTGGCTCCTATATTACTAATGGCCCCCTGTCATCATCAGATCCTGGCTCCTATATTACTAATGGGCCCCTGTCATCATCAGATCCTGGCTCCTATATTACTAATGGGCTCCTGTCATCATCAGATCCTGGCTCCTTTTTTTATTACTGGGCTCCTGTCATCATCACATCCTGGCTCCTATATTACTAATGGGCTCCTGTCATCATCACATCCTGGCTCCTATATTACTAATGGGCTCCTGTCATCATCAGATCGTGGCTACTATATTACTAATGGGCTCCTGTCATCATCAGATCCTGGCTCCTATATTACTAATGGGCTCCAATCATCATCAGATCCTGGCTCCTATATTACTAATGTTCTCCTGTCATCATCAGATCCTGGCTCCTATATTACTAATGGGCTCCTGTCATCATCAGATCCTGGCTCCTATATTACTAATGGGATCCTGTCATCATCAGATCCTGGCTCCTATATTACTAATGGGCTCCTGTCATCATCAGATCCTGGCTCCTATATTACTAATGGGGCTCCTGTCATCATCAGATCGTGGCTCCTATATTACTAATGGGGCTCCTGTCATCATCAGATCCTGACTCCTATATTACTAATGGGCTCCTGTCATCATCAGATCCTGGCTCCTATATTACTAATGGTCCCCTGTCATCATCAGATCCTGGCTCCTATATTACTAATGGGCCCGTGTCATCATCAGATCCTGGCTCCTATATTACTAATGGGCTCCTGTCATCATCAGATCCTGGCTCCTATATTACTAATGGGATCCTGTCATCATCAGATCCTGGCTCCTATATTACTAATGGGCACCTGTCATCATCAGATCCTGGCTCCTATATTACTAATGGGGTTCCTGTCATCATCAGATCCTGGCTCCTATAATACTAATGGGGCTCCTGTCATCATCACATACTGACTCCTATATTACTAATCGGGCTCCTGTCATCATCAGATCCTGGCTCCTATATTACTAATGGGGCTCCTGTCATCATCAGATCCTGGCTCCTATATTACTAATGGGGCTCCTGTCATCATCAGATCCTGACTCCTATATTACTAACGGGCGCCTGTCATCATCAGATCCTGGCTCCTATATTACTAATGGGGCTCCTGTCATCATCAGATCCTGACTCCTATATTACTAATGGGCTCCTGTCATCATCAGATCCTGGCTCCTATATTACTAATGGGGCTCCTGTCATCATCAGATCCTGGCTCCTATATTACTAATGGGGCTCCTGTCATCATCAGATCCTGGCTCCTATATTACTAATGGGGCTCCTGTCATCATCAGATACTGACTCCTATATTACTAATGGGCTCCTGTCATCATCAGATCCTGGCTCCCATATTACTAATGGGGCTCCTGTCATCATCAGATCCTGACTCCTATATTACTAATGGGGCTCCTGTCATCATCACATCCTGGCTCCTATATTACTAATGAGCTCCTGTCATCATCACATCCTGGCTCCTATATTACTAATGGGCTCCTGTCATCATCAGATCCTGGCTCCTATATTACTAATGGGCTCCTATCATCATCAGATCCTGGCTCCTATATTACTAATGTTCTCCTGTCATCATCAGATCCTGGCTCCTATATTACTAATGGGCTCCTGTCATCATCAGATCCTGGCTCCTATATTACTAATGGAGCTCCTGTCATCATCAGATCCTGGCTCCTATATTACTAATGGGCTCCTGTCTTCATCACATCCTGGCTCCTATATTACTAATGGGATCCTGTCATCATCAGATCCTGGCTCCTATATTACTAATGGGCTCCTGTCATCATCAGATCCTGACTCCTATATTACTAATGGGGCTCCTGTCATCATCACATCCTGGCTCCTATATTACTAATGGGCTCCTGTCATCATCACATCCTGGCTCCTATATTACTAATGGGCTCCTGTCATCATCAGATCGTGGCTACTATATTACTAATGGGCTCCTGTCATCATCAGATCCTGGCTCCTATATTACTAATGGGCTCCTATCATCATCAGATCCTGGCTCCTATATTACTAATGGGGCTCCTGTCATCATCAGATCATGGCTCCTATATTACTAATGGGGCTCCTGTCATCATCAGATCCTGGCTCCTATATTACTAATGGGCTCCTGTCATCATCAGATCGTGGCTCCTATATTACTAATGGGCTCCTGTCATCATCAGATCCTGGCTCCTATACTACTAATGGGGCTCCTGTCATCATCAGATCCTGACTCCTATATTACTATTGGGGCTCCTGTCATCATCAGATTATGGCTCCTATATTACTAATGGGCTACTGTCATCATCAGATCCTGGCTCCTATAATACTAATGGGGTTCCTGTCATCATCAGATCCTGGCTCCTATATTACTAATGGGGCTCCTGTCATCATCAGATCCTGGCTCCTATATTACTAATGGGCTACTGTCATCATCACATCCTGGCTCCTATATTACTAATGGGCTCCTGTCATCATCAGATCCTGGCTCCTATATTACTAATGGGCTCCTGTCATCATCAGATCCTGGCTCCTATACTACTAATGGGGCCCCTGTCATCATCAGATCCTGGCTCCTATATTACTAATGGGGCTCCTGTCATCATCAGATCCTGGCTCCTATATTACTAATGGGCTCCTGTCATCATCAGATCCTGGCTCCTATATTACTAATGGGCTCCTGTCATCATCAGATCCTGGCTCCTATATTACTAATGGGCTCCTGTCATCATCAGATCCTGGCTCCTATATTACTAATGGGGCTCCTGTCATCATCAGATCCTGGCTCCTATATTACTAATGGGGCTCCTGTCATCATCAGATCCTGGCTCCTATACTACTAATGGGGCTCCTGTCATCATCAGATCCTGACTCCTATATTACTAATGGGGCTCCTGTCATCATCAGATCATGGCTCCTATATTACTAATGGGCTCCTGTCATCATCAGATCCTGGCTCCTATACTACTAATGGGGCTCCTGTCATCATCAGATCATGGCTCCTATATTACTAATGGGCTCCTGTCATCATCAGATCCTTGCTCCTATATTACTGTTGGGCCCCTGTCATCATCAGATCCTGGCTCCTATATTACTAATGGGCCCGTGTCATCATCAGATCCTGGCTCCTATATTACTAATGGGCTCCTGTCATCATAAGATCCTGGCTCCTATATTACTAATGGGATCCTGTCATCATCAGATCCTGGCTCCTATATTACTAATGGGCCCCTGTCATCATCAGATCCTGGCTCCTATATTACTAATGGGGCCCCTGTCATCACCAGATACTGACTCCTATATTACTAACGGGGTTCCTGTCATCATCAGATCCTGGCTCCTATATTACTAATGGGCTCCTGTCATCATCAGATCCTGGCTCCTATATTACTAATGGGCTCCTGTCATCATCACATCCTGGCTCCTATATTACTAATGGGCTCCTGTCATCATCAGATCCTGACTCCTATATTACTAATGGGCTCCTGTCATCATCAGATCCTGGCTCCTATATTACTAATGGGCTCCTGTCATCATCAGATCCTGGCTCCTATATTACTAATGGGGCTCCTGTCATCATCAGATCCTGGCTCCTATATTACTAATGGGCTCCTGCCATCATCAGATCCTGGCTCCTATATTACTAACTAGCTATTGAACCCGTTCTACGCCCGGGTGGCGAGCATTTATATTGGAATATGGTCTCCATCCTGGTATGTGCTGCTCCCATCCTGTCATATGCTGCTCCATCCTGCGCCCCCATCCTGTCATGTGCTGCTCCCATCCTGTCATGTGCTGCTCCATCCTGCGCCCCCATCCTGTCATGTGCTGCTCCACCGTGTCATGTGCTGCTCCATCCTGCATCCCCATCCTGTCATGTGCTGCTCCATCCTGCGCCCCCATCCTGTCATGTGCTGCTCCACCGTGTCATGTGCTGCTCCATCCTGCGCCCCCATCCTGTCATGTGCCACTCCACCGTGTCATGTGCTGCTCCATCCTCATCCCCATCCTGTCATGTGCTCCTATCCTGCGCCCCCATCCTATCACGTGCTGCTCCATCCTGCGCCCCCATCAGTGCGGGCGGCTGTGCTGAGTGCGGGCGGCTGTGCTGAGTGCGGGCGGCTGTATGTGGCTGTGCTGAGTGCGGGCGGCTGTATGTGACGTGGCTGTGCTGGGTGCGGGCGGCTGTGCTGGGTGCGGCAGCTGTGGACGGCTGTGCTGGGTGCGGTGGCTGTGCTGGGTGCAGCGGCTGTGCGTGGCTGTGGGAGGCTGTGCGTGGCTGTGCTGGGTGTGGCGGCTGTGCGTGGCTGTGGGCGGCTGTGCTGGGTGCGGCGGCTGTGCTGGGTGCGGTGGCTGTGCTGGGTGCGGCGGCTGTCCGTGGCTGTAGGCGGCTGTGCGTGGCTGTGCTGGGTGCGGAGGCTGTGCGTGGCTGTGGCGGCTGTGCTGGGTGCAGCGGCTGTGCTGGGTGCGGCGGATGTGCTGGGTGCGGCGGCTGTGCTGGGTGCGGCGGCTGTGGGTGGCTGTGCTGGGTGCAGCGGTTGTGCGTGGCTGTGCTGGGTGCGGCGGCTGTGCGTGGCTGTGGGCGGCTGTGCGTGGCTGTGGGCGGCTGTGCTGGGTGCGGCGGCTGTGCTGGGTGCGGCGGCTGTGCTGGGTGCGGCGGCTGTGCTGGGTGCGGCGGCTGTCCGTTGCTGTGGGCGGCTGTGCGTGGCTGTGGGCGGCTGTGGGAGGCTGTGCTGGGTGCGGCGGCTGTGCGTGGCTGTAGGCGGCTGTGCGTGGCTGTGGGCGGCTGTGCTGGGTGCGGCGGCTGTGCTGGGTGCGGTGGCTGTGCTGGGTGCGGCAGCTGTCCGTGGCTGTAGGCGGCTGTGCGTGGCTGTGCTGGGTGCGGAGGCTGTGCGTGGCTGTGGCGGCTGTGCTGGGTGCGGCGGCTGTGCTGGGTGCGGCGGATGTGCTGGGTGCGGCGGCTGTGCTGGGTGCGGCGGCTGTGCTGGGTGCGGCGGCTGTGGGTGGCTGTGCTGGGTGCAGCGGTTGTGCGTGGCTGTGCTGGGTGCGGCGGCTGTGCGTGGCTGTGGGCGGCTGTGCGTGGCTGTGGGCGGCTGTGCTGGGTGCGGCGGCTGTGCTGGGTGCGGCGGCTGTCCGTTGCTGTGGGCGGCTGTGCGTGGCTGTGGGCGGCTGTGCTGGGTGCGGCGGCTGTGCGTGGCTGTAGGCGGCTGTGCGTGGCTGTGGCGGCTGTGCATGGCTGTGCTGGGTGCGGCGGATGTGCTGGATGCGGCGGCTGTGCTGGGTGCGGCGGCTGTGGGTGGCTGTGCTGGGTGCGGCGGCTGTGCGTAGCTGTGGGCGGCTGTGCGTGGCTGTGGGCGGCTGTGCTGGGTGCGGCGGCTGTGCGTGGCTGTGGTCGGCTGTGCTGGGTGCGGCGGCTGTGCGTGGCTATGGGTGGCTGTGCGTGGCTGTGGGCAGCTGTGCTGGCTGTGGGCAGCTGTGCTGGGTGCGGCGGCTGTGCGTGGCTGTGGGCGGCTGTGCGTGGCTGTGGGCGGCTATGGTCGGCTGTGCTGGGTGCGGCGGCTGTGCGGCGGCTGTGCGTGGCTATGGGTGGCTGTGGGCAGCTGTGCTGGGTGCGGCGGCTGTGCTGGGTGCAGCGGGCGGCTGTGCGTGGCTGTGGGCGCCTGTGCGTGGCTGTGGGCGGCTATGGTCGGCTGTGCTGGGTGCGGCGGCTGTGCGTGGCTGTGGGCGCCTGTGCGTGGCTGTGGGCGCCTGTGCGTGGCTGTGCTGGGTGCGGCGGCTGTGCGTGGCTGTGGTCGGCTGTGCTGGGTGCGGCGGCTGTGCGTGGCTATGGGTGGCTGTGGGCAGCTGTGCTGGGTGCAGCGGGCGGCTGTGCGTGGCTGTGGGCGGCTATGGTCGGCTGTGCTGGGTGCGGCGGCTGTGCGTTGCTGTGGGCGGCTGTGCTGTGCGTGGCTGTGCTGTGCGTGGCTGTGCTGGGCGCGGCGGCGGTGCTGGGTGCGGCCATTTTCTTGGTCCTGCTCCCGGAGTCGGCGGCTGCGCAGTCCGCGCTTTCCGGCGCCATTTTCTTGAAGACACTGCAATGTGTCTTCAAGAAAATGGCGCCGGAAAGCGCGGACTGCGCAGGCGCCGATTCCGGGAACAGGGGGACAGTCACGGCCCGGAAGCGCGTCGGTGGAACGGGTCGGGTAAGTATACTCACCCTCCGCCTCCTGGCTCGTCCCTGCTTGTCCGGTGGAGATCGCGGTGTGCGTTCAGCGCTTACGCATACCGCGATCTCCTGGGAGCGTCGCTCTGTGCGGTCCAGACTGCGCCGGCGCTTGCGCTTGCGCAGTCTATAGAGGCTTCGGACAGAGTGACGCTCCCAGCGTTATATTATAGATGGGCTCCTATCATCATCAGATCATGGCTCCTATATTACTAATGGGCTCCTGTCATCATCAGATCCTGGCTCCTATATTACTAATGGGCTCCTGTCATCATCAGATCCTGACTCCTATATTACTAATGGGCTCCTGTCATCATCAGATCCTGGCTCCTATATTACTAATGGGCTCCTGTCATCATCAGATCCTGGCTCCTATATTACTAATGGGCTCCTGTCATCATCAGATCCTGGCTCCTATATTACTAATGAGCTCCTGTCATCATCAGATCCTGGCTCCTATATTACTAATGGGCTCCTGTCATCATCAGATCCTGGCTCCTATATTACTAATGGGCTCCTGTCATCATCAGATCCTGGCTCCTATATTACTAATGGGCTCCTGTCATCATCAGATCCTGGCTCCTATATTACTAATGGGCTCCTGTCATCATCACATCCTGGCTCCTATATTACTAATGGGCTCCTGTCATCATCAGATCCTGACTCCTATATTACTAATGGGGCTCCAGTCATCATCACATCCTGGCTCCTATATTACTAATGGGCTCCTGTCATCATCAGATCCTGGCTCCTATATTACTAATGGGGCTCCTGTCATCATCAGATCCTGGCTCCTATATTACTAATGGGCTCCTGTCATCATCAGATCCTGGCTCTTATATTACTAATGGGGCTCCTGTCATCATCAGATCCTGACTCCTATATTACTAATGGGGCTCCTGTCATCATCAGATCCTGGCTCCTATATTACTAATGGGCTACTGTCATCATCAGATCATGGCTCCTATATTACTAATGGGCTCCTGTCATCATCAGATCCTGGCTCCTATATTACTAATGGGCTCCTGTCATCATCAGATCATGGCTCCTATATTACTAATGGGGCCCCTGTCATCATCAGATACTGACTCCTATATTGCTAATGGGGTTCCAGTCATCATCAGATCCTGGCTCCTATATTACTAATGGGGCTCCTGTCATCATCAGATACTAACTCCTATATTACTAATGGGGCTCCTGTCATCCTCAGATCCTGGCTCCTATATTACTAATGGGGCTCCTGTCATCATCAGATCATGGCTCCTATATTACTAATGGGGCTCCTGTCATCATCAGATACTGACTCCTATATTACTAATGGGGCTCCTGTCATCATCAGATCCTGGCTTCTATATTACTAATGGGCTCCTGTCATCATCAGATCCTGGCTCCTATATTACTAATGGGCTCCTGTCATCATCAGATCCTGGCTCCTATATTACTAATGGGCTCCTGTCATCAACAGATCCTGGCTCCTATATTACTAATGGGGCTCCTGTCATCATCAGATCCTGGCTCCTATATTACTAATGGGCTCCTGTCATCCTCAGATCCTGGCTCCTATATTACTAATGGGCACCTGTCATCATCAGATCATGGCTCCTATATTACTAATGGGCTCCTGTCATCATCAGATCCTGGCTCCTATATTACTAATGGGGCTCCTGTCATCATCAGATCCTGGCTCCTATATTACTAATGGGCACCTGTCATCATCAGATCATGGCTCCTATATTACTAATGGGCTCCTGTCATCATCAGATCCTGGCTCCTATATTACTAATGGGCCCCTGTCATCATCAGATCCTGACTCCTATATTACTAATGGGGCTCCTGTCATCATCAGATCCTGGCTCCTATATTACTAATGGGGCTCCTGTCATCATCAGATCCTGGCTCCTATATTACTAATGGGGCTCCTGTCATCATCAGATACTGACTCCTATATTACTAATGGGGCTCCTGTCATCATCAGATCCTGGCTCCATTATTACTAATGGGCTCCTGTCATCATCAGATCCTGGCTCCTATATTACTAATGGGCTCCTGTCATCATCAGATCCTGGCTCCTATATTACTAATGGGCTCCTGTCATCATCAGATCCTGACTCCTATATTACTAATGGGGCTCCAGTCATCATCACATCCTGGCTCCTATATTACTAATGGGCTCCTGTCATAATCACATCCTGGCTCCTATATTACTAATGGGCTCCTGTCATCATCAGATCGTGGCCCCCTATATTACTAATGGGCACCTGTCATCATCAGATCCTGGCTCCTATATTACTAATGGGCTCCTGTCATCACCAGATCCTGGCTCCTTCACTACTAATGGGCTCCTGTCATCATCAGATCCTGACTCCTATATTACTAATGGGCTCCTGTCATCATCAGATCCTGGCTCCTATATTACTAATGGGGCTCCTGTCCATCAGATCCTGGCTCCTATATTACTAATGGGGCTCCTGTCATCTTCAGATCCTGGCTCCTATATTACTAATGGGCTCCTGTCATCATCAGATCCTGGCTCCTATATTACTAATGGGCGCCTGTCATCATCAGATCCTGGCTTTTATATTACTAATGGGGCTCCTGTCATCATCAGATCCTGGCTCCTATATTACTAATGGGCTCCTGTCATCATCAGATCCTGGCTCCTATATTACTAATGGGGCTCCTGTCATAATCAGATCCTGGCTCCTATATTACTAATGGGCTCCTGTCATCATCAGATCATGGCTCTTATATTACTAATGGGCTCCTGTCATCATCAGATCCTGGCTCCTATATTACTAATGGGCCCCTGTCATCATCAGATCCTGTC
Source organism: Ranitomeya variabilis (assembly GCF_051348905.1). Taxonomy (NCBI): domain Eukaryota; kingdom Metazoa; phylum Chordata; class Amphibia; order Anura; family Dendrobatidae; genus Ranitomeya; species Ranitomeya variabilis. The sequence continues at coordinate 312,905,633 of NC_135234.1, read as the reverse complement.
TCCTATATTACTAATGGGCCCCTGTCATCATCAGATCCTGGCTCCTATATTACTAATGGGCTCCTGTCATCATCAGATCCTGGCTCCTATATTACTAATGGGCTCCTGTCATCATCAGATCCTGACTCCTATATTACTAATAGGCTCCTGTCATCATCAGATCCTGGCATCTATATTACTAATGGGCTCCTGCCATCATCAGATCCTGACTCCTATATTACTAATGGGCTCCTGTCATCATCAGATCCTGGCTCCTATATTACTAATGGGGCTCCTGTCATCATCAGATCATGGCTCCTATATTACTAATGGGGCTCCTGTCATCATCAGATACTGACTCCTATATTACTAATGGGGCTCCTGTCATCATCAGATCCTGACTCCTATATTACTAATGGGGCTCCTGTCATCATCAGATCCTGGCTCCTATATTACTAATGGGCTCCTGTCATCATCACATCCTGGCTCCTATATTACTAATGGGCTCCTCTCATTCTCAGATCCTGGCTCCTATATTACTAATGGGCTCCTGTCATCATCAGATCCTGACTCCTATATTACTAATGGGGCTCCAGTCATCATCACATCCTGGCTCCTATATTACTAATGGGCTCCTGTCATCATCACATCCTGGCTCCTATATTACTAATGGGCTCCTGTCATCATCAGATACTGACTCCTATATTACTAATGGTCCCCTGTCATCATCAGATCCTGGCTCCTATATTACTAATGGGCTCCTGTCATCATCAGATCCTGACTCCTATATTACTAATGGTGCTCCTGTCATCATCAGATCCTGGCTCCTATATTACTAATGGGGCTCCTGTCATCATCAGATCCTGGCTCCTATATTACTAATGGGCTCCTGTCATCATCACATCCTGGCTCCTATATAACTAATGGGGCTCCTGTCATCATCAGATCCTGGCACCTATATTACTAATGGGGCTCCTGTCATCATCAGATCCTGGCTCCTATATTACTAATGGGCTCCTGTCATCATCAGATCCTGACTCCTATATTACTAATGGTGCTCCTGTCATCATCAGATCCTGGCTCCTATATTACTAATGGGGCTCCTGTCATCATCACATCCTGGCTCCTATATTACTAATGGGGCTCCTGTCATCATCAGATACTGACTCCTATATTACTAATGGTGCTCCTGTCATCATCAGATCCTGGCTCCTATATTACTAATGGCCCCCTGTCATCATCAGATCCTGGCTCCTATATTACTAATGGGCCCCTGTCATCATCAGATCCTGGCTCCTATATTACTAATGGGCTCCTGTCATCATCACATCCTGGCTCCTATATTACTAATGGGCTTCTGTCATCATCACATCCTGGCTCCTATATTACTAATGGGCTCCTGTCATCATCACATCCTGGCTCCTATATTACTAATGGGCTCCTGTCATCATCACATCGTGGCTACTATATTACTAATGGGCTCCTGTCATCATCAGATCCTGGCTTCTATATTACTAATGGGCTCCTGTCATCATCAGATCCTGGCTCCTATATTACTAATGGCCCCCTGTCATCATCAGATCCTGGCTCCTATATTACTAATGGGCTCCAGTCATCATCAGATCCTGGCTCCTATATTACTAATGGGCTCCTGTCATCATCAGATCCTGGCTCCTATATTACTAATGGGCTCCTGTCATCATCAGATCGTGGCTCCTATATTACTAATGGGCTCCTGTCATCATCAGATCCTGGCTCCTATATTACTAATGGACTCCTGTCATCATCAGATCCTGGCTCCTATATTACTAATGGGCTCCTGTCATCATCAGATCCTGGCACCTATATTACTAATGGGCTCCTGTCATCATCAGATCCTGGCTCCTATATTACTAATGGGCTCCTGTCATCATCAGATCCTGGCTCCTATATTACTAATGGGGCTCCTGTCATCATCAGATCATGGCTCCTATATTACTAATGGGGCTCCTGTCATCATCAGATACTGACTCCTATATTACTAATGGGGCTCCTGTCATCATCAGATCCTGGCTCCTATATTACTAATGGGGCTCCTGTCATCATCAGATCCTGGCTGCTATATTACTAATGGGCTCCTGTCATCATCAGATCCTGACTCCTATATTACTAATGGTGCTCCTGTCATCATCAGATCCTGGCTCCTATATTACTAATGGGGCTCCTGTCATCATCAGATCCTGACTCCTATATTACTAATGGGGCTCCTGTCATCATCAAATCCTGGCTCCTATATTACTAATGGGCTCCTGTCATCATCATATCCTGGCTCCTATATTACTAATGGGCTCCTGTCATCATCAGATCCTGGCTCCTATATTACTAATGGGCTCCGGTCATCATCAGATCCTGGCTCCTATATTACTAATGGGGCTCCTGTCATCATCACATCCTGGCTCCTATATTACTAATGGAGCTCCTGTCATCATCAGATCCTGGCTCCTATATTACTAATGGGGCTCCTGTCATCATCAGATACTGACTCCTATATTACTAATGGGCTCCTGTCATCATCAGATCCTGGCTCCTATATTACTAATGGGCTCCTGTCATCATCAGATCCTGGCTCCTATACTACTAATGGGGCTCCTGTCATCATCAGATCCTGGCTCCTATATTACTAATGGGCTCCTGTCATCAACAGATCCTGGCTCCTATGTTACTAATGGGCTCCTGTCATCATCAGATCCTGGCTCCTATATTACTAATGGGGCTCCTGTCATCATCAGATCCTGGCTCCTATATTACTAATGTGGCTCCTGTCATCCTCAGATCCTGACTCCTATATTACTAATGGGCTCCTGTCATCATCAGATCCTGGCTCCTATATTACTAATGGGCTCTGGTCATCATCAGATCCTGGCTCCTATATTACTAATGGGGCTCCTGTCATCATCAGATCCTGGCTCCTATATTACTAATGGGCTCCTGTCATCATCAGATCCTGGCTCCAATATTACTAATGGGCTCCGGTCATCATCAGATCCTGGCTCCTATATTACTAATGGGCTCCTGTAATCCTCAGATCCTGGCTCCTGTATTACTAATGGGCTCCTGTCATCATCAGATCCTGGCTCCTATATTACTAATGGGGCTCCTGTCATCATCAGATCCTGACTCCTATATTACTAATGGGGCTCCTGTCATCATCAGATCCTGGCTCCTATATTACTAATGGGCTCCTGTCATCATCAGATCGTGGCCCCTATATTACTAATGGGCTCCTGTCATCATCAGATCCTGGCTCCTATACTACTAATGGGGCTCCTGTCATCATCAGATCATGGCTCCTATATTACTAATTGGCTCCTGTCATCATCAGATCCTGGCTCCTATATTACTAATGGGCTCCTGTCATCATCAGATCCTGGCTCCTATATTACTAATGGCCCCCTGTCATCATCAGATCCTGGCTCCTATATTACTAATGGGCCCCTGTCATCATCAGATCCTGGCTCCTACATTACTAATGGGCTCCAGTCATCATCAGATCCTGGCTCCTATATTACTAATGGGCCACTGTCATCATCAGATCCTGGCTCCTATATTATTAATGGGCTCCTGTCATCATCAGATCCTGGCTCCTATATTACTAATGGGCTCCAGTCATCATCAGATCCTGGCTCCTATATTACTAATGGGGCCCCTGTCATCATCAGATACTGACTCCTATATTACTAATGGGGTTCCTGTCATCATCAGATAAAGGGCCCTATATTACTAATGGGACTCCTGTCATCATCAGATACTGACTCCTATATTACTAATGGGGCTCCGTCATCATCAGATACTAACTCCTATATTACTAATGGGGCTCCTGTCATCATCAGATCCTGGCTCCTAAATTACTAATGGGGCTCCTGTCATCATCAGATCCTGGCTCCTATATTTCTAATGGGGCTCCTGTCATCATCAGATCCTGGCTCCTATATTACTAATGGGGTTCCTGTCATCATCAGATCCTGGCTCCTATATTACTAATGGGCTCCTGTCATCCTCAGATCCTGGCTCCTATATTACTAATGGGCTCCTGCCATCATCAGATCCTGGCTCCTATATTACTAATGGGCTCCTGTCATCCTCAGATCCTGGCTCCTATATTACTAATGGTCTCCTGTCATCATCAGATCCTGACTCCTATATTACTAATGGGGCTCCTGTCATCATCAGATCCTGGCTCCTATATTACTAATGGGTCTCCTGTCCTCATCAGATCCTGACTCCTATATTACTAATGGGCTCCTGTCATCATCAGATCCTGGCTCCTATATTACTAATGGGCTCCTGTCATCATCAGATCCTGACTCCTATATTACTAATGGGGCTCCTGTCATCATCAGATCCTGGCTCCTATATTACTAATGGGGCTCCTGTCATCATCAGATCCTGACTCCTATATTACTAATGGGCTCCTGTCATCATCAGATCCTGACTCCTATATTACTAATGGGCTCCTGTCATCATCAGATCCTGGCTCCTATATTTCTAATGGGGCTCCTGTCATCATCAGATCCTGGCTCCTATATTACTAATGGGCTCCTGTCATCATCAGATCCTGGCTCCATTATTACTAATGGGCTCCTGTCATCATCAGATCCTGACTCCTATATTACTAATGGGCTCCTGTCATCATCAGATCCTGGTTCCTATATTACTAATGGGGCTCCTGTCATCATCAGATCCTGGGTCCTATATTACTAATGGGGCTCCTGTCATAATCAGATCCTGGCTCCTATATTACAAATGGGGCTCCTGTCATCATCAGATACTGACTCCTATATTACTAATGGGGCTCCTGTCATCATCAGATCCTGGCTCCATTATTACTAATGGGCTCCTGTCATCATCAGATCCTGGCTCCTATATTACTATTGGGCTCCTGTCATCATCAGATCCTGGCTCCTATATTACTAATGGGCTCCTGTCATCATCAGATCCTGACTCCTATATTACTAATGGGGCTCCTGTCATCCTCAGATCCTGGCTCCTATATTACTAATGGGGCTCCTGTCATCATCAGATCATGGCTCCTATATTTCTAATGGGGCTCCTGTCATCATCAGATACTGACTCCTATATTACTAATGGGGCTCCTGTCATCATCAGATCCTGGCTTCTATATTACTAATGGGCTCCTGTCATCATCAGATCCTGGCTCCTATATTACTAATGGGCTCCTGTCATCATCAGATCCTGGCTCCTATATTACTAATGGGCTCCTGTCATCAACAGATCCTGGCTCCTATATTACTAATGGGGCTCCTGTCATCATCAGATCCTGGCTCCTATATTACTAATGGGCTCCTGTCATCCTCAGATCCTGGCTCCTATATTACTAATGGGCACCTGTCATCATCAGATCATGGCTCCTATATTACTAATGGGCTCCTGTCATCATCAGATCCTGGCTCCTATATTACTAATGGGGCTCCTGTCATCATCAGATCCTGGCTCCTATATTACTAATGGGCACCTGTCATCATCAGATCATGGCTCCTATATTACTAATGGGCTCCTGTCATCATCAGATCCTGGCTCCTATATTACTAATGGGCCCCTGTCATCATCAGATCCTGACTCCTATATTACTAATGGGGCTCCTGTCATCATCAGTTCCTGGCTCCTATATTACTAATGGGGCTCCTGTCATCATCAGATCCTGGCTCCTATATTACTAATGGGGCTCCTGTCATCATCAGATACTGACTCCTATATTACTAATGGGGCTCCTGTCATCATCAGATCCTGGCTCCATTATTACTAATGGGCTCCTGTCATCATCAGATCCTGGCTCCTATATTACTAATGGGCTCCTGTCATCATCAGATCCTGGCTCCTATATTACTAATGGGCTCCTGTCATCATCAGATCCTGACTCCTATATTACTAATGGGGCTCCAGTCATCATCACATCCTGGCTCCTATATTACTAATGGGCTCCTGTCATAATCACATCCTGGCTCCTATATTACTAATGGGCTCCTGTCATCATCAGATCGTGGCCCCCTATATTACTAATGGGCACCTGTCATCATCAGATCCTGGCTCCTATATTACTAATGGGCTCCTGTCATCACCAGATCCTGGCTCCTTCACTACTAATGGGCTCCTGTCATCATCAGATCCTGACTCCTATATTACTAATGGGCTCCTGTCATCATCAGATCCTGGCTCCTATATTACTAATGGGGCTCCTGTCCATCAGATCCTGGCTCCTATATTACTAATGGGGCTCCTGTCATCTTCAGATCCTGGCTCCTATATTACTAATGGGCTCCTGTCATCATCAGATCCTGGCTCCTATATTACTAATGGGCGCCTGTCATCATCAGATCCTGGCTTTTATATTACTAATGGGGCTCCTGTCATCATCAGATCCTGGCTCCTATATTACTAATGGGCTCCTGTCATCATCAGATCCTGGCTCCTATATTACTAATGGGGCTCCTGTCATAATCAGATCCTGGCTCCTATATTACTAATGGGCTCCTGTCATCATCAGATCATGGCTCTTATATTACTAATGGGCTCCTGTCATCATCAGATCCTGGCTCCTATATTACTAATGGGCCCCTGTCATCATCAGATCCTGTCTCCTATATTACTAATGGGCCCCTGTCATCATCAGATCCTGGCTCCTATATTACTAATGGGCTCCTGTCATAATCAGATCCTGGCTCCTATATTACTAATGGGCTCCTGTCATCATCAGATCCTGACTCCTATATTACTAATGGGGCTCCTGTCATCATCAGATCCTGGCTCCATTATTACTAATAGGCTCCTGTCATCATCAGATCCTGGCACCTATATTACTAATGGGCTCCTGCCATCATCAGATCCTGACTCCTATATTACTAATGGGCTCCTGTCATCATCAGATCCTGGCTCCTATATTACTAATGGGGCTCCTGTCATCATCAGATCATGGCTCCTATATTACTAATGGGGCTCCTGTCATCATCAGATACTGACTCCTATATTACTAATGGGGCTCCTGTCATCATCAGATCCTGACTCCTATATTACTAATGGGGCTCCTGTCATCATCAGATCCTGGCTCCTATATTACTAATGGGCTCCTGTCATCATCACATCCTGGCTCCTATATTACTAATGGGCTCCTCTCATTCTCAGATCCTGGCTCCTATATTACTAATGGGCTCCTGTCATCATCAGATCCTGACTCCTATATTACTAATGGGGCTCCAGTCATCATCACATCCTGGCTCCTATATTACTAATGGGCTCCTGTCATCATCACATCCTGGCTCCTATATTACTAATGGGCTCCTGTCATCATCAGATACTGACTCCTATATTACTAATGGTCCCCTGTCATCATCAGATCCTGGCTCCTATATTACTAATGGGCTCCTGTCATCATCAGATCCTGACTCCTATATTACTAATGGTGCTCCTGTCATCATCAGATCCTGGCTCCTATATTACTAATGGGGCTCCTGTCATCATCAGATCCTGACTCCTATATTACTAATGGGGCTCCTGTCATCATCAAATCCTGGCTCCTATATCACTAATGGGCTCCTGTCATCATCAGATCGTGGCTCCTATTTTACTAATGGGCTCCTGTCATCATCAGATCGTGGCTCCTATATTACTAATGGGCTCCTGTCATCATCAGATCCTGGCTCCTATATTACTAATGGGCTCCTGTCATCATCAGATCGTGGCTCCTATATTACTAATGGGCTCCTGTCATCATCAGATCCTGGCTCCTATATTACTAATGGGCTCCTGTCATCATCAGATCCTGGCTCCTATATTACTAATGGGCTCCTGTCATCATCACATCCTGGCTCCTATATAACTAATGGGGCTCCTGTCATCATCAGATCCTGGCACCTATATTACTAATGGGCTCCTGTCATCATCAGATCCTGGCTCCTATATTACTAATGGGCTCCTGTCATCATCAGATCCTGGCTCCTATATTACTAATGGGGCTCCTGTCATCATCAGATCATGGCTCCTATATTACTAATGGGGCTCCTGTCATCATCAGATACTGACTCCTATATTACTAATGGGGCTCCTGTCATCATCAGATCCTGACTCCTATATTACTAATGGTGCTCCTGTCATCATCAGATCCTGGCTCCTATATTACTAATGGGGCTCCTGTCATCATCAGATCCTGACTCCTATATTACTAATGGGGCTCCTGTCATCATCAAATCCTGGCTCCTATATTACTAATGGGCTCCTGTCATCATCAGATCGTGGCTCCTATTTTACTAATGGGCTCCTGTCATCATCAGATCGTGGCTCCTATATTACTAATGGGCTCCTGTCATCATCAGATCCTGGCTCCTATATTACTAATGGGCTCCTGTCATCATCAGATCGTGGCTCCTATATTACTAATGGGCTCCTGTCATCATCAGATCCTGGCTCCTATATTACTAATGGGCTCCTGTCATCATCAGATCCTGGCTCCTATATTACTAATGGGCTCCTGTCATCATCAGATCCTGGCTCCTATATTACTAATGGGCTCCGGTCATCATCAGATCCTGGCTCCTATATTACTAATGGGGCTCCTGTCATCATCACATCCTGGCTCCTATATTACTAATGGGGCTCCTGTCATCATCACATCCTGGCTCCTATATTACTAATGGAGCTCCTGTCATCATCAGATCCTGGCTCCTATATTACTAATGGGGCTCCTGTCATCATCAGATACTGACTCCTATATTACTAATGGGCTCCTGTCATCATCAGATCCTGGCTCCTATATTACTAATGGGCTCCTGTCATCATCAGATCGTGGCTCCTATACTACTAATGGGGCTCCTGTCATCATCAGATCCTGGCTCCTATATTACTAATGGGCTCCTGTCATCAACAGATCCTGGCTCCTATGTTACTAATGGGCTCCTGTCATCATCAGATCCTGGCTCCTATATTACTAATGGGGCTCCTGTCATCATCAGATCCTGGCTCCTATATTACTAATGTGGCTCCTGTCATCCTCAGATCCTGACTCCTATATTACTAATGGGCTCCTGTCATCATCAGATCCTGGCTCCTATATTACTAATGGGCTCTGGTCATCATCAGATCCTGGCTCCTATATTACTAATGGGGCTCCTGTCATCATCAGATCCTGGCTCCTATATTACTAATGGGCTCCTGTCATCATCAGATCCTGGCTCCAATATTACTAATGGGCTCCGGTCATCATCAGATCCTGGCTCCTATATTACTAATGGGCTCCTGTAATCCTCAGATCCTGGCTCCTGTATTACTAATGGGCTCCTGTCATCATCAGGTCCTGGCTCCTATATTACTAATGGGGCTCCTGTCATCATCAGATCCTGACTCCTATATTACTAATGGGGCTCCTGTCATCATCAGATCCTGGCTCCTATATTACTAATGGGCTCCTGTCATCATCAGATCGTGGCTCCTATATTACTAATGGGCTCCTGTCATCATCAGATCCTGGCTCCTATACTACTAATGGGGCTCCTGTCATCATCAGATCATGGCTCCTATATTACTAATTGGCTCCTGTCATCATCAGATCCTGGCTCCTATATTACTAATGGGCTCCTGTCATCATCAGATCCTGGCTCCTATATTACTAATGGCCCCCTGTCATCATCAGATCCTGGCTCCTATATTACTAATGGGCCCCTGTCATCATCAGATCCTGGCTCCTACATTACTAATGGGCTCCAGTCATCATCAGATCCTGGCTCCTATATTACTAATGGGCCCCTGTCATCATCAGATCCTGGCTCCTATATTACTAATGGGCTCCAGTCATCATCAGATCCTGGCTCCTATATTACTAATGGGCCCCTGTCATCATCAGATCCTGGCTCCTATATTACTAATGGGGCCCCTGTCATCATCAGATACTGACTCCTATATTACTAATGGGGTTCCTGTCATCATCAGATAAAGGGCCCTATATTACTAATGGGGCTCCGTCATCATCAGATACTAACTCCTATATTACTAATGGGGCTCCTGTCATCATCAGATCCTGGCTCCTAAATTACTAATGGGGCTCCTGTCATCATCAGATCCTGGCTCCTATATTTCTAATGGGGCTCCTGTCATCATCAGATCCTGGCTCCTATATTACTAATGGGGTTCCTGTCATCATCAGATCCTGGCTCCTATATTACTAATGGGCTCCTGTCATCCTCAGATCCTGGCTCCTATATTACTAATGGGCTCCTGCCATCATCAGATCCTGGCTCCTATATTACTAATGGGCTCCTGTCATCCTCAGATCCTGGCTCCTATATTACTAATGGTCTCCTGTCATCATCAGATCCTGACTCCTATATTACTAATGGGGCTCCTGTCATCATCAGATCCTGGCTCCTATATTACTAATGGGGCTCCTGTCATCATCAGATCCTGACTCCTATATTACTAATGGGCTCCTGTCATCATCAGATCCTGGCTCCTATATTACTAATGGGCTCCTGTCATCATCAGATCCTGACTCCTATATTACTAATGGGGCTCCTGTCATCATCAGATCCTGGCTCCTATATTATTAATGGGGCTCCTGTCATCATCAGATCCTGACTCCTATATTACTAATGGGCTCCTGTCATCATCAGATCCTGACTCCTATATTACTAATGGGCTCCTGTCATCATCAGATCCTGGCTCCTATATTTCTAATGGGGCTCCTGTCATCATCAGATCCTGGCTCCTATATTACTAATGGGCTCCTGTCATCATCAGATCCTGGCTCCATTATTACTAATGGGCTCCTGTCATCATCAGATCCTGACTCCTATATTACTAATGGGCTCCTGTCATCATCAGATCCTGGCTCCTATATTACTAATGGGGCTCCTGTCATCATCAGATCCTGGCTCCTATATTACTAATGGGGCTCCTGTCATCATCAGATCCTGGCTCCTATATTACAAATGGGGCTCCTGTCATCATCAGATACTGACTCCTATATTACTAATGGGGCTCCTGTCATCATCAGATCCTGGCTCCATTATTACTAATGGGCTCCTGTCATCATCAGATCCTGGCTCCTATATTACTATTGGGCTCCTGTCATCATCAGATCCTGGCTCCTATATTACTAATGGGCTCCTGTCATCATCAGATCCTGACTCCTATATTACTAATGGGGCTCCAGTCATCATCAGATCCTGGCTCCTATATTACTAATGGGGCTCCTGTCATCATCAGATCCTGGCTCCTATATTACTAATGGGCTCCTGTCATCATCAGATCCTGGCTCCTATATTACTAATGGGCTCCTGTCATCATCAGATCCTGGCTCCTATATTACTAATGGGCTCCTGTCATCATCAGATCCTGGCTCCTATATTACTAATGGGCTCCTGTCATCATCAGATCCTGGCTCCTATATTACTAATGGCCCCCTGTCATCATCAGATCCTGGCTCCTATATTACTAATGGGCCCCTGTCATCATCAGATCCTGGCTCCTACAGGTCCTTCTCAAAAAATTAGCATATAGTGTTAAATTTCATTATTTACCATAATGTAATGATTACAATTAAACTTTCATATATTATAGATTCATTATCCACCAACTGAAATTTGTCAGGTCTTTTATTGTTTTAATACTGATGATTTTGGCCTACAACTCCTGATAACCCAAAAAACCTGTCTCAATAAATTAGCATATCAAGAAAAGGTTCTCTAAACGACCTATTACCCTAATCTTCTGAATCAACTAATTAACTCTAAACACATGCAAAAGATACTTGAGGCTTTTAAAAACTCCCTGCCTGGTTCATTACTCAAAACCCCCATCATGGGTAAGACTAGCGACCTGACAGATGTCAAGAAGGCCATCATTGACACCCTCAAGCAAGAGGGTAAGACCCAGAAAGAAATTTCTCAACAAATAGGCTGTTCCCAGAGTGCTGTATCAAGGCACCTCAATGGTAAGTCTGTTGGAAGGAAACAATGTGGCAGAAAACGCTGTACAACGAGAAGAGGTGACCGGACCCTGAGGAAGATTGTGGAGAAGGACCGATTCCAGACCTTGGGGAACCTGAGGAAGCAGTGGACTGAGTCTGGTGTGGAAACATCCAGAGCCACCGTGCACAGGCGTGTGCAGGAAATGGGCTACAGGTGCCGCATTCCCCAGGTAAAGCCACTTTTGAACCATAAACAGCGGCAGAAGCGCCTGACCTGGGCTACAGAGAAGCAGCACTGGACTGTTGCTAAGTGGTCCCAAGTACTTTTTTCTGATGAAAGCAAATTTTGCATGTCATTCGGAAATCAAGGTGCCAGAGTCTGGAGGAAGACTGGGGAGAAGGAAATGCCAAAATGCCTGAAGTCCAGTGTCAAGTACCCACAGTCAGTGGTGTGGGGTGCCATGTCAGCTGCTGGTGTTGGTCCACTGTGTTTCATCAAGGGCAGGGTCAATGCAGCTAGCTATCAGGAGATTTTGGAGCACTTCATGCTTCCTGGCACCTGCTCACAGTGCCAAAACCACTGGTAAATGGTTTACTGACCATGGTATTACTGTGCTCAATTGGCCTGCCAACTCTCCTGACCTGAACCCCATAGAGAATCTGTGGGATATTGTGAAGAGAAAGTTGAGAGACGCAAGACCCAACACTCTGGATGAGCTTAAGGCCGCTATTGAAGCATCCTGGGCCTCCATAACATCTCAGCAGTGTCACAGGCTGATTGCCTCCATGCCACGCCGCATTGAAGCAGTCATTTCTGCCAAAGGATTCCCGACCAAGTATTGAGTGCATAACTGAACATTATTATTTGATGGTTTTTTTGATTGTTATTAAAAAACACTTTTATTTGATTGGACGGGTGAAATATGCTAATTTATTGAGACAGGTTTTTTGGGTTATCAGGAGTTGTATGCCAAAATCATCAGTATTAAAACAATAAAAGACCTGACAAATTTCAGTTGGTGGATAATGAATCTATAATATATGAAAGTTTAATTGTAATCATTACATTATGGTAAATAATGAAATTTAACACTATATGCTAATTTTTTGAGAAGGACCTGTATATTACTAATGGGCTCCTGTCATCATCACATCCTGGCTCCTATATTACTAATGGGCTCCTGTCATCATCACATCCTGGCTCCTATATTACTAATGGGCTCCTGTCATCATCACATCCTGGCTCCTATATTACTAATGGGCTCCTGTCATCATCACATCGTGGCTACTATATTACTAATGGGCTCCTGTCATCATCAGATCCTGGCTCCTATATTACTAATGGGCTCCTGTCATCATCAGATCCTGGCTCCTATATTACTAATGGGCTCCAGTCATCATCAGATCCTGGCTCCTATATTACTAATGGGCTCCTGTCATCATCAGATCCTGGCTCCTATATTACTAATGGGCTCCTGTCATCATCAGATCGTGGCTCCTATATTACTAATGGGCTCCTGTCATCATCAGATCCTGGCTCCTATATTACTAATGGACTCCTGTCATCATCAGATCCTGGCTCCTATATTACTAATGGGCTCCTGTCATCATCAGATCCTGGCACCTATATTACTAATGGGCTCCTGTCATCATCAGATCCTGGCTCCTATATTACTAATGGGCTCCTGTCATCATCAGATCCTGGCTCCTATATTACTAATGGGGCTCCTGTCATCATCAGATCATGGCTCCTATATTACTAATGGGGCTCCTGTCATCATCAGATACTGACTCCTATATTACTAATGGGGCTCCTGTCATCATCAGATCCTGGCTCCTATATTACTAATGGGGCTCCTGTCATCATCAGATCCTGGCTCCTATATTACTAATGGGCTCCTGTCATCATCAGATCCTGACTCCTATATTACTAATGGTGCTCCTGTCATCATCAGATCCTGGCTCCTATATTACTAATGGGGCTCCTGTCATCATCAGATCCTGACTCCTATATTACTAATGGGGCTCCTGTCATCATCAAATCCTGGCTCCTATATTACTAATGGGCTCCTGTCATCATCATATCCTGGCTCCTATATTACTAATGGGCTCCTGTCATCATCAGATCCTGGCTCCTATATTACTAATGGGCTCCGGTCATCATCAGATCCTGGCTCCTATATTACTAATGGGGCTCCTGTCATCATCACATCCTGGCTCCTATATTACTAACTAGCTGTACTACCCGGCTTCGCCCGGGTTAATGACTGCTGTTAGCAAAATAGAATGTGTTAACAAAAATTTATTCTGCACACAAAAACCACAAAACAAATAGATAGAAATGTAATTATTAAAAGGCAAAAACTAAGCTAATAGAAGAATTTCACAACATATATTAGCTTTGTTATACTGAGAATGTCTTTGTTGCCTATATTAACCAATCAGAGCTCAGGTTAATTAACTGTAGCAAAATAGAAGCTGAGCTGTGATTGGTTGCTATTGGCAGCCTGATAAATCCCCAGCCAACAGGAAGCCCTCCCCCCTGGCAGTATATATTAGCTCACACATACACATAATAGACAGGCCATGTGACTGACAGCTGCCGTATTTCCTATATGGTACATTTGTTGCTCTTGTAGTTTGTCTGCTTATTAATCAGATTTTTATTTTTGAAGGACAATACCAGACTTGTGTGTGTTTTAGGGTGAGTTTCATGTGTCAAGTTGTGTGTGTTGAGTTGCGTGTGGCGACATGCATGTAGCGACTTTTGTGAGATGAGTTTTGTGTGGTGACATGCGTGTAGCAACATTTTGTGTGTCGAGTTGCATGTGACAGGTTAGTGTAGCAAGTTGTGTGCAGCAAGATTTGTGCATGGCGAGTTTTGCGCGTGGCGAGTTTTATGTGTGGTGCGTTTTGAGTATGTGCAAGTTTTATGTGAGGCAACTTTTGCATGTGGTGCAACTTTTGTACATGTGGCAATTTTTCTGTGTGTGCAAGTTTTGCATGAGGTGAGTTTTCCATGAGGTGAGTTTTGCACGTGTGGCGAGTTTTGCGTGAGCCTAGTTTTGCATATGGCGAGTTTTGCATGTAGCGAGTTTTGCGCGTTGCGAGTTTTGAGTGGTGACTTTTGTGTTTCGACTTTTATGTGGCGAGGTTGGTGTGTGTGTGGTGAAATGTGTGCTGAGGGTGGTATATGTGTTCAAGCACGTGGTAGTGTGTGGCGCATTTTGTGTTTGTGTTCACATCCCAGTGTGTGGTGAGTATCCCATGTCGGGGCCCCACCTTAGCAACTGTACGGTATATACTCTTTGGCACCATCGCTCTCATTCTTTAAGTCCTCATTGTTCACATCTGGCAGCTGTCAATTTTCCTCCAACACTTTTCCCTTCACTTTTTCCCCATTATGTAGATAGGGGCAAAATTGTTTGGTGAATTGGAATGCGCGGGGTTAAAATTTCACCTCACAACATAGCCTATGACGCTCTCGGGGTCCAGACGTGTGACTGTGCAAAATTTTGTGGCTGTAGCTGCGACGGTGCAGATGCCAATCCCGGACATACACACATACATACATACACACATTCAGCTTTATATATTAGATATACCTGTATGTAATCTCCTGTATATAGTATATACCTGTGTGTCATCTCACCTATATATAGTATATATCTGTGTGTCATCTCCTTCTGTATATAGTATATACCTGTATGTCATCTCCTCCTATACATAGCATATACCTGTATGTCATCTCCTCCTGTATATACTATATACCTGTAGGTAATCTGCTCCTGTATATAGTATATACCTGTGTGTCATCTCCTCCTGTATATAGTATATACCTGTATGTCATCTCCTCCTGTATGTAGTATGTACCTGTATGTCATCTCCTCCTCTATATAGTATATACCTGTGTGTCATCTCTCCTGTATATAGTATATATCTGTGTGTCATCTCCTCCTGTATATAGCATATACCTGTGTGTCATCTCCCCTGTAAATAGTATATACCTGTGTGTCATCTCCTCCTGTATATAGTATATAACTGTATGTCATCTCCTCCTGTATTAGCCCTCGTTCACACGTTATTTGGTCAGTATTTTTACCTCAGTATTTGTAAGCTAAAATGGCAGCCTGATAAATCCCCAGCCAACAGTAAGCCCTCCCCCTGGCAGTATATATTAGCTCACACATACACATAATAGACTGGTCATGTGACTGACAGCTGCCGGATTCCTATATGGTACATTTGTTGCTCTTGTAGTTTGTCTGCTTATTAATCAGATTTTTATTTTTGAAGGATAATACCAGACTTGTGTGTGTTTTAGGGCGAGTTTCGTGTGTCAAGTTGTGTGTGTTGAGTTGCGTGTGGCGACATGCATGTAGGGACTTTTGTGAGATGAGTTTTGTGTGGCGACATGTGTGTAGCAACTTTTTGTGTGTCGAGTTGCATGTGACAGGTTAGTGTAGCAAGTTGTGTGCAGCAAGTTTTGCGCATGGCGAGTTTTGCGCGTGGCGAGTTTTATGTGTGGTGCCTTTTGAGTATGTGCAAGTTTTGTGTGAGGCAACTTTTGCATGTGTTGCAACTTTTGTGTATGTGGCAATTTTTCTGCGTGTGGCAATTTTTCTGCGTGTGCAAGTTTTGCGTGTGGCGAGTTTTCCATGAGGTGAGTTTTGCACGTGTGGCGAATTTTGCATGTGGAGATTTTTGCGCGTGGCGAGTTTTGAGCGGCGACTTTTGTGTTTCTACTTTTATGTGGTGAGGTTGGTGTATGTGTGGTGAAATGTGCGCTGAGGGTGGTATATGTGTTCGAGCACGTGGTAGTGTGTGGCGCATTTTGTGTGTGTGTTCATATCCCCGTGGTGGTGTGGTGATTATCCCATGTCGGGGCCCCACCTTAGCAACTGTACAGTATATACTCTTTGGCGCCATCACTCTCATTCTTTAAGTCCCCCTTGTTCACATCTGGCAGCTGTTAATTTGCCTCCAACACTTTTCCTTTCATATTTTCCCCATTATGTAGATAGGGGCAAAAATGTTTGGTGAATTGGAAAGCGCGGGGTTAAAATTTCACCTCACAACATAGCCTATGACGCTCTCGGGGTCCAGACGTGTGACTGTGCAAATTTTTGTGCCTGTAGCTGCGACGCCTCCAACACTTTTCCTTTCACTTTTTCCCCATTATGTAGATAGGGGCAAAATTGTTTGGTGAATTGGAAAGCGCGGGGTTAAAATTTCACCTCACAACATAGCCTATGACGCTCTCGGGGTCCAGACGTGTGACTGTGCAAAATTTTGTGGCTGTAGCTGCGACGGTTCAGATGCCAATCCCGGACATACATACATACATACATACATACACACACACACACATTCAGCTTTATATATTAGATGGGCTCCTGTCATCATCAGATCCTGGCTCCTATATTACTAATGGGCTCCTGTCATCATCAGATCGTGGCTCCTATATTACTAATGGGCTCCTGTCATCATCAGATCCTGGCTCCTATATTACTAATGGGGCTCCTGTCATCATCAGATCCTGGCTCCTATATTACTAATGGGGCTCCTGTCATCATCAGATACTGACTCCTATATTACTAATGGGCTCCTGTCATCATCAGATCCTGGCTCCTATATTACTAATGGGCTCCTGTCATCATCAGATCCTGGCTCCTATACTACTAATGGGGCTCCTGTCATCATCAGATCCTGGCTCCTATATTACTAATGGGCTCCTGTCATCAACAGATCCTGGCTCCTATATTACTAATGTGGCTCCTGTCATCCTCAGATCCTGACTCCTATATTACTAATGGGCTCCTGTCATCATCAGATCCTGGCTCCTATATTACTAATGGGCTCTGGTCATCATCAGATCCTGGCTCCTATATTACTAATGGGGCTCCTGTCATCATCAGATCCTGGCTCCTATATTACTAATGGGCTCCTGTCATCATCAGATCCTGGCTCCAATATTACTAATGGGCTCCGGTCATCATCAGATCCTGGCTCCTATATTACTAATGGGCTCCTGTAATCCTCAGATCCTGGCTCCTGTATTACTAATGGGCTCCTGTCATCATCAGATCCTGGCTCCTATATTACTAATGGGGCTCCTGTCATCATCAGATCCTGACTCCTATATTACTAATGGGGCTCCTGTCATCATCAGATCCTGGCTCCTATATTACTAATGGGCTCCTGTCATCATCAGATCGTGGCCCCTATATTACTAATGGGCTCCTGTCATCATCAGATCCTGGCTCCTATATTACTATTGGGCTCCTGTCATCATCAGATCCTGGCTCCTATATTACTAATGGGCTCCTGTCATCATCAGATCCTGACTCCTATATTACTAATGGGGCTCCAGTCATCATCAGATCCTGGCTCCTATATTACTAATGGGGCTCCTGTCATCATCAGATCCTGGCTCCTATATTACTAATGGGCTCCTGTCATCATCAGATCCTGGCTCCTATATTACTAATGGGCTCCTGTGATCATCAGATCGTGGCCCCTATATTACTAATGGGCACCTGTCATCATCAGATCCTGGCTCCTATATTACTAATGGGCTCCTGTCAGCATCAGATCCTGGCTCCTATATTACTAATGGGCTCCTGTCATCATCAGATCCTGGCTCCTATATTACTAATGGCCCCCTGTCATCATCAGATCCTGGCTCCTATATTACTAATGGGCCCCTGTCATCATCAGATCCTGGCTCCTATATTACTAATGGGCTCCTGTCATCATCACATCCTGGCTCCTATATTACTAATGGGCTCCTGTCATCATCACATCCTGGCTCCTATATTACTAATGGGCTCCTGTCATCATCACATCCTGGCTCCTATATTACTAATGTGGCTCCTGTCATCCTCAGATCCTGACTCCTATATTACTAATGGGCTCCTGTCATCATCAGATCCTGGCTCCTATATTACTAATGGGCTCTGGTCATCATCAGATCCTGGCTCCTATATTACTAATGGGGCTCCTGTCATCATCAGATCCTGGCTCCTATATTACTAATGGGCTCCTGTCATCATCAGATCCTGGCTCCAATATTACTAATGGGCTCCGGTCATCATCAGATCCTGGCTCCTATATTACTAATGGGCTCCTGTAATCCTCAGATCCTGGCTCCTGTATTACTAATGGGCTCCTGTCATCATCAGATCCTGGCTCCTATATTACTAATGGGGCTCCTGTCATCATCAGATCCTGACTCCTATATTACTAATGGGGCTCCTGTCATCATCAGATCCTGGCTCCTATATTACTAATGGGCTCCTGTCATCATCAGATCGTGGCCCCTATATTACTAATGGGCTCCTGTCATCATCAGATCCTGGCTCCTATATTACTATTGGGCTCCTGTCATCATCAGATCCTGGCTCCTATATTACTAATGGGCTCCTGTCATCATCAGATCCTGACTCCTATATTACTAATGGGGCTCCAGTCATCATCAGATCCTGGCTCCTATATTACTAATGGGGCTCCTGTCATCATCAGATCCTGGCTCCTATATTACTAATGGGCTCCTGTCATCATCAGATCCTGGCTCCTATATTACTAATGGGCTCCTGTCATCATCAGATCGTGGCCCCTATATTACTAATGGGCACCTGTCATCATCAGATCCTGGCTCCTATATTACTAATGGGCTCCTGTCATCATCAGATCCTGGCTCCTATATTACTAATGGGCTCCTGTCATCATCAGATCCTGGCTCCTATATTACTAATGGCCCCCTGTCATCATCAGATCCTGGCTCCTATATTACTAATGGGCCCCTGTCATCATCAGATCCTGGCTCCTATATTACTAATGGGCTCCTGTCATCATCACATCCTGGCTCCTATATTACTAATGGGCTCCTGTCATCATCACATCCTGGCTCCTATATTACTAATGGGCTCCTGTCATCATCACATCCTGGCTCCTATATTACTAATGGGCTCCTGTCATCATCACATCGTGGCTACTATATTACTAATGGGCTCCTGTCATCATCAGATCCTGGCTCCTATATTACTAATGGGCTCCTGTCATCATCAGATCCTGGCTCCTATATTACTAATGGCCCCCTGTCATCATCAGATCCTGGCTCCTATATTACTAATGGGCTCCAGTCATCATCAGATCCTGGCTCCTATATTACTAATGGGCTCCTGTCATCATCAGATCCTGGCTCCTATATTACTAATGGGCTCCTGTCATCATCAGATCGTGGCTCCTATATTACTAATGGGCTCCTGTCATCATCAGATCCTGGCTCCTATATTACTAATGGACTCCTGTCATCATCAGATCCTGGCTCCTATATTACTAATGGGCTCCTGTCATCATCAGATCCTGGCACCTATATTACTAATGGGCTCCTGTCATCATCAGATCCTGGCTCCTATATTACTAATGGGCTCCTGTCATCATCAGATCCTGGCTCCTATATTACTAATGGGGCTCCTGTCATCATCAGATCATGGCTCCTATATTACTAATGGGGCTCCTGTCATCATCAGATACTGACTCCTATATTACTAATGGGGCTCCTGTCATCATCAGATCCTGGCTCCTATATTACTAATGGGGCTCCTGTCATCATCAGATCCTGGCTCCTATATTACTAATGGGCTCCTGTCATCATCAGATCCTGACTCCTATATTACTAATGGTGCTCCTGTCATCATCAGATCCTGGCTCCTATATTACTAATGGGGCTCCTGTCATCATCAGATCCTGACTCCTATATTACTAATGGGGCTCCTGTCATCATCAAATCCTGGCTCCTATATTACTAATGGGCTCCTGTCATCATCATATCCTGGCTCCTATATTACTAATGGGCTCCTGTCATCATCAGATCCTGGCTCCTATATTACTAATGGGCTCCGGTCATCATCAGATCCTGGCTCCTATATTACTAATGGGGCTCCTGTCATCATCACATCCTGGCTCCTATATTACTAATGGAGCTCCTGTCATCATCAGATCCTGGCTCCTATATTACTAATGGGGCTCCTGTCATCATCAGATACTGACTCCTATATTACTAATGGGCTCCTGTCATCATCAGATCCTGGCTCCTATATTACTAATGGGCTCCTGTCATCATCAGATCCTGGCTCCTATACTACTAATGGGGCTCCTGTCATCATCATATCCTGGCTCCTATATTACTAATGGGCTCCTGTCATCAACAGATCCTGGCTCCTATGTTACTAATGGGCTCCTGTCATCATCAGATCCTGGCTCCTATATTACTAATGGGGCTCCTGTCATCATCAGATCCTGGCTCCTATATTACTAATGTGGCTCCTGTCATCCTCAGATCCTGACTCCTATATTACTAATGGGCTCCTGTCATCATCAGATCCTGGCTCCTATATTACTAATGGGCTCTGGTCATCATCAGATCCTGGCTCCTATATTACTAATGGGGCTCCTGTCATCATCAGATCCTGGCTCCTATATTACTAATGGGCTCCTGTCATCATCAGATCCTGGCTCCAATATTACTAATGGGCTCCGGTCATCATCAGATCCTGGCTCCTATATTACTAATGGGCTCCTGTAATCCTCAGATCCTGGCTCCTGTATTACTAATGGGCTCCTGTCATCATCAGATCCTGGCTCCTATATTACTAATGGGGCTCCTGTCATCATCAGATCCTGACTCCTATATTACTAATGGGGCTCCTGTCATCATCAGATCCTGGCTCCTATATTACTAATGGGCTCCTGTCATCATCAGATCGTGGCCCCTATATTACTAATGGGCTCCTGTCATCATCAGATCCTGGCTCCTATACTACTAATGGGGCTCCTGTCATCATCAGATCATGGCTCCTATATTACTAATTGGCTCCTGTCATCATCAGATCCTGGCTCCTATATTACTAATGGGCTCCTGTCATCATCAGATCCTGGCTCCTATATTACTAATGGCCCCCTGTCATCATCAGATCCTGGCTCCTATATTACTAATGGGCCCCTGTCATCATCAGATCCTGGCTCCTACATTACTAATGGGCTCCAGTCATCATCAGATCCTGGCTCCTATATTACTAATGGGCCCCTGTCATCATCAGATCCTGGCTCCTATATTATTAATGGGCTCCTGTCATCATCAGATCCTGGCTCCTATATTACTAATGGGCTCCAGTCATCATCAGATCCTGGCTCCTATATTACTAATGGGCCCCTGTCATCATCAGATCCTGGCTCCTATATTACTAATGGGGCCCCTGTCATCATCAGATACTGACTCCTATATTACTAATGGGGTTCCTGTCATCATCAGATAAAGGGCCCTATATTACTAATGGGGCTCCGTCATCATCAGATACTAACTCCTATATTACTAATGGGGCTCCTGTCATCATCAGATCCTGGCTCCTAAATTACTAATGGGGCTCCTGTCATCATCAGATCCTGGCTCCTATATTTCTAATGGGGCTCCTGTCATCATCAGATCCTGGCTCCTATATTACTAATGGGGTTCCTGTCATCATCAGATCCTGGCTCCTATATTACTAATGGGCTCCTGTCATCCTCAGATCCTGGCTCCTATATTACTAATGGGCTCCTGCCATCATCAGATCCTGGCTCCTATATTACTAATGGGCTCCTGTCATCCTCAGATCCTGGCTCCTATATTACTAATGGTCTCCTGTCATCATCAGATCCTGACTCCTATATTACTAATGGGGCTCCTGTCATCATCAGATCCTGGCTCCTATATTACTAATGGGTCTCCTGTCATCATCAGATCCTGACTCCTATATTACTAATGGGCTCCTGTCATCATCAGATCCTGGCTCCTATATTACTAATGGGCTCCTGTCATCATCAGATCCTGACTCCTATATTACTAATGGGGCTCCTGTCATCATCAGATCCTGGCTCCTATATTACTAATGGGGCTCCTGTCATCATCAGATCCTGACTAGTGTTGAGCATTCCGATACCGCAAGTATCGGGTATCGGCCGATACTTGCGGTATCGGAATTCCGATACCGGGATTCCGATACTTGCCGCGTATCGGATACCGGAATCGGAAGTTCTAAGATTCAAAAAGCAGAAATTCAGCCAATGAGATTGATTCCAAGTGTGGGCACATCCTGTTTAGCATGGAGGGCATGAAACTACTGGCAAGGCTGTGATTGGCTGGTGTAATGATGTCATGATGCAGTTTAAAAGTCGCTGGCGCCATTTTGCGATCACTCTGCTGTGAATTCAGTTAGTGACAGGACGCTGTTTGCTGACTGAGGGACAGTTTAGAGATAGCGATTTGCTTCTTTGTGCTTTCCAAAGGCTAATTTAGCAACCGCTGTGTTCACCTACTATTCACCTTGCTTTTGCCTTGTAGCGCTGTTTTCACAGCGATCTGCAGGGTCTGTGTGTGTGTGAGTGCAGCCCAGTCTCCAGTCTGAGTGCAGCCACATAGGCCATCCATAGTTGGTTGTATTCAGTTCAGGGAGGGTGGTTCATTGCCTCATACTGTTCCTTTTTTTTTTTTTTTTTTCCCAAGTAGTGTAGTCTGCTGCTAATTTATTCAAAAAAATCCTATTAGTGTCTTTCCACCCGTCTCCAGCTAATTTGTGGAAAAACACTACATAGGATAAAGTAGAGGAGGGTTTTTGGGCCTTGCAGCGCCGTTTACGGCTGTCTGCACGGTCTCCGTGTGACTGCAGCTCGCCCTGTAATCTGTGAGCAGCTGTAGCCTGGTTGTCTCCAGCTCAGGGTTTTTCACTGCGTCATACCGCCAAATCAATTTTCTTTTTTTTCAAAGTAGTGTAGTCTGCTGCTAATTAATTTTAAAAAATCCTATTAGTGTCTTTCCACCCGTCTCCAGCTAATTTGTGGAAAAACACTACATAGGATAAAGTAGAGGAGGGTTTTTGGGCCTTGCAGCGCCGTTTACGGCTGTCTGCACGGTCTCCGTGTGACTGCAGCTCGCCCTGTAATCTGTGAGCAGCTATAGCCTGGTTGTCTCCAGCTCAGGGTTTTTCACTGCGTCATACCGCCAAATCAATTTTCTTTTTTTTCAAAGTAGTGTAGTCTGCTGCTAATTAATTTAAAAAAATCCTATTAGTGTCTTTCCACCCGTCTCCAGCTAATTTGTGGAAAAACACTACATAGGATAAAGTAGAGGAGGGTTTTTGGGCCTTGCAGCGCCGTTTACGGCTGTCTGCACGGTCTCCGTGTGACTGCAGCTCGCCCTGTAATCTGTGAGCAGCTGTAGCCTGGTTGTCTCCAGCTCAGGGTTTTTCACTGCGTCATACCGCCAAATCAATTTTCTTTTTTTTCAAAGTAGTGTAGTCTGCTGCTAATTAATTTAAAAAAATCCTATTAGTGTCTTTCCACCCGTCTCCAGCTAATTTGTGGAAAAACACTACATAGGATAAAGTAGAGGAGGGTTTTTGGGCCTTGCAGCGCCGTTTACGGCTGTCTGCACGGTCTCCGTGTGACTGCAGCTCGCCCTGTAATCTGTGAGCAGCTATAGCCTGGTTGTCTCCAGCTCAGGGTTTTTCACTGCGTCATACCGCCAAATCAATTTTCTTTTTTTTCAAAGTAGTGTAGTCTGCTGCTAATTAATTTAAAAAAATCCTATTAGTGTCTTTCCACCCGTCTCCAGCTAATTTGTGGAAAAACACTACATAGGATAAAGTAGAGGAGGGTTTTTGGGCCTTGTAGCGCCGTTTACGTCTGTCTGCACGGTCTCCGTGTGACTGCAGCTCTATCTGTTGTCAGTTCAGCCCCCAAAAAATAAATAAATAATAAAGTTCACCAAACACACCAGTTACACCACTTTACATTTCTGTAGGCCACATTAGCTCATATTTGTGTCTAGTCCACACTTTAGATAATTAGTGCTTCTTATACCTGTTAGGAGGAGTTGCTCAGGAATAAGCACACAAATCCGTTAGTACTTTTCTGCTTATCTTTATCAGTCAACCAAGATGAAGAAGGCAGTGAGTAAGGCACGGGGGCGTGGGAGCCGTCGCGGAGCAGGGAGGGGACGTGGGGATTCTGTGCCTGCTGCGGGCACCGGTGACTCATCAGCACCCACTTTCACCAGGCAACAGTCGTTCATGCGAAGCTTTGTGTCCGAGCGCCGTACACCGCTGCTGCGTGAAGAACAAATTGAAGCTGTTGTCGGATGGATGGCAGCTAATGCATCAACTTCCATTAGTGCCACATCCTCTCAGACACAGAGCACTGGAGAGCAGCCATCTGTCTCTTCACCACCTGCCAAATTGCCCAGGCAGACAGAGAGCCCAGGACAGGAGCCGTCTCTACTTCTGTTCTCTGAATCTCTTGGCTTGGAAACAGGGGGCCAGCCAAGCAGCATTGGAGAAATGGAAGAAGAGGCAGGGTGCAGTGATGCCCAACAGCTTTTTCTGTCTTCCTCTGAAGAGGCGGGTGGGCCAGTGGCTCCGGTCACCACATCGCAGGCCGCATCAGCTGATGATGACACTCAGGTGCCACTTACTGGTGCGTGCTCTGCTGCTGAGACTACCCAGGAGGAGCAGTTGGGGGCAGAGGGTAGTGTAGATGATGAGGTCCTCGACCCATCTTGGCGTGAGGGACAGGAAGGTGGTGGGAGCAGCTCTGAGGAAGAGATTCCCCGTACGGCCCAAAGAGGGAGAGGGAGGGGGAAGACTGCGGATCCTGCAGCCTCCGCTTTGGCACCCGTTAGGAGCATGTCTCTTCCAAAAGCCAAAAAGGGCGCTCCCAAGACTTGCAGTGCCTGGTCCTTTTTTGACACAGTTGCAGATGACATTTGCTATGTCAGATGCAACGTGTGTCATCAAAAAGTCAAAAGAGGTCGAAATGTCAGCAACCTCAATACCTCCAACATGTGGAAACATGTGCGCAACAGGCACCCGGCGGAGTTAGAAAAACACACTGAAGAGGTAGGCCAACCAACAGCGGCAGCTACCACCTCTTCAGCTCGTGTTGCCTCTTCCTCTACCTCACACGCAGCTGGTTCGGCGTCCTCCCAGGATCGCCGTGGAAGAACCTCTGCCCCTGTTGTCCAGAGACCCGCTGTAATTCCACCCGCAGCGCCACTTTCCCAGTCATCCACACACTCCCAGCCCAGTCTACAGCCATCGGTAGTACAGGCATGGGAGAAAAGGCGGCCTTTCTCGTCAAACCACCCACGAGCACAGGCTCTGACTGCAGGCATTGCCAAACTTCTGTCACTGGAAATGCTGTCATTCAGGCTGGTGGAGACTGACAGCTTCCGTGACTTCATGTCATTGGCAGTCCCACAGTACAAAGTGCCCAGCCGCTTTTACTTCAGCAGGCAAGCCGTCCCTGCCCTGCAGAAGCATGTGGAGGGACACATAAAACACGCGCTACTGAACGCCGTCAGTAGCAAGGTCCACCTCACCACCGATGCGTGGACCAGTCAACATGGACAGGGGCGATACCTTTCCCTCACTGCCCATTGGGTTAATGTCGTTGAGCCGGGTACAGACCGTGCGAGTGGCGCAGGACGTGTCCTGCCCACTCCAAGGATTGCAGGAATCCATTCTGTACGCATTGACTCCTCCTCTTACACCAGTTCCTCAGAATCATCGCTGCAGGAGCCGTCACAGTCCACCTCCACATGGACCCGTGATGAACGTGTACCTGTTACGACCGACATGAGCACAGCCGTGGCCAAACGTCAACAGGCCGTCTTGAAATTAATTTTCTTGGGGAATCGTAGCCACACAGCGCAGGAGCTCTGGAATGCCATCAAGCAGGAGAGCGATGTGTGGTTTGTGCCAGCGAATCTCCAGCCAGGCATGGTAGTGTGTGATAATGGCCGAAATCTGGTGGCAGCTCTGGGCCTCGGCAACCTCACTCACATCCCATGTCTGGCACATGTGCTCAATTTGGTCGTGCAGAGCTTTTTGAGGGACTATCCGGATCTTGATGCACTGCTGCACAAGGTCCGCCTAGAGTGTGCTCACTTGCGGCGTTCCAGCACGGCAAAAGCGCGCATTGCGGCTCTGCAGCGCCGACACCGCCTGCCGGAACATCGCATCATATGTGACCTACCTACCAGGTGGAATTCCACGTTACATATGTTGGAGCGGTTGTGTGAGCAGCAGCAAGCTGTAATGGAGTACCAGCTGCTTCAGGCGCAAAAAAGTCGCAGTCAGCGCCGTACAGACTTCACAACCACAGAGTGGGCCACTATGAATGACGTCTGCCAGGTTTTGCGTCCCTTTGATTATTCCACGCGGATGGCGAGTGCAGATGATGCACTAGTCAGCATGACTGTCCCCCTTATCTGCCTGCTTGAAAAATCACTGCAAGCGCTAAGGGATGATGTTGTGGAAGAGGTGGAGGATGAGGATTCACCATTTCCATCATCTTCTGGACAGTCAGCGCCACGTGGTTCCTCACAAACGCGTAGGCAGGGGACCGTTTGTGAGGAGGATGAGGAGGAGTCAATGGAGGAGGAAGACATCCGTCCAGAGGAGGGAGTTACACAATTGTCCAGTACTCAGTGTGTACAGCGAGGGTGGGGTGATGACGAGCGGGCAGAGATCACGCCTCCAGCAGGGGACAGCGTTTCTTGGGCAGTTGGCAGTCTGCAGCACATGGTGGATTACATGCTGCAGTGCCTGAGAAACGACCGCCGCATCGCCCACATTCTCAACATGTCTGATTATTGGGTGTTCACCCTCCTCGATCCTCGCTACCGGGACAACGTAGAAAGCCTCATCACACCGTTGAACCGGGAGCGAAAAATGCGGGAGTACCAAGACACACTGGTCAATTCCATCATCTTCTCCATTCCAACTGAGAGAAGTGCTGCTAGTGCATTCCAAAGCAGCTCAGTGCGTCCAGGCCG
The DNA here is from genome assembly GCF_051348905.1 of Ranitomeya variabilis. Lineage (NCBI taxonomy): Eukaryota > Metazoa > Chordata > Amphibia > Anura > Dendrobatidae > Ranitomeya > Ranitomeya variabilis. The sequence continues at coordinate 312,877,830 of NC_135234.1, read as the reverse complement.
TGGTGGAGGCTCTGCACAAAGAGGGAGCAGAAGCAGTGCCTCTGCCCAAGGCAAGACCAGTATGGCCGAACTGTGGCACAGTTTTCTGTGCCCGCCACAAAAGTCTACACCATCACAGACGGCTCCAGTCAGCAGGAGGCAACGGTTCCGTCAGATGGTGACAGACTACATGTCTTGCCCTCTTGCTGTACTCCCAGACGGCTCTTCCCCTTTCAAGTTTTGGGTCTCAAAGCTGGATACATGGCCAGAGCTAAGCCAGTATGCATTGGAGGTGCTGTCTTGCCCTGCGGCCAGTGTATTATCGGAACGTGTCTTTAGTGCTGCAGGTGGTGTACTAACTGACCGTCGCATGCGACTATCCTCCGATAACGTTGACCGGCTTACTTTCCTGAAAATGAACAAGGCCTGGATCTCGCCGGAATTTGCCACTCCTCCTCCTGATTGAATAATTAGGTCACTGTATACGTTATCCAGGTCTCCTGTTGTGTTCATCTTTCTACCACCTGAACTTAAATTCCTGGGCTCCAACACCGCCAGTTGAGGCTCAGACGTGCCGTCTGCACAGTCAAAACATACGACCCAGTGTTATTGGGTTTCAGTAATGTCAGCTGATCCCCAGCTGTGTAGCCGGCAATGTGTCATGCGACCGCCACGCTGACACAACAACTGAAATGTAAGGGAATCTGTCCCCCCCCCCCCAAGGCGTTTGTTACTGAAAGAGCCACCTTGTGCAGCAGTAATGCTGCCCAAGGAAAAGGTAGCTATTTTTGTTTAGCTCCTTGCACACGCAGAACTTAACACTTATAAAATGTGTCCACTGATACCGTAAAACCGTCCCGGAGGTGGGACTTTACTTCGTAATGTGACGCAGCCCAGCCGTCATTCCTACCCCCCCGGCGCCGCGCACCGGCTCCTCAGCGTTGTTTTATTCCGTCCTGGAGCCTGCGCTGTTATGTTATCCCGTGGCCAGGCACACTTAGCGCTGCCCGTCTTCTGGCATCATTTGGTGTCTGGATGGCTGCGCCTGTGCGGCCGCGCTGGCAGAGAGCCCGCCTCGCAGTGTCTTCTGATTTAATCCCACTGGGGGCCTGGGATCCATGGACATGCGCAGTGCATATCTGAACCTCCACCTCTCACTCATTTCCCTATGGCTTCTTCAGACTGTTCGGTGTCAGCTGGTCCCTAACAGCATGCCACGGCCGTGACACCGCACAGTCTGAAGAAGCCATAGGGAGATGAGTGAGAGGTGGAGGTTCAGATATGCACTGCGCATGTCCATGGATCCCAGGCCCCCAGTGGGATTAAATCAGAAGACACTGCGAGGCGGGCTCTCTGCCAGCGCGGCCGCACAGGCGCAGCCATCCAGACACCAAATGATGCCAGAAGACGGGCAGCGCTAAGTGTGCCTGGCCACGGGATAACATAACAGCGCAGGCTCCTTGACGGAATAAAACAACGCTGAGGAGCCGGTGCGCGGCGCCGGGGGGGTAGGAATGACGGCTGGGCTGCGTCACATTACGAAGGAAAGTCCCACCTCCGGGACGGTTTTACGGTTGCAGGGGACACATTTTATAAGTGTTTAGTTCTGTGTTTGCAAGGAGCATGATGAAAAGAGCCACCTTTTCCTTTTGCATCTTTTGTGCTGCACAAGCTGGCTCTTTCAGCTACAAACGCCTTGGGGGGGGGTTAAAGGTTCCCTTTCGACTTTCTCAGGCTTCGGCCTACATTGTGTTCCTCTGCTTTTCCACCTGTCCCTGGGCTCCAACACCGCCAGTTGCCGTCCAGAAGTGCTGTACGCACAGTCAACAGTCCCTCCTCTGTTATTGGGGTTCAGTAACGTCAGCTGTTCCCCTGCTGTGTGTGTGGCAATCCCTCCTACCTCCTCCAACCTCCTCCTCCTCCACCCGTCCCTGGGCTCCAACACCGCCAGTTGCCGTCCAGAAGTGCTGTACGCACAGTCAACAGTCCCTCCTCTGTTATTGGGGTTCAGTAACGTCAGCTGTTCCCCTGCTGTGTGTGTGGCAATCCCTCCTACCTCCTCCTACCTCCTCCAACCTCCTCCTCCTCCACCTGCCCCTGGGCTCCAACACCGCCAGTTGCCGTCCAGAAGTGCTGTACGCACAGTCAACAGTCCCTCCTCTGTTATTGGGGTTCAGTAACGTCAGCTGTTCCCCTGCTGTGTGTGTGGCAATCCCTCCTACCTCCTCCTACCTCCTCCAACCTCCTCCTCCTCCACCTGCCCCTGGGCTCCAACACCGCCAGTTGCCGTCCAGAAGTGCTGTACGCACAGTCAACAGTCCCTCCTCTGTTATTGGGGTTCAGTAACGTCAGCTGTTCCCCTGCTGTGTGTGTGGCAATCCCTCCTACCTCCTCCAACCTCCTCCTCCTCCACCCGTCCCTGGGCTCCAACACCGCCAGTTGCCGTCCAGAAGTGCTGTACGCACAGTCAACAGTCCCTCCTCTGTTATTGGGGTTCAGTAACGTCAGCTGTTCCCCTGCTGTGTGTGTGGCAATCCCTCCTACCTCCTCCAACCTCCTCCTCCTCCACCCGTCCCTGGGCTCCAACACCGCCAGTTGCCGTCCAGAAGTGCTGTACGCACAGTCAACAGTCCCTCCTCTGTTATTGGGGTTCAGTAACGTCAGCTGTTCCCCTGCTGTGTGTGTGGCAATCCCTCCTACCTCCTCCTACCTCCTCCAACCTCCTCCTCCTCCACCTGCCCCTGGGCTCCAACACCGCCAGTTGCCGTCCAGAAGTGCTGTACGCACAGTCAACAGTCCCTCCTCTGTTATTGGGGTTCAGTAACGTCAGCTGTTCCCCTGCTGTGTGTGTGGCAATCCCTCCTACCTCCTCCTACCTCCTCCAACCTCCTCCTCCTCCACCTGCCCCTGGGCTCCAACACCGCCAGTTGCCGTCCAGAAGTGCTGTACGCACAGTCAACAGTCCCTCCTCTGTTATTGGGGTTCAGTAACGTCAGCTGTTCCCCTGCTGTGTGTGTGGCAATCCCTCCTACCTCCTCCAACCTCCTCCTCCTCCACCCGTCCCTGGGCTCCAACACCGCCAGTTGCCGTCCAGAAGTGCTGTACGCACAGTCAACAGTCCCTCCTCTGTTATTGGGGTTCAGTAACGTCAGCTGTTCCCCTGCTGTGTGTGTGGCAATCCCTCCTACCTCCTCCAACCTCCTCCTCCTCCACCCGTCCCTGGGCTCCAACACCGCCAGTTGCCGTCCAGAAGTGCTGTACGCACAGAGCCAAACACCTCGCCAATGTGTTAGTGGGGTTCAGCACCGCCAGCTGTTCCCCTGCTGTGTATACGGCAACGTGTACTGCGACCGCCACGCAGGCACAACAAGTTAAATGTAAGGGAACCTGACCCCCCCCCCCCCCCCAGGCGTTTGTTACTGAAGGAGCCACCTTGTGCAGCAGTAATGATGCAAAGGGAAAAAGTGCCTCTTTTCGTGATGCTCCTTGCACATGCTGAACCAAACACTTATGAAATGTGTCCCCACACAGCGTTAAACCGTCCGGTAGGTGGAACTTTCCTTTGTCGTGTGACGCAGCACAGCCATCATTTTTACCCCCTTGGCGCCGTGCGCCGCCTCCTCAGCGTTGTTTTAATCTGTCCCGGAGCCTGCGCTGTTAGGTTAGCCCTTGGCCATGCACACATGTTGCGCTGCCCGTCTTCTGACCTCATTTGGTGTCAGGCTGGCTGCGCCTGTGCGGGTGCGCTGGCCGAGATCCCGCCTCGCAGTGTCGTCTAATGTAATCCCACCGCGGGCCTGTGATCCGTGCCCGTGCGCAGTGCATATCCTCTCCTCTCACTCCCCTCCCTACGGCTTCTTCAGACTGTGCGATGTCAGCTGGTCCCTAATAGCATGCCACGGCCGTGACACCGCACAGTCTGAAAAAGCCGTAGGGAGGGGAGTGAGAGGAGAGGATATGCACTGCGCACGGGCACGGATCACAGGCCCGCGGTGGGATTACATTAGACGACACTGCGAGGCGGGATCTCGGCCAGCGCACTCGCACAGGCGCAGCCAGCCTGACACCAAATGATGTCAGAAGACGGGCAGCGCAAAATGTGTGCATGGCCAAGGGCTAACCTAACAGCGCAGGCTCCGGGACAGATTAAAACAACGCTGAGGAGGCGGCGCACGGCGCCAAGGGGGTAAAAATGATGGCTGTGCTGCGTCACACGACAAAGGAAAGTTCCACCTACCGGACGGTTTAACGCTGTGAGGGGACACATTTCATAACTGTTAGGTTCCGCATGTGCAAGGACCATAATTAAAAGAGCTAAGTTTACCTTTTCCAGCATTAGTGCTGTACACAATGGCTCTTTCAGCTACAAACGCCTGGGGGGGGGGGGTTAAAGGTTTCCTTTCAACTTGCTCGAGTGCAGGCTTCGGCCTACACTCCGCTCCCCCTGCTCCTCCTGCTGACCCTGGGCTCCAACACCGCCAGTTGGGGCCCGGTACTGCTAGCTGCACAGAGAAAAACACCTCGCCAATGTGTCAGTGGGGTCCAGCACCGCCAGCTGTTCCCCTGCTGTGTAGCCGGCAACGTGTCCTGCAAAAGTCACGCAGACACAAGAACTGAAATTGAAGGGAACCTGTCCCCCCTCCCCCAGGCGTTTTTACGTTATCCAGCCACCTTGTACAGCGGTAATGCTGCATGTGTGCAAGGTGGCTCAGAAACGTATTCTCCTCGCACATGTGGAACTGAAAACACGTCTGCAATGTGTCCTCTGTGTGACCATTTAACCGTCCCGGTGGTGTGACTTTCCTTTGTAATGACACGCTGCAACCCCCTTGGTAGCGCTGCCCGTCTTCTGGCATCATGGTTTGGCTGCCTGCGCCTCTGCGGCCGCCCTGACCCACACAACGCCCCTCGGTGTCTTATTTATTGGGACTGCGAGGGTGTGATTGATGGGCAGGATCAGTGCATCAGTTCGCCTGTCCCTCCTCTCCTTCCGCCTTCTTCGGACTGTGCGGCTTCATGGCCGTGGCATGCGATAAGGGATCAGATGACGCCGCACAGTCTGAAGCGGGTGTAAGGACCCGAGTGTGAGAGGCGAACATATGTGCTGCGCCAGGCCCTGAATCCCAGCCCCGCAGTGTTTTAACAATGTTAAGACACTGCGGGGCTGGGATTCATGGGCATCGCGAACCGCACCGGCCGACATTACATGATGCCAGAAGATGGGCAGCGCTAACGGCGCTAGGCCAGGGGATAACACGACAGCGCAGACTCCTGTACAGCAAATAACAACGCTCGGGAGGCTGCACCCAGCACCAAGGTGGGATTCTTGACACCTGTGCTGCGTCTCATTACAAAGGGAACTCTCGCCTCCATTACACAGTTTGACTGTCTAAAGGGCTGAATGTTATACGTGTTCCATTCAGCGTGTGCAAGGAGAAAAATTACAAGAGCAACCTTTGACTTGCGCAGCACTGCTGCTGCATAAGCTGTGGCTCTTCTACTTTGTAACCCCTGAGGGGGGGTTAAAGGTGACTTTTGAAATCGGTTCAATTAGGCTTCGGCCTACACTCTGCTCCACCTGCAGAGCCCGGGCTCCAACAACGCTAGTTGCTGTCCGGAAGTGCTGGCTGCACAGAGCCAAACACCTCGCCAATGTGTCAGTGGGGTCCAGCACCGCCAGCTGTTCCCCTGCTGTGTAGCCGGCAACGTGTCCTGCAAAAGTCACGCAGACACAACACACCCAAAGCTGCCGCCTGTGCAGGCTTCGGCCTACACTCCCCTCCCCCTGCTCCTCCTCCTCCTGCTCCTCCTCCTGCTGTCCCTGGGCTCTAACACACCGCCAGTTTTTGCCCAGATGTGCTAGCTGCACAGAGAAAAACACCAGCCAATGTGTCAGTGGGGTCCAGCACCGCCAGCTGTTCCCCTGCTGTGCAGCCGGCAACGTGTCCTGCAAAAGCCACGCAGACACAAGAACTGAAATTGAAGGGAACCTGTCCCCCCTCCCCCAGGCGTTTTTACGTTATCCAGCCACCTTGTACAGCGGTAATGCTGCATGTGTGCAAGGTGGCTCAGAAACGTATTCTCCTCGCACATGTGGAACTGAAAACACGTCTGCAATGTGTCCTCTGTGTGACCATTTAACCGTCCCGGTGGTGTGACTTTCCTTTGTAATGACACGCTGCAACCCCCTTGGTAGCGCTGCCCGTCTTCTGGCATCATGGTTTGGCTGCCTGCGCCTCTGCGGCCGCCCTGACCCACACAACGCCCCTCGGTGTCTTATTTATTGGGACTGCGAGGGTGTGATTGATGGGCAGGATCAGTGCATCAGTTCGCCTGTCCCTCCTCTCCTTCCGCCTTCTTCGGACTGTGCGGCTTCATGGCCGTGGCATGCGATAAGGGATCAGATGACGCCGCACAGTCTGAAGCGGGTGTAAGGACCCGAGTGTGAGAGGCGAACATATGTGCTGCGCCAGGCCCTGAATCCCAGCCCCGCAGTGTTTTAACAATGTTAAGACACTGCGGGGCTGGGATTCATGGGCATCGCGAACCGCACCGGCCGACATTACATGATGCCAGAAGATGGGCAGCGCTAACGGCGCTAGGCCAGGGGATAACACGACAGCGCAGACTCCTGTACAGCAAATAACAACGCTCGGGAGGCTGCACCCAGCACCAAGGTGGGATTCTTGACACCTGTGCTGCGTCTCATTACAAAGGGAACTCTCGCCTCCATTACACAGTTTGACTGTCTAAAGGGCTGAATGTTATACGTGTTCCATTCAGCGTGTGCAAGGAGAAAAATTACAAGAGCAACCTTTGACTTGCGCAGCACTGCTGCTGCATAAGCTGTGGCTCTTCTACTTTGTAACCCCTGAGGGGGGGTTAAAGGTGACTTTTGAAATCGGTTCAATTAGGCTTCGGCCTACACTCTGCTCCACCTGCAGAGCCCGGGCTCCAACAACGCTAGTTGCTGTCCGGAAGTGCTGGCTGCACAGAGCCAAACACCTCGCCAATGTGTCAGTGGGGTCCAGCACCGCCAGCTGTTCCCCTGCTGTGTAGCCGGCAACGTGTCCTGCAAAAGTCACGCAGACACAACACACCCAAAGCTGCCGCCTGTGCAGGCTTCGGCCTACACTCCCCTCCCCCTGCTCCTCCTCCTCCTGCTCCTCCTCCTGCTGTCCCTGGGCTCTAACACACCGCCAGTTTTTGCCCAGATGTGCTAGCTGCACAGAGAAAAACACCAGCCAATGTGTCAGTGGGGTCCAGCACCGCCAGCTGTTCCCCTGCTGTGCAGCCGGCAACGTGTCCTGCAAAAGCCACGCAGACACAAGAACTGAAATTGAAGGGAACCTGTCCCCCCTCCCCCAGGCGTTTTTACGTTATCCAGCCACCTTGTACAGCGGTAATGCTGCATGTGTGCAAGGTGGCTCAGAAACGTATTCTCCTCGCACATGTGGAACTGAAAACACGTCTGCAATGTGTCCTCTGTGTGACCATTTAACCGTCCCGGTGGTGTGACTTTCCTTTGTAATGACACGCTGCAACCCCCTTGGTAGCGCTGCCCGTCTTCTGGCATCATGGTTTGGCTGCCTGCGCCTCTGCGGCCGCCCTGACCCACACAACGCCCCTCGGTGTCTTATTTATTGGGACTGCGAGGGTGTGATTGATGGGCAGGATCAGTGCATCAGTTCGCCTGTCCCTCCTCTCCTTCCGCCTTCTTCGGACTGTGCGGCTTCATGGCCGTGGCATGCGATAAGGGATCAGATGACGCCGCACAGTCTGAAGCGGGTGTAAGGACCCGAGTGTGAGAGGCGAACATATGTGCTGCGCCAGGCCCTGAATCCCAGCCCCGCAGTGTTTTAACAATGTTAAGACACTGCGGGGCTGGGATTCATGGGCATCGCGAACCGCACCGGCCGACATTACATGATGCCAGAAGATGGGCAGCGCTAACGGCGCTAGGCCAGGGGATAACACGACAGCGCAGACTCCTGTACAGCAAATAACAACGCTCGGGAGGCTGCACCCAGCACCAAGGTGGGATTCTTGACACCTGTGCTGCGTCTCATTACAAAGGGAACTCTCGCCTCCATTACACAGTTTGACTGTCTAAAGGGCTGAATGTTATACGTGTTCCATTCAGCGTGTGCAAGGAGAAAAATTACAAGAGCAACCTTTGACTTGCGCAGCACTGCTGCTGCATAAGCTGTGGCTCTTCTACTTTGTAACCCCTGAGGGGGGGTTAAAGGTGACTTTTGAAATCGGTTCAATTAGGCTTCGGCCTACACTCTGCTCCACCTGCAGAGCCCGGGCTCCAACAACGCTAGTTGCTGTCCGGAAGTGCTGGCTGCACAGAGCCAAACACCTCGCCAATGTGTCAGTGGGGTCCAGCACCGCCAGCTGTTCCCCTGCTGTGTAGCCGGCAACGTGTCCTGCAAAAGTCACGCAGACACAACACACCCAAAGCTGCCGCCTGTGCAGGCTTCGGCCTACACTCCCCTCCCCCTGCTCCTCCTCCTCCTGCTCCTCCTCCTGCTGTCCCTGGGCTCTAACACACCGCCAGTTTTTGCCCAGATGTGCTAGCTGCACAGAGAAAAACACCAGCCAATGTGTCAGTGGGGTCCAGCACCGCCAGCTGTTCCCCTGCTGTGCAGCCGGCAACGTGTCCTGCAAAAGCCACGCAGACACAAGAACTGAAATTGAAGGGAACCTGTCCCCCCTCCCCCAGGCGTTTTTACGTTATCCAGCCACCTTGTACAGCGGTAATGCTGCATGTGTGCAAGGTGGCTCAGAAACGTATTCTCCTCGCACATGTGGAACTGAAAACACGTCTGCAATGTGTCCTCTGTGTGACCATTTAACCGTCCCGGTGGTGTGACTTTCCTTTGTAATGACACGCTGCAACCCCCTTGGTAGCGCTGCCCGTCTTCTGGCATCATGGTTTGGCTGCCTGCGCCTCTGCGGCCGCCCTGACCCACACAACGCCCCTCGGTGTCTTATTTATTGGGACTGCGAGGGTGTGATTGATGGGCAGGATCAGTGCATCAGTTCGCCTGTCCCTCCTCTCCTTCCGCCTTCTTCGGACTGTGCGGCTTCATGGCCGTGGCATGCGATAAGGGATCAGATGACGCCGCACAGTCTGAAGCGGGTGTAAGGACCCGAGTGTGAGAGGCGAACATATGTGCTGCGCCAGGCCCTGAATCCCAGCCCCGCAGTGTTTTAACAATGTTAAGACACTGCGGGGCTGGGATTCATGGGCATCGCGAACCGCACCGGCCGACATTACATGATGCCAGAAGATGGGCAGCGCTAACGGCGCTAGGCCAGGGGATAACACGACAGCGCAGACTCCTGTACAGCAAATAACAACGCTCGGGAGGCTGCACCCAGCACCAAGGTGGGATTCTTGACACCTGTGCTGCGTCTCATTACAAAGGGAACTCTCGCCTCCATTACACAGTTTGACTGTCTAAAGGGCTGAATGTTATACGTGTTCCATTCAGCGTGTGCAAGGAGAAAAATTACAAGAGCAACCTTTGACTTGCGCAGCACTGCTGCTGCATAAGCTGTGGCTCTTCTACTTTGTAACCCCTGAGGGGGGGTTAAAGGTGACTTTTGAAATCGGTTCAATTAGGCTTCGGCCTACACTCTGCTCCACCTGCAGAGCCCGGGCTCCAACAACGCTAGTTGCTGTCCGGAAGTGCTGGCTGCACAGAGCCAAACACCTCGCCAATGTGTCAGTGGGGTCCAGCACCGCCAGCTGTTCCCCTGCTGTGTAGCCGGCAACGTGTCCTGCAAAAGTCACGCAGACACAACACACCCAAAGCTGCCGCCTGTGCAGGCTTCGGCCTACACTCCCCTCCCCCTGCTCCTCCTCCTCCTGCTCCTCCTCCTGCTGTCCCTGGGCTCTAACACACCGCCAGTTTTTGCCCAGATGTGCTAGCTGCACAGAGAAAAACACCAGCCAATGTGTCAGTGGGGTCCAGCACCGCCAGCTGTTCCCCTGCTGTGCAGCCGGCAACGTGTCCTGCAAAAGCCACGCAGACACAAGAACTGAAATTGAAGGGAACCTGTCCCCCCTCCCCCAGGCGTTTTTACGTTATCCAGCCACCTTGTACAGCGGTAATGCTGCATGTGTGCAAGGTGGCTCAGAAACGTATTCTCCTCGCACATGTGGAACTGAAAACACGTCTGCAATGTGTCCTCTGTGTGACCATTTAACCGTCCCGGTGGTGTGACTTTCCTTTGTAATGACACGCTGCAACCCCCTTGGTAGCGCTGCCCGTCTTCTGGCATCATGGTTTGGCTGCCTGCGCCTCTGCGGCCGCCCTGACCCACACAACGCCCCTCGGTGTCTTATTTATTGGGACTGCGAGGGTGTGATTGATGGGCAGGATCAGTGCATCAGTTCGCCTGTCCCTCCTCTCCTTCCGCCTTCTTCGGACTGTGCGGCTTCATGGCCGTGGCATGCGATAAGGGATCAGATGACGCCGCACAGTCTGAAGCGGGTGTAAGGACCCGAGTGTGAGAGGCGAACATATGTGCTGCGCCAGGCCCTGAATCCCAGCCCCGCAGTGTTTTAACAATGTTAAGACACTGCGGGGCTGGGATTCATGGGCATCGCGAACCGCACCGGCCGACATTACATGATGCCAGAAGATGGGCAGCGCTAACGGCGCTAGGCCAGGGGATAACACGACAGCGCAGACTCCTGTACAGCAAATAACAACGCTCGGGAGGCTGCACCCAGCACCAAGGTGGGATTCTTGACACCTGTGCTGCGTCTCATTACAAAGGGAACTCTCGCCTCCATTACACAGTTTGACTGTCTAAAGGGCTGAATGTTATACGTGTTCCATTCAGCGTGTGCAAGGAGAAAAATTACAAGAGCAACCTTTGACTTGCGCAGCACTGCTGCTGCATAAGCTGTGGCTCTTCTACTTTGTAACCCCTGAGGGGGGGTTAAAGGTGACTTTTGAAATCGGTTCAATTAGGCTTCGGCCTACACTCTGCTCCACCTGCAGAGCCCGGGCTCCAACAACGCTAGTTGCTGTCCGGAAGTGCTGGCTGCACAGAGCCAAACACCTCGCCAATGTGTCAGTGGGGTCCAGCACCGCCAGCTGTTCCCCTGCTGTGTAGCCGGCAACGTGTCCTGCAAAAGTCACGCAGACACAACACACCCAAAGCTGCCGCCTGTGCAGGCTTCGGCCTACACTCCCCTCCCCCTGCTCCTCCTCCTCCTGCTCCTCCTCCTGCTGTCCCTGGGCTCTAACACACCGCCAGTTTTTGCCCAGATGTGCTAGCTGCACAGAGAAAAACACCAGCCAATGTGTCAGTGGGGTCCAGCACCGCCAGCTGTTCCCCTGCTGTGCAGCCGGCAACGTGTCCTGCAAAAGCCACGCAGACACAAGAACTGAAATTGAAGGGAACCTGTCCCCCCTCCCCCAGGCGTTTTTACGTTATCCAGCCACCTTGTACAGCGGTAATGCTGCATGTGTGCAAGGTGGCTCAGAAACGTATTCTCCTCGCACATGTGGAACTGAAAACACGTCTGCAATGTGTCCTCTGTGTGACCATTTAACCGTCCCGGTGGTGTGACTTTCCTTTGTAATGACACGCTGCAACCCCCTTGGTAGCGCTGCCCGTCTTCTGGCATCATGGTTTGGCTGCCTGCGCCTCTGCGGCCGCCCTGACCCACACAACGCCCCTCGGTGTCTTATTTATTGGGACTGCGAGGGTGTGATTGATGGGCAGGATCAGTGCATCAGTTCGCCTGTCCCTCCTCTCCTTCCGCCTTCTTCGGACTGTGCGGCTTCATGGCCGTGGCATGCGATAAGGGATCAGATGACGCCGCACAGTCTGAAGCGGGTGTAAGGACCCGAGTGTGAGAGGCGAACATATGTACTGCGCCAGGCCATGAATCCCAGCCCCGCAGTGTTTAAACTATGTCAATACACTGCGGGGCTGTGATTCATGGGCATCGCGAACCGCACCGGCCAACATTAAATGAGGTCAGAAGATGGGCAGCGCTAACGGCGCTAGGCCAGGGGATAACACGACAGCGCAGACTCCTGTACAGCAAATAACAACGCTCAGGAGGCTGCACCCAGCACCAAGGTGGGATTCTTGACATCTGTGCTGCGTCTCATTACAAAGGGAACTCGCGCCTCCAACACAGTTTGACTGTATAAAGGGCTAAATGTTATACGTGTTTCATTCAGCGTGTGCAAGGAGCGAAATTAAAAGAGCAACCTTTGACTTGTGCAGCACTACTGCTGCATAAGCTGTGGCTCTTCTACTTTCTAACCCCTGAGGGGGGGTTAAAGGTTACCTTTGAAATTGGTTCAAGTAGGCTTCGGCCTACACTCTGCTCCCCCTGCAGAGCCCGGGCTACAACACCGCTCGTTGCTGTCCGGAAGTGCTGGCTGCACAGAGCCAAACACCTCGCCAATGTGTCAGTGGGGTCCAGCACCGCCAGCTGTTCCCCTGCTGTGCAGCCGGCAACGTGTCCTGCAAAAGCCACGCAGACACTTGCTCTTGTACCTTCTGCTCCACATCCTGGTTCCAGTACCGTCAGCTGGTTCCGGGCAGAGCCTTTGGCTTAGGTGCCTCCCTCTGGGTATCCGAGTTCCACCAACGTCAGGTGGTCCTTGGTAGTGCTTTCAGGCACGGGTACCTCCTGCTTAGTAACCGGGTTCCAGTAACGTCAGCTGGTCCTCGGTAGTTCCATTGGCTCTTGGACCTTCGGCTACCCATCCGGGTTCCAGCACCGTCAGCTGGTTCTCGGCAGTGTCTTTTGCTCTTGTACCTTCTGCTCCCCATCCTGGTTCCAGTACCGTCAGCTGGTTCCGGGCAGAGCCTTTGGCTTAGGTGCCTCCCTCTGGGTATCCGAGTTCCACCAACGTCAGGTGGTCCTTGGTAGTGCTTTCAGGCACGGGTACCTCCTGCTTAGTAACCGGGTTCCAGTAACGTCAGCTGGTCCTCGGTAGTTCCATTGGCTCTTGGACCTTCGGGTAGCCATCCGAGTTCCAGTTCCATCAGCTGGTTCTCGGCATTTTCTCAGCCTTCTTGTACCTTCTGCTACATTTCCAAGTTCAAGAGACTAAACACGATGACCCGGAAGAACACCCCTAAGATGACGACGACACCAGAGACGACAACCACCGTGATGACGACGACCCTGGAGACGATGACCCTGAAGACCACCCCGATGACGACGACCCCGGAGACCACCCCGATGACGACGACCCCGGAGACGACGACCCTGGAGACGACGACGACCTGGAAGACCGAGAAGCAGAAGAACAAGAGGCTGCAGAACAAAGAGCAGAAGGACATTAAGCATAACACAAAATATCAGAGCAAAAAAATATTATGTAAATTATAAGCAGAAGAAGACTAAGCAGTGTATGGGGGTGAGTCCGTTCCTCCTCGTGGTGCCCCTGGATAAAGCCTGATGCTGCAGGCCAAACTGAACGCGGACAAATGTAACTGGTTTGTGACAGGCAGAACGGAAGGTGTAATCTTCAAACTTTTATAGATAACAACTACGGGAATGCCTGTCACAAATAAGAATATGATGAAGAAGTTGAATATGATGAAGATAATAGTAAAATAAAAAGAATATGAACAATGTAACCCAAAAAATAATAGGTAGAAGATGAAGAAGAAGATGAATAAGGTGAAGAAGTTGATGTCAAAGAAGCTGATGATGAGGATAATTAAGAAGAAAGCGTGGGAGAAGTAAAAAAGAAGGTGAAGGGCGTGGAAGTAGTGAAACATCAATATCTGACATAAAAAAAAAAAAAAATAACATAGTCAAATTCTTTCTAACGCCGAACTTCATAAAAAAAAATTAAAAATCCTGCTATTCTATTACATTGGGCTAAACCTCTGTCCCTTTAATATCTCCGCCACGTCCCCCAATACATCCTACATTATTCTTAGTTGTTTTCCTTCATGTAGAATGAACCTACAAGTTTATAAAGGGTTTATTTTAATTCCGATATTTTCGTCCCATTGACTTGCATTGGGATCGGGTATCGGTATCGGATTGGATCCGATATTTTGACGGTATCGGCCGATACTTTCCGATACCGATACTTTCCGATATCGGAAAGTATCGCTCAACACTAATCCTGACTCCTATATTACTAATGGGCTCCTGTCATCATCAGATCCTGACTCCTATATTACTAATGGGCTCCTGTCATCATCAGATCCTGGCTCCTATATTTCTAATGGGGCTCCTGTCATCATCAGATCCTGGCTCCTATATTACTAATGGGCTCCTGTCATCATCAGATCCTGGCTCCATTATTACTAATGGGCTCCTGTCATCATCAGATCCTGACTCCTATATTACTAATGGGCTCCTGTCATCATCAGATCCTGGCTCCTATATTACTAATGGGGCTCCTGTCATCATCAGATCCTGGGTCCTATATTACTAATGGGGCTCCTGTCATCATCAGATCCTGGCTCCTATATTACAAATGGGGCTCCTGTCATCATCAGATACTGACTCCTATATTACTAATGGGGCTCCTGTCATCATCAGATCCTGGCTCCATTATTACTAATGGGCTCCTGTCATCATCAGATCCTGGCTCCTATATTACTATTGGGCTCCTGTCATCATCAGATCCTGGCTCCTATATTACTAATGGGCTCCTGTCATCATCAGATCCTGACTCCTATATTACTAATGGGGCTCCAGTCATCATCAGATCCTGGCTCCTATATTACTAATGGGGCTCCTGTCATCATCAGATCCTGGCTCCTATATTACTAATGGGCTCCTGTCATCATCAGATCCTGGCACCTATATTACTAATGGGCTCCTGTCATCATCAGATCGTGGCCCCTATATTACTAATGGGCACCTGTCATCATCAGATCCTGGCTCCTATATTACTAATGGGCTCCTGTCATCATCAGATCCTGGCTCCTATATTACTAATGGGCTCCTGTCATCATCAGATCCTGGCTCCTATATTACTAATGGCCCCCTGTCATCATCAGATCCTGGCTCCTATATTACTAATGGGCCCCTGTCATCATCAGATCCTGGCTCCTATATTACTAATGGGCTCCTGTCATCATCAGATCCTGGCTCCTATATTACTAATGGGCTCCTGTCATCATCACATCCTGGCTCCTATATTACTAATGGGCTCCTGTCATCATCACATCCTGGCTCCTATATTACTAATGGGCTCCTGTCATCATCACATCGTGGCTACTATATTACTAATGGGCTCCTGTCATCATCAGATCCTGGCTCCTATATTACTAATGGGCTCCTGTCATCATCAGATCCTGGCTCCTATATTACTAATGGCCCCCTGTCATCATCAGATCCTGGCTCCTATATTACTAATGGGCTCCAGTCATCATCAGATCCTGGCTCCTATATTACTAATGGGCCCCTGTCATCATCAGATCCTGGCTCCTATATTACTAATGGGGCCCCTGTCATCATCAGATACTGACTCCTATATTACTAATGGGGCTCCTGTCATCATCAGATCCTGGCTCCTAAATTACTAATGGGGCTCCTGTCATCATCAGATCCTGGCTCCTATATTACTAATGGGGCTCCTGTCATCATCAGATCGTGGCTCCTATATTACTAATGGGGTTCCTGTCATCATCAGATCCTGGCTCCTATATTACTAATGGGCTCCTGTCATCCTCAGATCCTGGCTCCTATATTACTAATGGGGCTCCTCTCATCATCAGATACTGACTCCTATATTACTAATGGGGCTCCTGTCATCATCAGATCCTGGCTCCTATATTACTAATGGGCTCCTGTCATCATCAGATCCTGACTCCTATATTACTAATGGGGCTCCTGTCATCATCAGATCCTGGCTCCTATATTACTAATGGGGCTCCTGTCATCATCAGATCCTGACTCCTATATTACTAATGGGCTCCTGTCATCATCAGATCCTGGCTCCTATATTACTAATGGGCTCCTGTCATCATCAGATCCTGACTCCTATATTACTAATGGGCTCCTGTCATCATCAGATCCTGGCTCCTATATTTCTAATGTGGCTCCTGTCATCATCAGATCCTGACTCCTATATTACTAATGGGCTCCTGCCATCATCAGATCCTGACTCCTATATTACTAATGGGGCTCCTGTCATCATTAGTGTTGAGCATTCCGATACCGCAAGTATCGGGTATCGGCCGATACTTGCGGTATCGGAATTCCGATACCGGGATTCCGATACTTGCCGCGTATCGGATACCGGAATCGGAAGTTCCAAGATTCAAAATGCAGAAATTCAGCCAATGAGAATGATTCCAAGTGTGGGCACATCCTGTTTAGCATGGAGGGCATGAAACTACTGGCAAGGCTGTGATTGGCTGCTGAAATGATGTCATGCTGCAGTTTAAAAGTCGCTGGCGCCATTTTGCGATCACTCTGCTGTGAATTCAGTTAGTGACAGGACGCTGTTTGCTGACTGAGGGACAGTTTAGAGATAGCGATTTGCTTCTTTGTGCTTTCCAAAGGCTAATTTAGCAACCGCTGTGTTCACCTACTATTCACCTTGCTTTTGCCTTGTAGCGCTGTTTTCACAGCGATCTGCAAGGTCTGTGTGTGTGTGTGTGTGAGTGCAGCCCACTCTCTAGTCTGAGTGCAGCCACATAGGCCATCCATAGCTGGTTGTATTCAGTTCAGGGAGGGTGGTTCATTGCCTCATACTGTTCTTTTTTTTTTTTTTTTTTTTTTCAAGTAGTGTAGTCTGCTGCTAATTTATTCAAAAAAATCCTATTAGTGTCTTTCCACCCGTCTCCAGCTAATTTGTGGAAAAACACTACATAGGATAAAGTAGAGGAGGGTTTTTGGGCCTTGCAGCGCCGTTTACGGCTGTCTGCACGGTCTCCGTGTGACTGCAGCTCGCCCTGTAGTCTGTGAGCAGCCATAGCCTGGTTGTCTCCAGCTCAGGGTTGTTCACTGCGTCATACCGCCAAATCAATTTTCATTTTTTTTCAAGTAGTGTAGTCTTCTGCTAATTTATTTAAAAAAATCCTATTAGTGTCTTTCCACCCGTCTCCAGCTAATTTGTGGAAAAACACTACATAGGATAAAGTAGAGGAGGGTTTTTGGGCCTTGCAGCGCCGTTTACGGCTGTCTGCACGGTCTCCGTGTGATTGCAGCTCGCCCTGTAGTCTGTGAGCAGCCATAGCCTGGTTGTCTCCAGCTCAGGGTTGTTCACTGCGTCATACCGCCAAATCAATTTTCATTTTTTTTCAAGTAGTGTAGTCTGCTGCTAATTTATTTAAAAAAATCCTATTAGTGTCTTTCCACCCGTCTCCAGCTAATTTGTGGAAAAACACTACATAGGATAAAGTAGAGGAGGGTTTTTGGGCCTTGCAGCGCCGTTTACGGCTGTCTGCACGGTCTCCGTGTGATTGCAGCTCGCCCTGTAGTCTGTGAGCAGCCATAGCCTGGTTGTCTCTAGCTCAGGGTTGTTCACTGCGTCATACCGCCAAATCAATTTTCTTTTTTTTTCAAGTAGTGTAGTCTGCTGCTAATTTATTTAAAAAAATCCTATTAGTGTCTTTCCACCCGTCTCCAGCTAATTTGTGGAAAAACACTACATAGGATAAAGTAGAGGAGGGTTTTTGGGCCTTGCAGCGCCGTTTACGGCTGTCTGCACGGTCTCCGTGTGATTGCAGCTCGCCCTGTAGTCTGTGAGCAGCCATAGCCTGGTTGTCTCCAGCTCAGGGTTGTTCACTGCGTCATACCGCCAAATCAATTTTCTTTTTTTTTCAAGTAGTGTAGGTTGCTGCTAATTTATTTAAAAAAATCCTATTAGTGTCTTTCCACCCGTCTCCAGCTAACTTGTGGAAAAACACTACATAGGATAACGTAGAGGAGGGTTTTTGGGCCTTGCAGCGCCGTTTACGTCTGTCTGCACGGTCTCCGTGTGACTGCAGCTCTATCTGTTGTCAGTTCAGCCCCCAAAAAAGAAATAAATAATAAAGTTCACCAAACACACCAGTTACACCACTTTACATTTGTGTAGGCCACATTAGCTCATATTAAAGTCTAGTCCACACTTTAGAAAATTAGTGTTTCTTATACCTGTTAGGAGGAGTTGCTCAGGAATCAGCACACAAATCCGTTAGTACTTTTCTGCTTATCTTTATCAGTCAACCAAGATGAAGAAGGCAGTGAGTAAGGCACGTGGGCGTGGGAGCCGTCGCGGAGCAGGGAGGGGACGTGGGGATTCTGTGCCTGCTGCGGGCACCGGTGACTCATCAGCACCCACTTTCACCAGGCAACAGTCATTCATGCGCAGCTTTGTGTCAGAGCGCCGTACACCGCTGCTGCGTCAAGAACAAATTGAAGCTGTTGTCGGATGGATGGCAGCTAATGCATCAACTTCCATTAGTGCCACATCCTCTCAGACACAGAGCACTGGAGAGCAGCCATCTGTCTCTTCACCACCTGCCAAATTGCCCAGGCAGACAGAGAGCCCAGGACAGGAGCCGTCTCTACTTCTGTTCTCTGAATCTCTTGGCTTGGAAACAGGGGGCCAGCCAAGCAGCATTGGAGAAATGGAAGAAGAGGCAGGGTGCAGTGATGCCCAACAGCTTTTTCTGTCTTCCTCTGAAGAGGCGGGTGGGCCAGTGGCTCCGGTCACCACATCGCAGGCCGCATCAGCTGATGATGACACTCAGGTGCCACTTACTGGTGCGTGCTCTGCTGCTGAGACTACCCAGGAGGAGCAGTTGGGGGCAGAGGGTAGTGTAGATGATGAGGTCCTCGACCCATCTTGGCGTGAGGGACAGGAAGGTGGTGGGAGCAGCTCTGAGGAAGAGATTCCCCGTACGGCCCAAAGAGGGAGAGGGAGGGGGAAGACTGCGGATCCTGCAGCCTCCGCTTTGGCACCCGTTAGGAGCATGTCTCTTCCAAAAGCCAAAAAGGGCGCTCCCAAGACTTGCAGTGCCTGGTCCTTTTTTGACACAGTTGCAGATGACATTTGCTATGTCAGATGCAAGGTGTGTCATCAAAAAGTCAAAAGAGGTCGAAATGTCAGCAACCTCAATACCTCCAACATGTGGAAACATGTGCGCAACAGGCACCCGGCGGAGTTAGAAAAACACACTGAAGAGGTAGGCCAACCAACAGCGGCAGCTACCACCTCTTCAGCTCGTGTTGCCTCTTCCTCTAGCTCACACGCAGCTGGTTCGGCTTCCTCCCAGGATCGCCGTGGAAGAACCTCTGGCCCTGTTGTCCAGAGACCCGCTGTAATTCCACCCGCAGCACCACTTTCCCAGTCATCCACACACTCCCAGCCCAGTCTACAGCCATCGGTAGTACAGGCATGGGAGAAAAGGCGGCCTTTCTCGTCAAACCACCCACGAGCACAGGCTCTGACTGCAGGCATTGCCAAACTTCTGTCACTGGAAATGCTGTCATTCAGGCTGGTGGAGACTGACAGCTTCCGTGACTTGATGTCATTGGCAGTCCCACAGTACAATGTGCCCAGCCGCTTTTACTTCAGCAGGCAAGCCGTCCCTGCCCTGCACAAGCATGTGGAGGGACACATAAAACACGCGCTACTGAACGCCGTCAGTAGCAAGGTCCACCTCACCACCGATGCGTGGACCAGTCAACATGGACAGGGGCGATACCTTTCCCTCACTGCCCATTGGGTTAATGTCGTTGAGCCGGGTACAGACCGTGCGAGTGGCGCAGGACGTGTCCTGCCCACTCCAAGGATTGCAGGAATCCATTCTGTACGCATTGACTCCTCCTCTTACACCAGTTCCTCAGAATCATCGCTGCAGGAGCCGTCACAGTCCACCTCCACATGGACCCGTGATGAACGTGTACCTGTTACGACCGACATGAGCACAGCCGTGGCCAAACGTCAACAGGCCGTCTTGAAATTAATTTTTTTGGGGAATCGTAGCCACACAGCGCAGGAGCTCTGGAATGCCATCAAGCAGGAGAGCGATGTGTGGTTTGTGCCAGCGAATCTCCAGCCAGGCATGGTAGTGTGTGATAATGGCCGAAATCTGGTGGCAGCTCTGGGCCTCGGCAACCTCACTCACATCCCATGTCTGGCACATGTGCTCAATTTGGTCGTGCAGAGCTTTTTGAGGAATTATCCGGTTCTTGATGCACTGCTGCACAAGGTCCGCCTAGAGTGTGCTCACTTGCGGCGTTCCAGCACGGCAAAAGCGCGCATTGCGGCTCTGCAGCGCCGACACCGCCTGCCGGAACATCGCATCATATGTGACCTACCTACCAGGTGGAATTCCACGTTACATATGTTGGAGCGGTTGTGTGAGCAGCAGCAAGCTGTAATGGAGTACCAGCTGCTTCAGGCGCAAAGAAGTCGCAGTCAGCGCCGTACAGACTTCACAAGCACAGAGTGGGCCACTATGAATGACGTCTGCCAGGTTTTGCGTCCCTTTGATTATTCCACGCGGATGGCGAGTGCAGATGATGCACTAGTCAGCATGACTGTCCCCCTTATCTGCCTGCTTGAAAAATCACTGCAAGCGCTAAGGGATGATGTTGTGGAAGAGGTGGAGGATGAGGATTCACCATTTCCATCATCTTCTGGACAGTCAGCGCCACGTGGTTCCTCACAAACGCGTAGGCAGGGGACAGTTTGTGAGGAGGATGAGGAGGAGTCAATGGAGGAGGAAGACGTCCGTCCAGAGGAGGGAGTTACCGAATTGTCCAGTACTCAGTGTGTACAGCGAGGGTGGGGTGATGACGAGCAGGCAGAGATCACGCCTCCAGCAGGGGACAGCGTTTTTTGGGCAGTTGGCAGTCTGCAGCACATGGTGGATTACATGCTGCAGTGCCTGAGAAACGACCGCCACATCGCCCACATTCTCAACATGTCTGATTATTGGGTGTTCACCCTCCTCAATCCTCGCTACCGGGACAACGTAGAAAGCCTCATCACACCGTTGAACCGGGAGCGAAAAATGCGGGAGTACCAAGACACACTGGTGAATTCCATCATCTTCTCCATTCCAACTGAGAGAAGTGCTGCTAGTGCATTCCAAAGCAGCTCAGTGCGTCCAGGCAGTGGTGGAGGCTCTGCACAAAGAGGGAGCAGAAGCAGTGCCTCTGCCCAAGGCAAGACCAGTATGGCCCAACTGTGGCACAGTTTTCTGTGCCCCCCACAAAAGTCTACACCATCACAGACGGCTCCAGTCAGCAGGAGGCAACGGTTCCGTCAGATGGTGACAGACTACATGTCTTGCCCTCTTGCTGTACTCCCAGACGGCTCTTCCCCTTTCAAGTTTTGGGTCTCAAAGATGGATACATGGCCAGAGCTAAGCCAGTATGCATTGGAGGTGCTGTCTTGCCCTGCGGCCAGTGTATTATCGGAACGTGTCTTTAGTGCTGCAGGTGGTGTACTAACTGACCGTCGCATGCGACTATCCTCCGATAACGTTGACCGGCTTACTTTCCTGAAAATGAACAAGGCCTGGATCTCGCAGGAATTTGCCACTCCTCCTCCTGATTAAATAATTAGGTCACTGTATACGTTATCCAGGTCTCCTGTTGTGTTCATCTTTCTACCACCTGAACTTAAATTCCTGGGCTCCAACACCGCCAGTTGAGGCTCAGAAGTGCCGTCTGCACAGTCAAAACATACGACCCAGTGTTATTGGGTTTCAGTAACGTCAGCTGATCCCCAGCTGTGTAGCCGGCAATGTGTCATGCGACCGCCACGCTGACACAACAACTGAAATGTAAGGGAATCTGTCCCCCCCCCCAAGGCGTTTGTTGCTGAAAGAGCCACCTTGTGCAGCAGTAATGCTGCACAAGGAAAAGGTAGCTATTTTTGTTTAGCTCCTTGCACACGCAGAACTTAACACTTATAAAATGTGTCCACTGATACCGTAAAACCGTCCCGGAGGTGGGACTTTCCTTCGTAATGTGACGCAGCACAGCCGTCATTCCTACCCCCCCGGCGCCGCGCACCGGCTCCTCAGCGTTGTTTGATTCCGTCCCGGAGCCTGCGCTGTTATGTTATCCCGTGGCCAGGCACACTTAGCGCTGCCCGTCTTCTGGCATCATTTGGTGTCAGGATGGCTGCGCCTGTGCGGCCGCGCTGGCAGAGAGCCCGCCTCGCAGTGTCTTCTGATTTAATCCCACTGGGGGCCTGGGATCCATGGACATGCGCAGTGCATATCTGAACCTCCACCTCTCACTCATCTCCCTATGGCTTCTACAGACTGTTCGGTGTCAGCTGGTCCCTAATAGCATGCCACGGCCGTGACACCGCACAGTCTTAAGAAGCCGTAGGGAGGGGAGTGAGAGGCGAGGATATGCACTGCGCATGTCCATGGATCCCAGGCCCCCAGTGGGGTTAAATCAGAAGACACTGCGAGGCGGGCTCTCTGCCAGCGCGGCCGCACAGGCGCAGCCATCCTGACACCAAATGATGCCAGAAGACGGGCAGCGCTAAGTGTGCCTGGCCACGGGATAACATAACAGCGCAGGCTCCGGGACGGAATCAAACAACGCTGAGGAGCCGGTGCGCGGCGCCGGGGGGGTAGGAATGACGGCTGTGCTGCGTCACATTACGAAGGAAAGTCCCACCTCCGGGACGGTTTTACGGTTGCAGGGGACACATTTTATAAGTGTTTAGTTCTGTGTTTGCAAGGAGCATGATGAAAAGAGCCACCTTTTCCTTTTGCATCTTTTGTGCTGCACAAGCTGGCTCTTTCAGCTACAAACGCCTTGGGGGGGGGTTAAAGGTTCCCTTTCGACTTTCTCAGGCTTCGGCCTACATTGTGTTCCTCTGCTTTTCCACCTGTCCCTGGGCTCCAACACCGCCAGTTGCCGTCCAGAAGTGCTGTACGCACAGTCAACAGTCGCTCCTCTGTTATTGGGGTTCAGTAACGTCAGCTGTTCCCCTGCTGTGTGTGTGGCAATCCCTCCTACCTCCTCCAACCTCCTCCTCCTCCACCTGTCCCTGGGCTCCAACACCGCCAGTTGCCGTCCAGAAGTGCTGTACGCACAGTCAACAGTCGCTCCTCTGTTATTGGGGTTCAGTAACGTCAGCTGTTCCCCTGCTGTGTGTGTGGCAATCCCTCCTACCTCCTCCTACCTCCTCCAACCTCCTCCTCCTCCACCTGTCCCTGGGCTCCAACACCGCCAGTTGCCGTCCAGAAGTGCTGTACGCACAGTCAACAGTCCCTCCTCTGTTATTGGGGTTCAGTAACGTCAGCTGTTCCCCTGCTGTGTGTGTGGCAATCCCTCCTACCTCCTCCAACCTCCTCCTCCTCCACCTGTCCCTGGGCTCCAACACCGCCAGTTGCCGTCCAGAAGTGCTGTACGCACAGTCAACAGTCCCTCCTCTGTTATTGGGGTTCAGTAACGTCAGCTGTTCCCCTGCTGTGTGTGTGGCAATCCCTCCTACCTCCTCCAACCTCCTCCAACCTCCTCCTCCTCCACCTGTCCCTGGGCTCCAACACCGCCAGTTGCCGTCCAGAAGTGCTGTACGCACAGTCAACAGTCCCTCCTCTGTTATTGGGGTTCAGTAACGTCAGCTGTTCCCCTGCTGTGTGTGTGGCAATCCCTCCTACCTCCTCCAACCTCCTCCAACCTCCTCCTCCTCCACCTGTCCCTGGGCTCCAACACCGCCAGTTGCCGTCCAGAAGTGCTGTACGCACAGTCAACAGTCGCTCCTCTGTTATTGGGGTTCAGTAACGTCAGCTGTTCCCCTGCTGTGTGTGTGGCAATCCCTCCTACCTCCTCCTACCTCCTCCAACCTCCTCCTCCTCCACCTGTCCCTGGGCTCCAACACCGCCAGTTGCCATCCAGAAGTGCTGTACGCACAGTCAACAGTCCCTCCTCTGTTATTGGGGTTCAGTAACGTCAGCTGTTCCCCTGCTGTGTGTGTGGCAATCCCTCCTACCTCCTCCTACCTCCTCCAACCTCCTCCTCCTCCACCTGTCCCTGGGCTCTGTTAAGTCCTTCTCAGTCCCTGGCTTACTAGAGGTAGGGATCCGAGTGAAATGACACGCAGCACAAAAGGTTGTGTGATCATATACAGGGGAAGCCCAGGAGCACGTCTGACTCACTGGACTCTACCCCTCCTTTATATAGAAAAGAGTCATACATTTACAGACATGCGCACAAGCGCTCATATTTCACATCCTTTTACAAAAACAGTCTATACTAGAGATAAGGTACAGCTTCTGGTATGTAGGTAAAAGGTTACAATATCAAGAAGGAATGCGTCCATAAAAGGAAATGTCAACTTTGCTTAAGTTTCCTGATATAAGCCAGATGTCTCAGGAGAAAGACACAATGGATTCTTTCAGTCTTATCTCCACAATTCCCCCCTTTGACATATTCTTTTTTTATTACCACAGGGCCAAAGACAAAGCCTTTATTTTTGGTATTACACATGCACACACTTATATTATTAATAAGAGAATCAAATCTAGTATTAATTCTTCTATCGCAAATTATTTTCTTCTTTAGCAGTATACTAAAATATAAAAACAAAAATTAGTACGGTAATATTAATTAGAATCACTAGAGGATAACATAAGAATAAAGAAAAAAAAAAAAATTTATACTCTTGCATCTATTACACAAAGTTTATCTGTGCATACTGAGATACCCTTGAGCACAATCTGGAATAGTACGTATATGACTACAATAATCATAACTATATGTATTATGCTCTGCATAATCCCAGCAACCCACCCACCGATTCCTCTGAACCAGTGGGCTGGGTTAAGAAAAGAAAAGGTATCTGACCACCAGCTATCCTTATTCTGGTCATTATCTTTGTCATACTGATCTCTGAGTCGTTGTACGTCCTTTAATTTAAATGTCATACTCATAGTACTATTCGGGTCTATATAATGACAGCAGGTGGGTCCGATGATTTGACACATACCCCCTTGTGAGGCAGTTAGGTAATCCAATACCAGGGTATGTTGGTTGACAACTATTATAAGCTGATTCTGTACAGCTATACTAGTGTTTAGTATATCCAATATATCCCAGATCTGATCATCTAAATAATCCGTGGCTCTAACTAATTTATCCCACATTTGTGTTAACATAGGATAAATAAAAATGGTACTAGCAATTTTGTTAGGAATTCCCATTTGTACTATATGTGGCCTCCCCGAGGGACGTGGTGAGTTATCTGCAGCTCTTTTATATAGTGTGTGCTTGGGCACGGCTTGCATATTCACTTGTTTATTTGAAATTATGAATGTAGCTGGGGTTAGGCGTCCTAATGTACAAGTACCCTTTATACCTACGGGAAGCCATTTATATGCTCCTTCTCCGCATATCCAAAATGTACCTTCAGGCAGATCCCATAGAGCTGAGTGCTGCAATACCAATCTGTGAGCCAAATCCACAAATCTAGATACATCCTGAAGCATACACCAAGAGGGTTTTTGTCCCAAGGGGCTACAGTACCCGGCTGCGGGATTTCCACATACAGGCATTCCATTGACATACTCATCAGATTCATTATAAACCAGGTTCCCCGGTTTGCTTGTACAATCGCTTGCATTACCTTGAGGGAACAACTCAGAATGTTCCCAATTTCTATTGTGTATGTATCTTTCCAATACTACAGGTTTGAAAGCATCAGAGGGATCGGCGGTTGTACTGAAACTGAGCTGTAGATTTTCTGTGGGGACCTGTCCTAAATTAGTTAATCCAGTCTTATTCCTAGGTACCCAGGCCCCACCCTTATAGGCCAAATATTGTAGATGTGTACCAGTCCCTGAGAGATTACCCTGCCACCAAGGAAATTCTACCCATCCCACAATTGGTATGGCGATTGTAGTATTCCACAGCCTAGCATTACCAGTTTGGTTGTTGGCCAGGTTGTCTGAACAATTAGGCCAAGCGAATATTTCTTCTGCTGATACGGGAACTGCTAGAAAAGGTATACTTGTGGCTGATACCGGTGAATGGGTACAGATCCAACAATCTGTCAGGGTTTGTGTATTGTTTAACAAGTCATGCACTAATTTTTTATGATGTTGTACGAATCTATTGTTCAAAGGGGCTAGAGAATTCAGTCTATCCCATGCCTCCGTTGAGGTTATCATTATTAACATCAATATCATGAGTTTATACTGCTTTTTTTGCAATGGCTTGCATGTATCCATGATGCCTTTCCTTCAAGCTTGACTGATGTAGGTGTTGTCAACAGGACTTGGAAGGGTCCGTCAAACCTTGGTTCTAGAGCCTTTCTGGTGTGTCTTTTTACATAGACTTGATCACCTGGTTCCAACTTGTGACTTCCTTCTGTGTTGTCAGGATCTGGAAGGGAAGCAAAAACTTGTGCATGCACCTTAGTTAATTGTTTCTGAAGATTTTGCACATAAGAAGTCAATGACTCAATATTTAACACAAGCTGCTGTGGAAAATAACATCCTAAATTGGCAGTCCTGCCAAACAAAATTTCATATGGAGACAGTTTAGTCTTACCCCTTGGGGTATTGCGTATTGAGTAAAGGGCCAGTGGAAGGCATTCTGTCCAAGGCTTTCCTGTTTCAGCCATGGCTTTCTGTATTTTTAATTTTAAAGTTCCATTCATGCGTTCCACCTTACCAGAACTTTGAGGATGGTACGGAGTGTGTAACTGACTTTCAACACCCAACATTTTCAGTACATTTTGAAATATTTCTCCAGTGAAATGAGTACCCCTATCTGACTCGATCACTTCAGGGAGACCGTAACGGGGTATCAGTTCGGCAACTAGCTTTACAGCAGTGTTTTTAGCTGAAGCCTTCCGAACTGGATAGGCCTCTGGCCACCCTGAGAACATGTCCACACACACCAACACATACTCATACCCATTACTTTTTGGCAGCTGGATAAAGTCTATTTGTAATCGCTGAAACGGATAGAGAGGTCGGACGTGGTGCTTCATAGGGGTCTTTGTTGTCTGTCCGGGATTATGTGCCAGGCATATAACGCATGCAGCACAATAGTCTCTTGCGTAGTTGCCAAAACCTGGAGCCAACCAGACTTGCTTTGCCAGTAGTGTCATTGCATTTGCAGACACATGAGTAGGGTGGTGTAGTCCACCAACTACAATCGGGTACCAGGCTCTAGGTAGACATATTAGTCCATCTTTCTTCCAAATTCCCGCTTGTTCTTCTGCCCCTTCCTTTTTCCACCTGTCCCTCTCCTCTTCTCCTGCATCTTCCTGTGCTTGTCTCAGTCTATCTTCAGTATTTTCTGTGGGATTTACAGTATGAACCTGTTGTAAGGGTTTGACCGCTGCTGCTTTGGCTGCTTTGTCAGCCCTATCATTTCCCCTAGATTCCCTAGTGTCGAGTCTCACATGTGCAGCTACCTTAATTACTGCTACTTCTTTTGTTTCTTGTGCAGCCTCTAAGATCTGTTTGATCAAAGAAGCATGTTTTACAGGTTGTCCTGACGCTGTCATGTAACCTCTAGCTCTCCAGATTACTCCAAAGTCAAACACAATACCATGTGCATACCTAGAATCAGTGTATATATTAGCTGTCTGATTCTCAGCTATTTTTAGTGCTTCGATCAATGCTGTTAGTTCTGCTTCTTGTGCAGACTGTTTTGGTGGAAGTGGTTCTGCTTTGAGAGTTTCAGATTCTGACACAACTGCATACCCTGTATGGAAGTTACCTGTGTCATCTGCAAACCTACTACCGTCTATAAATAGCTCTAAATCTGGATTTTGAAGTGGTGTTTCGGATACATTGGGTAAGCCTGCCGTTTCTTGTAAAATGAGCTCTGTACAATCATGTGTGTCTGTAGGGAAAAAATTTGCGTGTGGATCAGTGTCCTTATTCCCCCCTTCAGACTCGAGAGGTAGCAGTGTTGCTAAATTAAGAGTCTGAAGCCTTGCAAATGTGATAGTAGAGGGGAGCAGCAAAGAACACTGTAGCCGCAAATGTCTGGCCATGGAAATGTGTTTTGGTTGGACCTGGTTTAATATCCCATAAACATCATGCGTAGTTTGAACTGTGAGTGGATACTCTAGGACAATTTCTGATGCTTTGTCCAACAATAGTGAGACAGCAACAACTACACGTACACAGGTTGGCGCTGCTCTAGCTACGGGATCTAACCTTGCTGAAAGATATGCAATTGGTCTTTGTTTCCCTGCATGCTTCTGGGTAAGAACTCCTGTAGCATGAGAATCAACTTCTGCAGCCATAAGCTGAAATGGTTTGGTGTAGTCTGGTAGCCCTAACGCTGGAGCTGAAACAAGGGCATCTTTTAATTGTTGGAACGAAATCTGACCTTCTTTTGTCAACAAATAAGGTTCACTTTTTACACAGTCATACAGTGGTTGCATTAGTTGACTGGCATGTATAATCCATTGTCTACAATGAGACACTATTCCTAAAAATGCTCGTAGCTGTTTATGATTTCTAGGCTCATTCATCTGTCTTATTGCTTCAGTTCTTTGAGGTGTAAGATGCTTTTTACCTTGAGAAATGCAATGACCTAGAAAGACCACTTTGGTCTGACAAACTTGTAGCTTTTGTCTATTCACTTTACACCCTTCTTTTTCTAGAAAACATAGTAAACTTACAGTGGACCTTTCTGCGGTTTCTAGATCTGGGCAGCAAAGTAGTATGTCATCCACATACTGTAAAATTACTACCTGTGGTTCAGGTTCAAACCTCTGAAGGACTGTTTGTAGGGCATTTGAATAAAGAGTAGGGGAGTGTATCATTCCCTGTGGAAGGCGTGTCCACGCCAACTGTTTGCCCTTAAATGTAAATGCAAACAAATGCCAACTATCTTGGTGTAAAGGAACCGAGAAAAATGCATTTGAAAGATCTATTACAGTAAACACTTGAGAACTGGCTGGTATCTGTGATAGTAACGTATGAGGATTGGGTACAACTGGGGTGATTGGATCTAGAACTTTGTTTATTTCTCTTAGATCATGTACCATACGATATTTGGGCATAGAACCCTTATCAAGAGTTCTCTTCTTGACTGGATACAGAGGAGTGTTAGCAGGTGATTGTATCTCTACCAAAACTCCTTTCTCTCTATATCCCTCTATCTGTTTTGTAATCGCTAATTCCTGCTGGGCACTCACAGGGTATTGTCTGAGCTGTGGGAGAACAGTTCCTGGTTGCACAGATAATTTTACAGGAGAAATATGCAATAATCCCACATCAGTGTCACCCTGTGCCCACAGTGTTTCTGGGATCATTGAGAGGTCTAGATCTGTAGTATACTCTTTTTCTTCAGTATAATCCTCAAAAGCCTGAATTCTGACATATTGTTCTAATGATTCTGCATCATCAGGGATAGTCAGCATAACTGTGCCATCTTCCCTAAAATTGATGTTAGCTTCTAATTTCTTTAGTACATCAGTTCCTAACAGACATGTTGGGGCACCTCTGGCATACAAAAATCTGGATGCAAAACATTTAGGTCCTAATGAGACCTCTAGGGGCACAGTATATGGCAGTGTTCGAATTACCCCATCATAACCCTCAGCAAAAGTTGTTTGTTCTGAAATATCTTCCGGATTCGGAAGAAAATCTTGATTCAAAATTGAGGAAGTTGCACCTGTATCTATCAAAAATGGAATCTCTCTCCCCCCCACATTCACCTGTATCATAGGTCTTCTAGCTGGTAGGGAAGTTTGTAACACATCGAGTCAATCTGAATCTGGTATGGGACCATCTATGATGATAGATTTCTGCTGGTTGTCCGTTTGGGGAGGGTTATTTCTGGGAACAAATTTGCCTGACTTTATATCTGCCAACTTCTTCCTGCACTCTCTTTGAAAATGACCTGGCTTTTTACAGTAGTGGCAAGGAAAATTGTGTCTCACTCTTCCTCCTGTATTAGCTTGTGCTATTCTAACAGGCTTACGATTCTCTCTCATATCCATGGCTATTCCTAAACATCGTTGTTTCACAATATTTGGTTGTTCAATTGTTCTCCAATCTGGAGTAGAGGATTTAAATTTTTCTCTGATTTTCGGATCTAGCCCCTCTATTAATTGTTTTGTAAAAAGTCTCCTTACTGAAGCATCAGTCAAATCCAATCCTTCATCCCTAAAGCTATTTTCTAGTTCTTGACTATATTCTTCAATACTTTGCCCAAATTTCTGCATAATCACACCTGTAGACCCCCTTTCCCTCTGTTTTCCTCTCATGAAAATTATTAATGCCTCTGTGAACTGGGTACCTGATGCTTCTGTCTGTAAGGCACCCCCTTCTGCCACTGGTCTATTGGGCTGTAGGTGTGTCAATAATTCCTGAAAAAGTCCGGGGGACATTTTCATTCTACATAATTCTTCCCCGTCCGCCCAGACCCCAGCATGAGTCTGCATGATTTGTTGTATGTATTGTGCAAATCGGATAGGATATTGAGTGGGATCAGGCGCATTATGCAGGAGGGACATACCCTCGGCTGGAGACCATGGAAAATACTGTCGGGTCTGATGATATCTAGTTCCCATTACCCCGTCAGCACCAGGTTCCCTAAAGGGTCTTGGTACTACCCTAACAGGGGCAAGTACAGCGCCATATCTAGGTGTACCACAGGCTAGGCAATCATTTCTCCAATCTGGATTTTGTTGTCCACAGTGTGAACATTCCCATCCTCCTACCCCACCAAGATTGGGATACAAGGCTGGAAATTGTTTTCCTCCTTCTGCTCTTCCAGATGGTACAAATGATTGGGCTTTTGGATCTAGGTAAGGTGGCGGGATTATGTCACAACTTTTTCCCTTCCCCATGATCCATTTGGAAGTGTCTGGATCGTACTTCCAATTCTCCTCTTTAGCTGTTTTTGAGACCTCTATCATACAATGTATGATTTCTTCCCACCCATTGTCTTTGATACTCGTTCTTTACTCAGTTTTTCCCATTCTGTACTGAACATAAGTGCTTCTGAAATTCCCAATTTTTCTCTTACCCTCCTAATCTGCCTTCTGACTATCTTTCCACATCTTTCCTGTATGATATCTGCTGCTTCCACTTGTCCTAAGACGGTTTTTGTCTGTTTATTTCCCATTTTTCTCTTCAATATTAGCTATTTCTACCCCAGGTGACGTTTGGACAATCACTTACTCTATGGTGATGTCTCGTTGCCTTCTCTCCTAGGGAGCTAAAATATTGAAAGGCTTGTCTGCTCCGTTCTTCCTAACGTGCAGAACGTACTTAAGTGCTATTATGCACGCAAACAGACCCAGCAACACCATACAGATCACAAAACTTTCTGTGTCAGTTAGCATACTTGTCCCAGGCTCATGAAACCGCGTCCTGGGCTCATTCTATCAAACCTTATCCAGAAATGAAGGAGGTTAAGCACTTAATGAGAGTCAAGCATGGGCGGAGGTCTCCCAGAAGGACGCAACCACATGACCCAGTTAGGCTGACTTCCGTGTATAAGGCTTATACCCCAACTATTTCGGCTTATTTTTCTACGCACTTTTGCTCTTCTTTCACAACATACCACAACCTTCACACTGTTCACACACTGCCAGGGACAGGACTCATAAATCTATACAATATGGTAACCCGAGTTTTATAGGTATCTACTCACTACTAGACTAACCCAGCGTGACACGGCTCATAGAGATCTTTCGGATAATACAGGGCAGATAAAAGAGAACTAATAATGTCTCTTACCTGGCCAGGTTTTTCAGTTCATTTGCCGTCCATTATCCCAGATCTCCGTTGTCCGTATCCGCAGGTAAATCTCGAGCAAATACTCTCACCTCGAGTCCTTGTTCGGTGCACCAAAGAAATGTTAAGTCCTTCTCAGTCCCTGGCTTACTAGAGGTAGGGATCCGAGTGAAATGACACGCAGCACAAAAGGTTGTGTGATCATATACAGGGGAAGCCCAGGAGCACGTCTGACTCACTGGACTCTACCCCTCCTTTATATAGAAAAGAGTCATACATTTACAGACATGCGCACAAGCGCTCATATTTCACATCCTTTTACAAAAACAGTCTATACTAGAGATAAGGTACAGCTTCTGGTATGTAGGTAAAAGGTTACAATATCAAGAAGGAATGCGTCCATAAAAGGAAATGTCAACTTTGCTTAAGTTTCCTGATATAAGCCAGATGTCTCAGGAGAAAGACACAATGGATTCTTTCAGTCTGATCTCCACAGCTTCAACACCGCCAGTTGCCGTCCAGAAGTGCTGTACGCACAGTCAACAGTCCCTCCTCTGTTATTGGGGTTCAGTAACGTCAGCTGTTCCCCTGCTGTGTGTGTGGCAATCCCTCCTACCTCCTCCAACCTCCTCCAACCTCCTCCTCCTCCACCTGTCCCTGGGCTCCAACACCGCCAGTTGCCGTCCAGAAGTGCTGTACGCACAGTCAACAGTCCCTCCTCTGTTATTGGGGTTCAGTAACGTCAGCTGTTCCCCTGCTGTGTGTGTGGCAATCCCTCCTACCTCCTCCAACCTCCTCCAACCTCCTCCTCCTCCACCTGTCCCTGGGCTCCAACACCGCCAGTTGCCGTCCAGAAGTGCTGTACGCACAGTCAACAGTCCCTCCTCTGTTATTGGGGTTCAGTAACGTCAGCTGTTCCCCTGCTGTGTGTGTGGCAATCCCTCCTACCTCCTCCTACCTCCTCCAACCTCCTCCTCCTCCACCTGTCCCTGGGCTCCAACACCGCCAGTTGCCGTCCAGAAGTGCTGTACGCACAGTCAACAGTCCCTCCTCTGTTATTGGGGTTCAGTAACGTCAGCTGTTCCCCTGCTGTGTGTGTGGCAATCCCTCCTACCTCCTCCTACCTCCTCCAACCTCCTCCTCCTCCACCTGTCCCTGGGCTCCAACACCGCCAGTTGCCGTCCAGAAGTGCTGTACGCACAGTCAACAGTCCCTCCTCTGTTATTGGGGTTCAGTAACGTCAGCTGTTCCCCTGCTGTGTGTGTGGCAATCCCTCCTACCTCCTCCTACCTCCTCCAACCTCCTCCTCCTCCACCTGTCCCTGGGCTCCAACACCGCCAGTTGCCGTCCAGAAGTGCTGTACGCACAGTCAACAGTCCCTCCTCTGTTATTGGGGTTCAGTAACGTCAGCTGTTCCCCTGCTGTGTGTGTGGCAATCCCTCCTACCTCCTCCAACCTCCTCCAACCTCCTCCTCCTCCACCTGTCCCTGGGCTCCAACACCGCCAGTTGCCGTCCAGAAGTGCTGTACGCACAGTCAACAGTCGCTCCTCTGTTATTGGGGTTCAGTAACGTCAGCTGTTCCCCTGCTGTGTGTGTGGCAATCCCTCCTACCTCCTCCAACCTCCTCCTCCTCCACCTGTCCCTGGGCTCCAACACCGCCAGTTGCCGTCCAGAAGTGCTGTACGCACAGAGCCAAACACCTCGCCAATGTGTTAGTGGGGTTCAGCACCGCCAGCTGTTCCCCTGCTGTGTATACGGCAACGTGTACTGCGACCGCCACGCAGGCACAACAAGTTAAATTTAAGGGAACCTGTCCCCCCCCCCCAGGCGTTTGTTACTGAAGGAGCCACCTTGTGCAGCAGTAATGATGCAAAGGGAAAAAGTGCCTCTTTTCGTGGTGCTCCTTGCAGATGCTGAACCTAACACTTATGAAATGTGTCCCCTCACAGCGTTCAACCATCCGGTAGGTGGAACTTTCCTTTGTCATGTGACGCAGCACAGCCGTCATTTTTACCCCCTTGGCGCCATGCGCCGCCTCCTCAGCGTTGTTTGAATCTGTCCCGGAGCCTGCGCTGTTAGGTTACCCCTTGGCCATGCACACATTTCGCGCTGCCCGTCTTCTGACATCATTTGCTGTCAGGCTGGCTGCGCCTGTGTGGGTGCGCTGTCCGAGATTCAGCCTCGCGGTGTCGTGTAATGTAATCCCACCGCGGGCCTGGGATCCGTGGCCATGCGCAGTGCATATCCTCGCCTCTCACTCCCCTCCCTACGGCTTCTAAAGACTGTTCGGTGTCAGCTGATCCCTAATAGCATGCCACGGCCGTGACACCGCACAGTCTGAAGAAGCCGTAGGGAGGGGAGTGAGAGGCGAGGATATGCACTGCGCATGGCCACGGATCCCAGGCCCGCGGTGGGATTACATTACACGACACCGCGAGGCTGAATCTCGGACAGCGCACCCACACAGGCGCAGCCAGCCTGACAGCAAATGATGTCAGAAGACGGGCAGCGCGAAATGTGTGCATGGCCAAGGGGTAACCTAACAGCGCAGGCTCCGGGACAGATTCAAACAACGCTGAGGAGGCGGCGCACGGCGCCAAGGGGGTAAAAATGATGGCTGTGCTGCGTCACATGACAAAGGAAAGTTCCACCTACCGGACGGTTGAACGCTGTGAGGGGACACATTTCATAAGTGTTAGGTTCAGCATCTGCAAGGACCATAATTAAAAGAGCTAAGTTTACCTTTTCCAGCATTAGTGCTGTACACGATGGCTCTTCCAGCTACAAACGCCTGGGGGGGGGTTAAAGGTTTCCTTTCAACTTGCTCCAGTGCAGGCTTCGGCCTACACTCCGCTCCCCCTGCTCCTCCTGCTGACCCTGGGCTCTAACACCGCCAGTTGGGGCCCAGATGTGCTAGCTGCACAGAGAAAAACAACTCGCCAATGTGTCAGTGGGGTTCAGCACCGCCAGCTGTTCCCCTGCTGTGCAGCCGGCAACGTGTCCTGCGACCGCCACGCAGACACAAGAACTGAAATTGAAGGGAACCTGTCCCCCCTCCCCCAGGTGTTTCTATGTTTTA
The DNA here is from genome assembly GCF_051348905.1 of Ranitomeya variabilis. Classification (NCBI taxonomy): domain Eukaryota; kingdom Metazoa; phylum Chordata; class Amphibia; order Anura; family Dendrobatidae; genus Ranitomeya; species Ranitomeya variabilis. The sequence continues at coordinate 312,843,112 of NC_135234.1, read as the reverse complement.
CAGCCACCTTGTACAGCAGTAATGCTGCATGTGTGCAAGGTGGCTCAGAAACTTATTCTCCTTGCACTCGTGGGACTGAACACGTCTAAAATGTGTCCTCTGTGACCATTAAAACGTCCCTCAGGTGTGATTTTACTTTGTATTGACACGCAACAAGCTCCTTGGTAACGCTGCCCGTCTTCTGGCATCATTGTTTGGCTGCCTGCGCCTCTGCGGCCGCCTTGCCCCACACAACGCCCCTCGGTGTCTTATTTATTTTGACTGCGAGGGTGTGATTGACGGGCATGATCAGTGCATCAGTTCGCCTGTCCCTCATCTCCTTCCGCCTTCTTCGGACTGTGCGGCTTCATGGCCGTGGCATGCGATAAGGGATCAGCTGACGCCACATAGTCTGAAGCAGGTGTAAGAACCCAAGCGAGAGGCGAACATATGTACTGCGCCAGGCCATGAATCCCAGCCCCGCAGTGTTTTAACTATGTCAAGACACTGCGGGGCTGTGATTCATGGGCATCGCGAACCGCACCTGCCGACATCAAATGATGTCAGAGGACGGGCAGCACTAACAGCGCAAGGCCAAGGGATAACACGACAGCGCAGACTCCTGTGCAACACATAACGATGCTCAGGAGGCCGCGCAAAGCACCAAGGTGGCATTTTTGCCAGCTGTACTGCGTCTCTTTACGAAGGGAACTCACGCCTCAAAATCAGTTTGACTGTGTAAGGGCCTAAATGTTATACGTGTTTCATTCAGCGTGTGCAAGGAGCGAAATTAAAAGAGCAACCTTTGACTTGTGCAGCACTACTGCTGCATAAGCTGTGGCTCTTCTACTTTGTAACCCCTGAGGGGGGGTTAAAGGTTACCTTTGAAATTGGTTCAATTAGGCTTCGGCCTACACTCTGCTCCCCCTGCAGAGCCCTGGGCTCCAACACCGCCAGTTGGGGCCCGGTACTGCTAGCTGCACAGAGAAAAACACCAGCCAATGTGTCAGTGGGGTTCAGCACCGCCAGCTGTTCCCCTGCTGTGCAGCCGGCAACGTGTCCTGCAACTGCCACGCAGGCACAACAGACCCAAAAGCTGCCGCCAGTGCAGGCTTCGGCCTACACTCTGCTCCATCTCCTCCTCCTGCTGAACCCGGGCTCCAACACCGCCAGTTGGGGCCCGGTACTGCTAGCTGCACAGAGAAAAACACCAGCCAATGTGTCAGTGGGGTTCAGCACCGCCAGCTGTTCCCCTGCTGTGCAGCCGGCAACGTGTCCTGCAACTGCCACGCAGGCACAACAGACCCAAAAGCTGCCGCCAGTGCAGGCTTCGGCCTACACTCTGCTCCATCTCCTCCTCCTGCTGAACCCGGGCTCCAACACCGCCAGTTGGGGCCCGGTACTGCTAGCTGCACAGAGAAAAACACCAGCCAATGTGTCAGTGGGGTTCAGCACCGCCAGCTGTTCCCCTGCTGTGCAGCCGGCATCGTGTCCTGCAAAAGCCACGCAGACACAAGAACTGAAATTGAAGGGAACCTGTCCCCCCTCCCCCAGGCGTTTGTACGTTTTAAAGGCCACCTTGTACAGCGGTAATGCTGCATCTGTGCAAGGTGGCTCATAAACGTATTCTCCTCGCACATGTGGAACTGAAAACACGTCTAAAATGTGTCCTCTGTGTGACCATTTAACCGTCCCGGTGGTGTGACTTTCCTTTGTAATGACACGCTGCAACCCCCTTGGTAGCGCTGCCCGTCTTCTGGCATCATTGTTTGGCTGCCTGCGCCTCTGCGGCCGCCCTGACCCACACAACGCCCCTCGTTGTCTTATTTATTGGGACTGCGAGGGTGTGATTGATGGGCATGATCAGTGCATCAGTTCGCCTGTCCCTCATCTCCTTCCGCCTTCTGCGGACTGTGCGGCTTCATGGCCGTGGCATGCGATAAGGGATCAGATGACGCCGCACAGTCTGAAGCGGGTGTAAGGACCCGAGTGTGAGAGGCGAACATATGTGCTGCGCCAGGCCCTGAATCCCAGCCCCGCAGTGTTTTAACAATGTTAAGACACTGCGGGGCTGGGGCTCATGGTCATCGCGAACCGCACCGGCCGACATTAAATGATGCCAGAACATGGGCAGCGCTAACAGCGCTAGGCCAGGGGATAACACGACAGCGCAGACTCCTGTACAGCAAATAACAACGCTCAGGAGGCTGCACCCAGCACCAAGGTGGGATTCTTGACATCTGTGCTGCGTCTCATTACAAAGGGAACTCGCGCCTCCAACACAGTTTGACTGTATAAAGGGCTAAATGTTATACGTGTTTCATTCAGCGTGTGCAAGGAGCGAAATTAAAAGAGCAACCTTTGACTTGTGCAGCACTACTGCTGCATAAGCTGTGGCTCTTCTACTTTGTAATCCCTGAGGGGGGGTTAAAGGTTACCTTTGAAATTGGTTCAATTAGGCTTCGGCCTACACTCTGCTCCCCCTGCAGAGCCCTGGGCTCCAACACCGCCAGTTGGGGCCCGGTACTGCTAGCTGCACAGAGAAAAACACCAGCCAATGTGTCAGTGGGGTTCAGCACCGCCAGCTGTTCCCCTGCTGTGCAGCCGGCAACGTGTTCTGCAACTGCCACGCAGGCACAACAGACCCAAAAGCTGCCGCTAGTGCAGGCTTCGGCCTACACTCTGCTCCATCTCCTCCTCCTGCTGAACCCGGGCTCCAACACCGCCAGTTGGGGCCCGGTACTGCTAGCTGCACAGAGAAAAACACCAGCCAATGTGTCAGTGGGGTTCAGCACCGCCAGCTGTTCCCCTGCTGTGCAGCCGGCAACGTGTCCTGCAACTGCCACGCAGGCACAACAGACTCAAAAGCTGCCGCCAGTGCAGGCTTCGGCCTACACTCTGCTCCATCTCCTCCTCCTGCTGAACCCGGGCTCCAACACCGCCAGTTGGGGCCCGGTACTGCTAGCTGCACAGAGAAAAACACCAGCCAATGTGTCAGTGGGGTTCAGCACCGCCAGCTGTTCCCCTGCTGTGCAGCCGGCAACGTGTCCTGCAACTGCCACGCAGGCACAACAGACCCAAAAGCTGCCGCCAGTGCAGGCTTCGGCCTACACTCTGCTCCATCTCCTCCTCCTGCTGAACCCGGGCTCCAACACCGCCAGTTGGGGCCCGGTACTGCTAGCTGCACAGAGAAAAACACCAGCCAATGTGTCAGTGGGGTTCAGCACCGCCAGCTGTTCCCCTGCTGTGCAGCCGGCAACGTGTCCTGCAACTGCCACGCAGGCACAACAGACCCAAAAGCTGCCGCCAGTGCAGGCTTCGGCCTACACTCTGCTCCATCTCCTCCTCCTGCTGAACCCGGGCTCCAACACCGCCAGTTGGGGCCCGGTACTGCTAGCTGCACAGAGAAAAACACCAGCCAATGTGTCAGTGGGGTTCAGCACCGCCAGCTGTTCCCCTGCTGTGCAGCCGGCATCGTGTCCTGCAAAAGCCACGCAGACACAAGAACTGAAATTGAAGGGAACCTGTCCCCCCTCCCCCAGGCGTTTGTACGTTTTAAAGGCCACCTTGTACAGCGGTAATGCTGCATCTGTGCAAGGTGGCTCATAAACGTATTCTCCTCGCACATGTGGAACTGAAAACACGTCTAAAATGTGTCCTCTGTGTGACCATTTAACCGTCCCGGTGGTGTGACTTTCCTTTGTAATGACACGCTGCAACCCCCTTGGTAGCGCTGCCCGTCTTCTGGCATCATTGTTTGGCTGCCTGCGCCTCTGCGGCCGCCCTGACCCACACAACGCCCCTCGTTGTCTTATTTATTGGGACTGCGAGGGTGTGATTGATGGGCATGATCAGTGCATCAGTTCGCCTGTCCCTCATCTCCTTCCGCCTTCTGCGGACTGTGCGGCTTCATGGCCGTGGCATGCGATAAGGGATCAGATGACGCCGCACAGTCTGAAGCGGGTGTAAGGACCCGAGTGTGAGAGGCGAACATATGTGCTGCGCCAGGCCCTGAATCCCAGCCCCGCAGTGTTTTAACAATGTTAAGACACTGCGAGGCTGGGGCTCATGGTCATCGCGAACCGCACCGGCCGACATTAAATGATGCCAGAACATGGGCAGCGCTAACAGCGCTAGGCCAGGGGATAACACGACAGCGCAGACTCCTGTACAGCAAATAACAACGCTCAGGAGGCTGCACCCAGCACCAAGGTGGGATTCTTGACATCTGTGCTGCGTCTCATTACAAAGGGAACTCGCGCCTCCAACACAGTTTGACTGTATAAAGGGCTAAATGTTATACGTGTTTCATTCAGCGTGTGCAAGGAGCGAAATTAAAAGAGCAACCTTTGACTTGTGCAGCACTACTGCTGCATAAGCTGTGGCTCTTCTACTTTGTAACCCCTGAGGGGGGGTTAAAGGTTACCTTTGAAATTGGTTCAATTAGGCTTCGGCCTACACTCTGCTCCCCCTGCAGAGCCCTGGGCTCCAACACCGCCAGTTGGGGCCCGGTACTGCTAGCTGCACAGAGAAAAACACCAGCCAATGTGTCAGTGGGGTTCAGCACCGCCAGCTGTTCCCCTGCTGTGCAGCCGGCAACGTGTCCTGCAACTGCCACGCAGGCACAACAGACCCAAAAGCTGCCGCCAGTGCAGGCTTCGGCCTACACTCTGCTCCATCTCCTCCTCCTGCTGAACCCGGGCTCCAACACCGCCAGTTGGGGCCCGGTACTGCTAGCTGCACAGAGAAAAACACCAGCCAATGTGTCAGTGGGGTTCAGCACCGCCAGCTGTTCCCCTGCTGTGCAGCCGGCAACGTGTCCTGCAACTGCCACGCAGGCACAACAGACCCAAAAGCTGCCGCCAGTGCAGGCTTCGGCCTACACTCTGCTCCATCTCCTCCTCCTGCTGAACCCGGGCTCCAACACCGCCAGTTGGGGCCCGGTACTGCTAGCTGCACAGAGAAAAACACCAGCCAATGTGTCAGTGGGGTTCAGCACCGCCAGCTGTTCCCCTGCTGTGCAGCCGGCAACGTGTCCTGCAACTGCCACGCAGGCACAACAGACCCAAAAGCTGCCGCCAGTGCAGGCTTCGGCCTACACTCTGCTCCATCTCCTCCTCCTGCTGAACCTGGGCTCCAACACCGCCAGTTGGGGCCCGGTACTGCTAGCTGCACAGAGAAAAACACCAGCCAATGTGTCAGTGGGGTTCAGCACCGCCAGCTGTTCCCCTGCTGTGCAGCCGGCAACGTGTCCTGCAACTGCCACGCAGGCACAACAGACCCAAAAGCTGCCGCCAGTGCAGGCTTCGGCCTACACTCTGCTCCATCTCCTCCTCCTGCTGAACCCGGGCTCCAACACCGCCAGTTGGGGCCCGGTACTGCTAGCTGCACAGAGAAAAACACCAGCCAATGTGTCAGTGGGGTTCAGCACCGCCAGCTGTTCCCCTGCTGTGCAGCCGGCATCGTGTCCTGCAAAAGCCACGCAGACACAAGAACTGAAATTGAAGGGAACCTGTCCCCCTCCCCCAGGCGTTTGTACGTTTTAAAGGCCACCTTGTACAGCGGTAATGCTGCATCTGTGCAAGGTGGCTCATAAACGTATTCTCCTCGCACATGTGGAACTGAAACCACGTCTAAAATGTGTCCTCTGTGTGACCATTTAACCGTCCCGGTGGTGTGACTTTCCTTTGTAATGACACGCTGCAACCCCCTTGGTAGCGCTGCCCGTCTTCTGGCATCATTGTTTGGCTGCCTGCGCCTCTGCGGCCGCCCTGACCCACACAACGCCCCTCGTTGTCTTATTTATTGGGACTGCGAGGGTGTGATTGATGGGCATGATCAGTGCATCAGTTCGCCTGTCCCTCATCTCCTTCCGCCTTCTGCGGACTGTGCGGCTTCATGGCCGTGGCATGCGATAAGGGATCAGATGACGCCGCACAGTCTGAAGCGGGTGTAAGGACCCGAGTGTGAGAGGCGAACATATGTGCGGCGCCAGGCCCTGAATCCCAGCCCCGCAGTGTTTTAACAATGTTAAGACACTGCGGGGCTGGGGCTCATGGTCATCGCGAACCGCACCGGCCGACATTAAATGATGCCAGAACATGGGCAGCGCTAACAGCGCTAGGCCAGGGGATAACACGACAGCGCAGACTCCTGTACAGCAAATAACAACGCTCAGGAGGCTGCACCCAGCACCAAGGTGGGATTCTTGACATCTGTGCTGCGTCTCATTACAAAGGGAACTCGCGCCTCCAACACAGTTTGACTGTATAAAGGGCTAAATGTTATACGTGTTTCATTCAGCGTGTGCAAGGAGCGAAATTAAAAGAGCAACCTTTGACTTGTGCAGCACTACTGCTGCATAAGCTGTGGCTCTTCTACTTTGTAACCCCTGAGGGGGGGTTAAAGGTTACCTTTGAAATTGGTTCAATTAAGCTTCGGCCTACACTCTGCTCCCCCTGCAGAGCCCTGGGCTCCAACACCGCCAGTTGGGGCCCGGTACTGCTAGCTGCACAGAGAAAAACACCAGCCAATGTGTCAGTGGGGTTCAGCACTGCCAGCTGTTCCCCTGCTGTGCAGCCGGCAACGTGTCCTGCAACTGCCACGCAGGCACAACAGACCCAAAAGCTGCCGCCAGTGCAGGCTTCGGCCTACACTCTGCTCCATCTCCTCCTCCTGCTGAACCCGGGCTCCAACACCGCCAGTTGGGGCCCGGTACTGCTAGCTGCACAGAGAAAAACACCAGCCAATGTGTCAGTGGGGTTCAGCACCGCCAGCTGTTCCCCTGCTGTGCAGCCGGCAACGTGTCCTGCAACTGCCACGCAGGCACAACAGACCCAAAAGCTGCCGCCAGTGCAGGCTTCGGCCTACACTCTGCTCCATCTCCTCCTCCTGCTGAACCCGGGCTCCAACACCGCCAGTTGGGGCCCGGTACTGCTAGCTGCACAGAGAAAAACACCAGCCAATGTGTCAGTGGGGTTCAGCACCGCCAGCTGTTCCCCTGCTGTGCAGCCGGCAACGTGTCCTGCAACTGCCACGCAGGCACAACAGACCCAAAAGCTGCCGCCAGTGCAGGCTTCGGCCTACACTCTGCTCCATCTCCTCCTCCTGCTGAACCCGGGCTCCAACACCGCCAGTTGGGGCCCGGTACTGCTAGCTGCACAGAGAAAAACACCAGCCAATGTGTCAGTGGGGTTCAGCACCGCCAGCTGTTCCCCTGCTGTGCAGCCGGCAACGTGTCCTGCAACTGCCACGCAGGCACAACAGACCCAAAAGCTGCCGCCAGTGCAGGCTTCGGCCTACACTCTGCTCCATCTCCTCCTCCTGCTGAACCCGGGCTCCAACACCGCCAGTTGGGGCCCGGTACTGCTAGCTGCACAGAGAAAAACACCAGCCAATGTGTCAGTGGGGTTCAGCACCGCCAGCTGTTCCCCTGCTGTGCAGCCGGCAACGTGTCCTGCAACTGCCACGCAGGCACAACAGACCCAAAAGCTGCCGCCAGTGCAGGCTTCGGCCTACACTCTGCTCCATCTCCTCCTCCTGCTGAACCCGGGCTCCAACACCGCCAGTTGGGGCCCGGTACTGCTAGCTGCACAGAGAAAAACACCAGCCAATGTGTCAGTGGGGTTCAGCACCGCCAGCTGTTCCCCTGCTGTGCAGCCGGCATCGTGTCCTGCAAAAGCCACGCAGACACAAGAACTGAAATTGAAGGGAACCTGTCCCCCCTCCCCCAGGCGTTTGTACGTTTTAAAGGCCACCTTGTACAGCGGTAATGCTGCATCTGTGCAAGGTGGCTCATAAACGTATTCTCATCGCACATGTGGAACTGAAAACACGTCTAAAATGTGTCCTCTGTGTGACCATTTAACCGTCCCGGTGGTGTGACTTTCCTTTGTAATGACACGCTGCAACCCCCTTGGTAGCGCTGCCCGTCTTCTGGCATCATTGTTTGGCTGCCTGCGCCTCTGCGGCCGCCCTGACCCACACAACGCCCCTCGTTGTCTTATTTATTGGGACTGCGAGGGTGTGATTGATGGGCATGATCAGTGCATCAGTTCGCCTGTCCCTCATCTCCTTCCGCCTTCTGCGGACTGTGTGGCTTCATGGCCGTGGCATGCGATAAGGGATCAGATGACGCCGCACAGTCTGAAGCGGGTGTAAGGACCCGAGTGTGAGAGGCGAACATATGTGCTGCGCCAGGCCCTGAATCCCAGCCCCGCAGTGTTTTAACAATGTTAAGACACTGCGGGGCTGGGGTTCATGGTCATCGCGAACCGCACCGGCCGACATTAAATGATGCCAGAACATGGGCAGCGCTAACAGCGCTAGGCCAGGGGATAACACGACAGCGCAGACTCCTGTACAGCAAATAACAACGCTCAGGAGGCTGCACCCAGCACCAAGGTGGGATTCTTGACATCTGTGCTGCGTCTCATTACAAAGGGAACTCGCGCCTCCAACACAGTTTGACTGTATAAAGGGCTAAATGTTATACGTGTTTCATTCAGCGTGTGCAAGGAGCGAAATTAAAAGAGCAACCTTTGACTTGTGCAGCACTACTGCTGCATAAGCTGTGGCTCTTCTACTTTGTAACCCCTGAGGGGGGGTTAAAGGTTACCTTTGAAATTGGTTCAATTAGGCTTCGGCCTACACTCTGCTCCCCCTGCAGAGCCCTGGGCTCCAACACCGCCAGTTGGGGCCCGGTACTGCTAGCTGCACAGAGAAAAACACCAGCCAATGTGTCAGTGGGGTTCAGCACCGCCAGCTGTTCCCCTGCTGTGCAGCCGGCAACATGTCCTGCAACTGCCACGCAGGCACAACAGACCCAAAAGCTGCCGCCAGTGCAGGCTTCGGCCTACACTCTGCTCCATCTCCTCCTCCTGCTGAACCCGGGCTCCAACACCGCCAGTTGGGGCCCGGTACTGCTAGCTGCACAGAGAAAAACACCAGCCAATGTGTCAGTGGGGTTCAGCACCGCCAGCTGTTCCCCTGCTGTGCAGCCGGCAACGTGTCCTGCAACTGCCACGCAGGCACAACAGACCCAAAAGCTGCCGCCAGTGCAGGCTTCGGCCTACACTCTGCTCCATCTCCTCCTCCTGCTGAACCCGGGCTCCAACACCGCCAGTTGGGGCCCGGTACTGCTAGCTGCACAGAGAAAAACACCAGCCAATGTGTCAGTGGGGTTCAGCACCGCCAGCTGTTCCCCTGCTGTGCAGCCGGCAACGTGTCCTGCAACTGCCACGCAGGCACAACAGACCCAAAAGCTGCCGCCAGTGCAGGCTTCGGCCTACACTCTGCTCCATCTCCTCCTCCTGCTGAACCCGGGCTCCAACACCGCCAGTTGGGGCCCGGTACTGCTAGCTGCACAGAGAAAAACACCAGCCAATGTGTCAGTGGGGTTCAGCACCGCCAGCTGTTCCCCTGCTGTGCAGCCGGCATCGTGTCCTGCAAAAGCCACGCAGACACAAGAACTGAAATTGAAGGGAACCTGTCCCCCCTCCCCCAGGCGTTTGTACGTTTTAAAGGCCACCTTGTACAGCGGTAATGCTGCATCTGTGCAAGGTGGCTCATAAACGTATTCTCATCGCACATGTGGAACTGAAAACACGTCTAAAATGTGTCCTCTGTGTGACCATTTAACCGTCCCGGTGGTGTGACTTTCCTTTGTAATGACACGCTGCAACCCCCTTGGTAGCGCTGCCCGTCTTCTGGCATCATTGTTTGGCTGCCTGCGCCTCTGCGGCCGCCCTGACCCACACAACGCCCCTCGTTGTCTTATTTATTGGGACTGCGAGGGTGTGATTGATGGGCATGATCAGTGCATCAGTTCGCCTGTCCCTCATCTCCTTCCGCCTTCTGCGGACTGTGCGGCTTCATGGCCGTGGCATGCGATAAGGGATCAGATGACGCCGCACAGTCTGAAGCGGGTGTAAGGACCCGAGTGTGAGAGGTGAACATATGTACTGCGCCAGGCCATGAATCCCAGCCCCGCAGTGTTTTAACAATGTTAAGACACTGCGGGGCTGGGGTTCATGGTCATCGCGAACCGCACCGGCCGACATTAAATGATGCCAGAACATGGGCAGCGCTAACAGCGCTAGGCCAGGGGATAACACGACAGCGCAGACTCCTGTACAGCAAATAACAACGCTCAGGAGGCTGCACCCAGCACCAAGGTGGGATTCTTGACATCTGTGCTGCGTCTCATTACAAAGGGAACTCGCGCCTCCAACACAGTTTGACTGTATAAAGGGCTAAATGTTATACGTGTTTCATTCAGCGTGTGCAAGGAGCGAAATTAAAAGAGCAACCTTTGACTTGTGCAGCACTACTGCTGCATAAGCTGTGGCTCTTCTACTTTGTAACCCCTGAGGGGGGGTTAAAGGTTACCTTTGAAATTGGTTCAATTAGGCTTCGGCCTACACTCTGCTCCCCCTGCAGAGCCCTGGGCTCCAACACCGCCAGTTGGGGCCCGGTACTGCTAGCTGCACAGAGAAAAACACCAGCCAATGTGTCAGTGGGGTTCAGCACCGCCAGCTGTTCCCCTGCTGTGCAGCCGGCATCGTGTCCTGCAAAAGCCACGCAGACACTTGCTCTTGTACCTTCTGCTCCCCATCCTGGTTCCAGTACCGTCAGCTGGTTCCGGGCAGAGCCTTTGGCTTAGGTGCCTCCCTCTGGGTATCCGAGTTCCACCAACGTCAGGTGGTCCTTGGTAGTGCTTTCAGGCACGGGTACCTCCTGCTTAGTAACCGGGTTCCAGTAACGTCAGCTGGTCCTCGGTAGTTCCATTGGCTCTTGGACCTTCGGCTACCCATCCGGGTTCCAGCACCGTCAGCTGGTTCTCGGCACTGTCTTTTGCTCTTGTACCTTCTGCTCCCCATCCTGGTTCCAGTACCGTCAGCTGGTTCCGGGCAGAGCCTTTGGCTTAGGTGCCTCCCTCTGGGTATCCGAGTTCCACCAACGTCAGGTGGTCCTTGGTAGTGCTTTCAGGCACGGGTACCTCCTGCTTAGTAACCGGGTTCCAGTAACGTCAGCTGGTCCTCGGTAGTTCCATTGGCTCTTGGACCTTCGGGTAGCCATCCGAGTTCCAGTTCCATCAGCTGGTTCTCGGCATTTTCTCAGCCTTCTTGTACCTTCTGCTACATTTCCAAGTTCAAGAGACTAAACACGATGACCCGGAAGAACACCCCTAAGATGACGACGACACCAGAGACGACAACCACCGTGATGACGACGACCCTGGAGACGATGACCCTGAAGACCACCGTGATGACGACGACCCCGGAGACGACGACCCTGAAGACCACCCCGATGACGACGACCCCGGAGACGACGACCCTGGAGACGACGACGACCTGGAAGACCGAGAAGCAGAAGAACAAGAGGCTGCAGAACAAAGAGCAGAAGAACATTAAGCATAACACTAAATATCAGAGCAAAAAATATTATCTAAATTATAAGCAGAAGAAGACTAAGCAGTGTATGGGGGTGAGTCCGTTCCTCCTCGTGGTGCCCCTGGATAAAGCCTGATGCTGCAGGCCAAACTGAACGCGGACAAATGTAACTGTTTTGTGACAGGCAGAACGGAAGGTGTAATCTTCAAACTTTTATAGATAACAACTACGGGAATGCCTGTCACAAATAAGAATATGAAGAAGAAGTAGAATATGATGAAGATAATAGTAAAATAAAAAGAATATGAACAATGTAACCCAAAAAATAATTGGTAGAAGATGAAGAAGAAGATGAATAAGGTGAAGAAGTTGATGTCAAAGAAGCTGATGATGAGGATAATGAAGAAGAAAGCGTGGGAGAAGTAAAAAAGAAGGTGAAGGGCGTTGAAGTAGTGAAACATCAATATCTGACATAAAAAAAAAAAAAAATAACATAGTCAAATTCTTTCTAACGCCGAACGTCATAAAAAAAAAAAAAAAATCCTGCTATTCTATTACATTGGGCTAAACCTCTGTGCCTTTAATGTCTCCGCCACGTCCCCCAATACATCCTACATTATTCATAGTTGTTTTCCTTCATGTAGAATGAACCTACAACTTTATAAAGGGTTTATTTTAATTCCGATATTTTCGTCCCATTGACTTGCATTGGGATCGGGTATCGGTATCGGATTGGATCCGATATTTTGACGGTATCGGCCGATACTTTCCGATACCGATACTTTCCGATATCGGAAAGTATCGCTCAACACTAGTCATCATCAGATCCTGGCTCCTATATTACAAATGGGGCTCCTGTCATCATCAGATACTGACTCCTATATTACTAATGGGGCTCCTGTCATCATCAGATCCTGGCTCCATTATTACTAATGGGCTCCTGTCATCATCAGATCCTGGCTCCTATATTACTAATGGGCTCCTGTCATCATCAGATCCTGGCTCCTATATTACTAATGGGCTCCTGTCATCATCAGATCCTGGCTCCTATATTACTAATGGGCTCCTGTCATCATCAGATCCTGACTCCTATATTACTAATGGGCTCCTGTCATCATCAGATACTGACTCCTATATTACTAATGGGGCTCCAGTCATCATCACATCCTGGCTCCTATATTACTAATGGGCTCCTGTCATCATCAGATACTGACTCCTATATTACTAATGGGGCTCCAGTCATCATCACATCCTGGCTCCTATATTACTAATGGGCTCCTGTCATCATCACATCCTGGCTCCTATATTACTAATGGGCCCCTGTCATCATCAGATCCTGGCTCCTATATTACTAGTGGGCTCCTGTCATCATCAAATCCTGGCTCCTATATTACTAATGGGCTCCTGTCATCATCACATCCTGTCTCCTATATTACTAATGGGCTCCTGTCATCATCACATCCTGGCTCCTATATTACTAATGGGCTCCTGTCATCATCAGATCGTGGCTACTATATTACTAATGGGCTCCTGTCATCATCAGATCCTGGCTCCTATATTACTAATGGGGCTCCAGTCATCATCACATCCTGGCTCCTATATTACTAATGGGCTCCTGTCATCATCACATCCTGGCTCCTATATTACTAATGGGCTCCTGTCATCATCAGATCCTGGCTCCTATATTACTAATGGGCTCCTGTCATCATCACATCCTGGCTCCTATATTACTAATGGGCTCCTGTCATCATCACATCCTGGCTCCTATATTACTAATGGGCTCCTGTCATCATCAGATCGTGGCTACTATATTACTAATGGGCTCCTGTCATCATCAGATCCTGACTCCTATATTACTAATGGGGCTCCATTCATCATCACATCCTGGCTCCTATATTACTAATGGGCTCCTGTCATCATCACATCCTGGCTCCTATATTACTAATGGGCCCCTGTCATCATCAGATCCTGGCTCCTATATTACTAATGGGCTCCTGTCATCATCAGATCCTGGCTCCTATATTACTAATGGGCTCCTGTCATCATCACATCCTGGCTCCTATATTACTAATGGGCTCCTGTCATCATCAGATCGTGGCTACTATATTACTAATGGGCTCCTGTCATCATCAGATCCTGGCTCCTATATTACTAATGGGCTCCTATCATCATCAGATCCTGGCTCCTATATTACTAATGTTCACCAGTCATCATCAGATCCTGGCTCCTATATTACTAATGGGATCCTGTCATCATCAGATCCTGGCTCCTATATTACTAATGGGCTCCTGTCATCATCAGATCCTGACTCCTATATTACTAATGGGATCCTGTCATCATCAGATCCTGGCTCCTATATTACTAATGGACTCCTGTCATCATCACATCCTGGCTCCTATATTACTAATGGGCTCCTGTCATCATCAGATCGTGGCTACTATATTACTAATGGGCTCCTGTCATCATCAGATCCTGGCTCCTATATTACTAATGGGCTCCTATCATCATCAGATCCTGGCTCCTATATTACTAATGGGGCTCCTGTCATCATCAGATCCTGGCTCCTATATTACTAATGGGCTCCTGTCATCATCAGATCCTGGCTCCTATATTACTAATGGAGCTCCTGTCATCATCAGATCCTGACTCCTATATTACTAATGGGGCTCCTGTCATCATCAGATCCTGACTCCTATATTACTAATGGGGCTCCTGCCATCATCAGATCCTGGCTCCTATATTACTAATGGGATCCTGTCATCATCAGATCCTGGCTCCTATATTACTAATGGGCTCCTGTCATCATCAGATCCTGACTCCTATATTACTAATGGGGCTCCTGTCATCATCAGATCCTGGCTCCTATATTACTAATGGGCTCCTGTCATCATCAGATCATGGCTCCTATATTACTAATGGGCTCCTGTCATCATCAGATCCTGGCTCCTATATTACTAATGGGCTCCTGTCATCATCAGATCATGGCTCCTATATTACTAATGGGCCCCTGTCATCATCAGATCCTGGCTCCTATACTACTAATGGGGCTCCTGTCATCATCAGATCCTGACTCCTATATTACTATTGGGGCTCCTGTCATCATCAGATCCTGACTCCTATATTAGTAATGGGGCTCCTGTCATCATCAGATCCTGGCTCCTATATTACTAATGGGCTCCTGTCATCATCAGATCCTGACTCCTATATTACTAATGGGCTCCTGTCATCATCAGATCATGGCTCCTATATTACTAATGGGCTCCTGTCATCATCAGATCCTGGCTCCTATACTACTAATGGGGCTCCTATCATCATCAGATCCTGGCTCCTATATTACTTATTGGCTCCTGTCATCATCAGATCCTGGCTCCTATATTACTAATGGGCTCCTCTCATCATCAGATCCTGGCTCCTATATTACTAATGGGCTCCTGTCATCATCAGATCCTGGCTCCTATATTACTAATGGCCCCCTGTCATCATCAGATCCTGGCTCCTATATTACTAATGGGCCCCTGTCATCATCAGATCCTGGCTCCTATATTACTAATGGGCTCCTGTCATCATCAGATCCTGGCTCCTATATTACTAATGGCCCCCTGTCATCATCAGATCCTGGCTCCTATATTACTAATGGGCTCCTGTCATCATCAGATCATGGCTCCTATACTATTAATGGGGCTCCTGCCATCATCAGATCATGGCTCCTATATTACTAATGGGCTCCTGTCATCATCAGATCCTGGCTCCTATATTACTAATGAGCTCCTGTCATCATCAGATCCTGACTCCTATATTACTAATGGGGTTCCTGTCATCATCAGATCCTGGCTCCTATATTACTAATGGGCTCCTGTCATCATCAGATCCTGGCTCCTATATTACTAATGGCCCCCTGTCATCATCAGATCCTGGCTCCTATATTACTAATGGGCCCCTGTCATCATCAGATCCTGGCTCCTATATTACTAATGGGCTCCTGTCATCATCAGATCCTGGCTCCTATATTACTAATGGGCTCCTGTCATCATCAGATCCTGGCTCCTATATTACTAATGGGCCCCTGTCATCATCAGATCCTGGCTCCTATATTACTAATGGGGCCCCTGTCATCATCAGATACTGACTCCTATATTACTAATGGGGTTCCTGTCATCATCAGATCCTGGCTCCTATATTACTAATGGGGCTCCGTCATCATCAGATACTAACTCCTATATTACTAATGGGGCTCCTGTCATCATCAGATCCTGGCTCCTAAATTACTAATGGGGCTCCTGTCATCATCAGATCCTGGCTCCTATATTACTAATGGGGCTCCTGTCATCATCAGATCCTGGCTCCTATATTACTAATGGGGTTCCTGTCATCATCAGATCCTGGCTCCTATATTACTAATGGGCTCCTGTCATCCTCAGATCCTGGCTCCTATATTACTAATGGGGCTCCTCTCATCATCAGATACTGACTCCTATATTACTAATGGGGCTCCTGTCATCATCAGATCCTGGCTCCTATATTACTAATGGGATCCTCTCATCATCAGATCCTGGCTCCTATATTACTAATGGGACTCCTGTCATCGTCAGATCCTGGCTCCTATATTACTAATGGGGCTCCTGTCATCATCAGATCCTGACTCCTATATTACTAATGGGCTCCTGTCATCATCAGATCCTGGCTCCTATATTACTAATGGGCTCCTGTCATCATCAGATCCTGACTCCTATATTACTAATGGGCTCCTGTCATCATCAGATCCTGGCTCCTATATTTCTAATGTGGCTCCTGTCATCATCAGATCCTGACTCCTATATTACTAATGGGCTCCTGTCATCATCAGATCGTGGCTCCTATATTACTAATGGGGCTCCTGTCATCATCAGATCGTGGCTCCTATATTACTAATGGGGCTCCTGTCATCATCAGATCCTGGCTCCTATATTACAAATGGGGATCCTGTCATCATCAGATACTGACTCCTATATTACTAATGGGGCTCCTGTCATCATCAGATCCTGGCTCCATTATTACTAATGGGCTCCTGTCATCATCAGATCCTGGCTCCTATATTACTAATGGGCTCCTGTCATCATCAGATCCTGGCTCCTATATTACTAATGGGCTCCTGTCATCATCAGATCCTGACTCCTATATTACTAATGGGGCTCCAGTCATCATCACATCCTGGCTCCTATATTACTAATGGGCTCCTGTCATCATCACATCCTGGCTCCTATATTACTAATGGGCTCCTGTCATCATCAGATCCTGGCCCCTATATTACTAATGGGCACCTGTCATCATCAGATCCTGGCTCCTATATTACTAATGGGCTCCTGTCATCACCAGATCCTGGCTCCTACACTACTAATGGGCTCCTGTCATCATCAGATCCTGACTCCTATATTACTAATGGGCTCCTGTCATCATCAGATCCTGGCTCCTATATTACTAATGGGGCTCCTGTCATCATCAGATCCTGGCTCCTATATTACTAATGGGGCTCCTGTCATCATCAGATCCTGGCTCCAATATTACTAATGGGCTCCTGTCATCATCAGATCCTGGCTCCTATATTACTAATGGGCGCCTGTCATCATCAGATCCTGGCTCCTATATTACTAATGGGGCTCCTGTCATCATCAGATCCTGGCTCCTATATTACTAATGGGCTCCTGTCATCATCAGATCCTGGCTCCTATATTACTAATGGGGCTCCTGTCATCATCAGATCCTGGCTCCATTATTACTAATGGGCTCCTGTCATCATCAGATCCTGGCTCCTATATTACTAATGGGCTCCTGTCATCATCAGATCCTGGCTCCTATATTACTAATGGGCTCCTGTCATCATCAGATCCTGACTCCTATATTACTAATGGGGCTCCAGTCATCATCACATCCTGGCTCCTATATTACTAATGGGCTCCTGTCATCATCACATCCTGGCTCCTATATTACTAATGGGCTCCTGTCATCATCAGATCCTGGCCCCTATATTACTAATGGGCACCTGTCATCATCAGATCCTGGCTCCTATATTACTAATGGGCTCCTGTCATCACCAGATCCTGGCTCCTACACTACTAATGGGCTCCTGTCATCATCAGATCCTGACTCCTATATTACTAATGGGCTCCTGTCATCATCAGATCCTGGCTCCTATATTACTAATGGGGCTCCTGTCATCATCAGATCCTGGCTCCTATATTACTAATGGGGCTCCTGTCATCATCAGATCCTGGCTCCAATATTACTAATGGGCTCCTGTCATCATCAGATCCTGGCTCCTATATTACTAATGGGCGCCTGTCATCATCAGATCCTGGCTCCTATATTACTAATGGGGCTCCTGTCATCATCAGATCCTGGCTCCTATATTACTAATGGGCTCCTGTCATCATCAGATCCTGGCTCCTATATTACTAATGGGGCTCCTGTCATCATCAGATCCTGACTCCTATATTACTAATGGGGCTCCTGTCATCATCACATCCTGACCCCTATATTACTAATGGGGCTCCTGTCATCATCAGATCCTGGCTCCTATATTACTAATGGGCTACTGTCATCATCAGATCATGGCTCCTATATTACTAATGGGGCTCCTGTCATCATCAGATCCTGGCTCCTATATTACTAATGGGCTCCTGTCATCATCAGATCATGGCTCCTATATTACTAATGGGGCCCCTGTCATCATCAGATACTGACTCCTATATTGCTAATGGGGTTCCTGTCATCATGAGATCCTGGCTCCTATATTACTAATGGGGCTCCTGTCATCATCAGATACTAACTCCTATATTACTAATGGGGCTCATGTCATCATCAGTTCGTGGCTACTATATTACTAATGGGCTCCTGTCATCCTCAGATCCTGGCTCCTATATTACTAATGGGGCTCCTGTCATCATCAGATCATGGCTCTTATATTACTAATGGGCTCCTGTCATCCTCAGATCCTGGCTCCTATATTACTAATGGGCTCTTGTCATCATCAGATCCTGACTCCTATATTACTAATGGGGCTCCTGTCATCATCAGATCCTGGCTTCTATATTACTAATGGGCTCCTGTCATCATCAGATCCTGGCTCCTATATTACTAATGGGCTCCTGTCATCATCAGATCCTGGCTCCTATATTACTAATGGGCTCCTGTCATCATCAGATCCTGGCTCCTATATTACTAATGGGCTCCTGTCATCATCAGATCCTGACTCCTATATTACTAATGGGGCTCCAGTCATCATCACATCCTGGCTCCTATATTACTAATGGGCTCCTGTCATCATCACATCCTGGCTCCTATATTACTAATGGGCTCCTGTCATCATCAGATCGTGGCCCCCTATATTACTAATGGGCACCTGTCATCATCAGATCCTGGCTCCTATATTACTAATGGGCTCCTGTCATCACCAGATCCTGGCTCCTTCACTACTAATGGGCTCCTGTCATCATCAGATCCTGACTCCGATATTACTAATGGGCTCCTGTCATCATCAGATCCTGGCTCCTATATTACTAATGGGGCTCCTGTCATCATCAGATCCTGGCTCCTATATTACTAATGGGGCTCCTGTCATCTTCAGATCCTGGCTCCTATATTACTAATGGGCTCCTGTCATCATCAGATCCTGGCTCCTATATTACTAATGGGCGCCTGTCATCATCAGATCCTGGCTCCTATATTACTAATGGGGCTCCTGTCATCATCAGATCCTGGCTCCTATATTACTAATGGGCTCCTGTCATCATCAGATCCTGGCTCCTATATTACTAATGGGGCTCCTGTCATCATCAGATCCTGACTCCTATATTACTAATGGGCTCCTGTCATCATCAGATCCTGGCTCCTATATTACTAATGGGCTCCTGTCATCATCAGATCCTGGCTCCTATATTACTAATGGGGCTCCTGTCATCATCAGATCCTGGCTCCTATATTACTAATGGGCTCTTGTCATCATCAGATCCTGGCTCCTATGTTACTAATGGGCTCCTGTCATCATCAGATCCTGGCTCCAATATTACTAATGGGCTCCTGTCATCATCAGATCCTGGCTCCTATATAACTAATGGGGCTCCTGTCATCATCAGATCGTGGCTCCTATATTACTAATGGGGCTCCTGTCATCATCAGATCCTGGCTCCTATATTACTAATGGGCTCCTGTCATCATCAGATCCTGGCTCCTATATTACTAATGGGGCTCCTGTCATCATCAGATCCTGACTCCTATATTACTAATGGGCTCCTGTCATCATCAGATCCTGGCTCCTATATTACTAATGGGGCTCCTCTCATCATCAGATACTGACTCCTATATTACTAATGGGGCTCCTGTCATCATCAGATCCTGGCTCCTATATTACTAATGGGATCCTCTCATCATCAGATCCTGGCTCCTATATTACTAATGGGGCTCCTGTCATCGTCAGATCCTGGCTCCTATATTACTAATGGGGCTCCTGTCATCATCAGATCCTGACTCCTATATTACTAATGGGCTCCTGTCATCATCAGATCCTGGCTCCTATATTACTAATGGGCTCCTGTCATCATCAGATCCTGACTCCTATATTACTAATGGGCTCCTGTCATCATCAGATCCTGGCTCCTATATTTCTAATGTGGCTCCTGTCATCATCAGATCCTGACTCCTATATTACTAATGGGCTCCTGTCATCATCAGATCCTGGCTCCTATATTACTAATGGGGCTCCTGTCATCATCAGATCGTGGCTCCTATATTACTAATGGGGCTCCTGTCATCATCAGATCCTGGCTCCTATATTACAAATGGGGATCCTGTCATCATCAGATACTGACTCCTATATTACTAATGGGGCTCCTGTCATCATCAGATCCTGGCTCCATTATTACTAATGGGCTCCTGTCATCATCAGATCCTGGCTCCTATATTACTAATGGGCTCCTGTCATCATCAGATCCTGGCTCCTATATTACTAATGGGCTCCTGTCATCATCAGATCCTGACTCCTATATTACTAATGGGGCTCCAGTCATCATCACATCCTGGCTCCTATATTACTAATGGGCTCCTGTCATCATCACATCCTGGCTCCTATATTACTAATGGGCTCCTGTCATCATCAGATCCTGGCCCCTATATTACTAATGGGCACCTGTCATCATCAGATCCTGGCTCCTATATTACTAATGGGCTCCTGTCATCACCAGATCCTGGCTCCTACACTACTAATGGGCTCCTGTCATCATCAGATCCTGACTCCTATATTACTAATGGGCTCCTGTCATCATCAGATCCTGGCTCCTATGTTACTAATGGGGCTCCTGTCATCATCAGATCCTGGCTCCTATATTACTAATGGGGCTCCTGTCATCATCAGATCCTGGCTCCAATATTACTAATGGGCTCCTGTCATCATCAGATCCTGGCTCCTATATTACTAATGGGCGCCTGTCATCATCAGATCCTGGCTCCTATATTACTAATGGGGCTCCTGTCATCATCAGATCCTGGCTCCTATATTACTAATGGGCTCCTGTCATCATCAGATCCTGGCTCCTATATTACTAATGGGGCTCCTGTCATCATCAGATCCTGACTCCTATATTACTAATGGGGCTCCTGTCATCATCACATCCTGACCCCTATATTACTAATGGGGCTCCTGTCATCATCAGATCCTGGCTCCTATATTACTAATGGGCTACTGTCATCATCAGATCATGGCTCCTATATTACTAATGGGGCTCCTGTCATCATCAGATCCTGGCTCCTATATTACTAATGGGCTACTGTCATCATCAGATCATGGCTCCTATATTACTAATGGGGCTCCTGTCATCATCAGATCCTGGCTCCTATATTACTAATGGGCTCCTGTCATCATCAGATCATGGCTCCTATATTACTAATGGGGCTCCTGTCATCATCAGATACTAACTCCTATATTACTAATGGGGCTCATGTCATCATCAGATCGTGGCTCCTATATTACTAATGGGCTCCTGTCATCCTCAGATCCTGGCTCCTATATTACTAATGGGGCTCCTATCATCATCAGATCATGGCTCTTATATTACTAATGGGGCTCCTGTCATCATCAGATACTGACTCCTATATTACTAATGGGGCTCCTGTCATCATCAGATCCTGGCTTCTATATTACTAATGGGCTCCTGTCATCATCAGATCCTGGCTCCTATATTACTAATGGGCTCCTGTCATCATCAGATCCTGGCTCCTATATTACTAATGGGCTCCTGTCATCATCAGATCCTGGCTCCATTATTACTAATAGGCTCCTGTCATCATCAGATCCTGGCACTTATATTACTAATGGGCTCCTGTCATCATCAGATCCTGGCTCCTATATTACTAATGGGCTCCTGTCATCATCAGATTATGACTCCTATATTACTAATGGGGCTCCTGTCATCATCAGATCCTGGCTCCTATATTACTAATGGAGCTCCTGTCATCATCAGATCCTGACTCCTATATTACTAATGGGCTCCTGTCATCATCAGATCCTGGCTCCTATATTACTAATGGGCTCCTGTCATCATCAGATCCTGACTCCTATATTACTAATGGGCTCCTGTCATCATCAGATCCTGGCTCCTATATTTCTAATGTGGCTCCTGTCATCATCAGATCCTGACTCCTATATTACTAATGGGCTCCTGTCATCATCAGATCCTGGCTCCTATATTACTAATGGGCTCCTGTCATCATCAGATCATGGCTCCTATATTACTAATGGGGCCCCTGTCATCATCAGATACTGACTCCTATATTGCTAATGGGGTTCCTGTCATCATGAGATCCTGGCTCCTATATTACTAATGGGGCTCCTGTCATCATCAGATACTAACTCCTATATTACTAATGGGGCTCCTGTCATCCTCAGATCCTGGCTTCTATATTACTAATGGGCTCCTGTCATCATCAGATCCTGGCTCCTATATTACTAATGGGCTCCTGTCATCATCAGATTCTGGCTCCTATATTACTAATGGGCTCCTGTCATCATCAGATCCTGGCTCCTATATTACTAATGGGCTCCTGTCATCATCAGATCCTGACTCCTATATTACTAATGGGCTCCAGTCATCATCACATCCTGGCTCCTATATTACTAATGGGCTCCTGTCATCATCACATCCTGGCTCCTATATTACTAATGGGCTCCTGTCATCATCAGATCGTGGCCCCCTATATTACTAATGGGCACCTGTCATCATCAGATCCTGGCTCCTATATTACTAATGGGCTCCTGTCATCACCAGATCCTGGCTCCTTCACTACTAATGGGCTCCTGTCATCATCAGATCCTGACTCCGATATTACTAATGGGCTCCTGTCATCATCAGATCCTGGCTCCTATATTACTAATGGGGCTCCTGTCATCATCAGATCCTGGCTCTTATATTACTAATGGGGCTCCTGTCATCTTCAGATCCTGGCTCCTATATTACTAATGGGCTCCTGTCATCATCAGATCCTGGCTCCTATATTACTAATGGGCGCCTGTCATCATCAGATCCTGGCTCCTATATTACTAATGGGGCTCCTGTCATCATCAGATCCTGGCTCCTATATTACTAATGGGCTCCTGTCATCATCAGATCCTGGCTCCTATATTACTAATGGGGCTCCTGTCATCATCAGATCCTGACTCCTATATTACTAATGGGCTCCTGTCATCATCAGATCCTGGCTCCTATATTACTAATGGGCTCTTGTCATCAGCAGATCATGGCTCTTATATTACTAATGGGCTCCTGTCATCATCAGATCCTGGCTCCTATATTACTAATGGGCCCCTGTCATCATCAGATCCTGTCTCCTATATTACTAATGGGCCCCTGTCATCATCAGATCCTGGCTCCTATATTACTAATGGGCTCCTGTCATCATCAGATCCTGGCTCCTATATTACTAATTGGCTCCTGTCATCATCAGATCCTGGCTCCTATATTACTAATGGGCCCCTGTCATCATCAGATCCTGGCTCCTATAATACTAATGGGGCCCCTGTCATCATCAGATACTGACTCCTATATTGCTAATGGGGTTCCTGTCATCATCAGATCCTGGCTCCTATATTACTAATTGGGCTCCTGTCATCATCAGATCCTGGCTCCTATATTACAAATGGGGCTCCTGTCATCATCAGATACTGACTCCTATATTACTAATGGGGCTCCTGTCATCATCAGATCCTGGCTCCTATATTACTAATGGGATCCTGTCATCATCAGATCCTGGCTCCTATATTACTAATGGGGCTCCTGTCATCATCAGATCCTGGCTCCTATATTACAAATGGGGCTCCTGTCATCATCAGATACTGACTCCTATATTACTAATGGGGCTCCTGTCATCATCAGATCCTGGCTCCATTATTACTAATAGGCTCCTGTCATCATCAGATCCTGGCACTTATATTACTAATGGGCTCCTGTCATCATCAGATCCTGGCTCCTATATTACTAATGGGCTCCTGTCATCATCAGATCCTGGCTCCTATATTACTAATGGGGCTCCTGTCATCATCAGATCATGGCTCCTATATTACTAATGGGGCTCCTGTCATCATCAGATACTGACTCCTATATTACTAATGGGGCTCCTGTCATCATCAGATCCTGGCTCCTATATTACTAATGGGCTCCTGTCATCATCAGATCCTGGCCCCTATATTACTAATGGTGCTCCTGTCATCATCAGATCCTGGCTCCTATATTACTAATGGGCTCCTGTCATCATCAGATCCTGACTCCTATATTACTAATGGTGCTCCTGTCATCATCAGATCATGGCTCTTATATTACTAATGGGCTCCTGTCATCATCAGATCCTGGCTCCTATATTACTAATGGGCTCTGGTCATCATCAGATCCTGGCTCCTATATTACTAATGGGGCTCCTGTCATCATCAGATCCTGACTCCTATATTACTAATGGGGCTCCTGTCATCATCAGATCCTGGCTCCTGTATTACTAATGGGCTCCGGTCATCATCAGATCCTGGCTCCTATATTACTAATGGGGCTCCTGTCATCATCAGATCCTGACTCCTATATTACTAATGGGCTCCTGTCATCATCAGATCCTGGCTCCTGTATTACTAATGGGCTCCTGTCATCATCAGATCATGGCTCCTATATTACTAATGGGGCTCCTGTCATCATCAGATCCTGACTCCTATATTACTAATGGGCTCCTGTCATCGTCAGATCCTGGCTCCTATATTACTAATGGGCTCCTGTCATCATCAGATCCTGACTCCTATATTACTAATGGGCTCCTGTCATCATCAGATCCTGGCTCCTATATTTCTAATGTGGCTCCTGTCATCATCAGATCCTGACTCCTATATTACTAATGGGCTCCTGTCATCATCAGATCCTGGCTCCTATATTACTAATGGGGCTCCTGTCATCATCAGATCCTGGCTCCTATATTACTAATGGGGCTCCTGTCATCATCAGATCCTGGCTCCTATATTACAAATGGGGATCCTGTCATCATCAGATACTGACTCCTATATTACTAATGGGGCTCCTGTCATCATCAGATCCTGGCTCCATTATTACTAATGGGCTCCTGTCATCATCAGATCCTGGCTCCTATATTACTAATGGGCTCCTGTCATCATCAGATCCTGGCTCCTATATTACTAATGGGCTCCTGTCATCATCAGATCCTGACTCCTATATTACTAATGGGGCTCCAGTCATCATCACATCCTGGCTCCTATATTACTAATGGGCTCCTGTCATCATCACATCCTGGCTCCTATATTACTAATGGGCTCCTGTCATCATCAGATCCTGGCCCCTATATTACTAATGGGCACCTGTCATCATCAGATCCTGGCTCCTATATTACTAATGGGCTCCTGTCATCACCAGATCCTGGCTCCTACACTACTAATGGGCTCCTGTCATCATCAGATCCTGACTCCTATATTACTAATGGGCTCCTGTCATCATCAGATCCTGGCTCCTATATTACTAATGGGGCTCCTGTCATCATCAGATCCTGGCTCCTATATTACTAATGGGGCTCCTGTCATCATCAGATCCTGGCTCCTATATTACTAATGGGCTCCTGTCATCATTAGATCCTGGCTCCTATATTACTAATGGGCGCCTGTCATCATCAGATCCTGGCTCCTATATTACTAATGGGGCTCCTGTCATCATCAGATCCTGGCTCCTATATTACAAATGGGCTCCTGTCATCATCAGATCCTGGCTCCTATATTACTAATGGGGCTCCTGTCATCATCAGATCCTGACTCCTATATTACTAATGGGGCTCCTGTCATCATCACATCCTGACCCCTATATTACTAATGGGGCTCCTGTCATCATCAGATCCTGACTCTTATATTACTAATGGGGCTCCTGTCATCATCAGATCCTGGCTCCTATATTACTAATGGGCTACTGTCATCATCAGATCATGGCTCCTATATTACTAATGGGGCTCCTGTCATCATCAGATCCTGGCTCCTATATTACTAATGGGCTCCTGTCATCATCACATCCTGGCTCCTATATTACTAATGGGGCCCCTGTCATCATCAGATACTGACTCCTATATTGCTAATGGGGTTCCTGTCATCATCAGATCCTGGCTCCTATATTACTAATGGGGCTCCTGTCATCATCAGATACTAACTCCTATATTACTAATGGGGCTCCTGTCATCCTCAGATCCTGGCTCCTATATTACTAATGGGGCTCCTGTCATCATCAGATCATGGCTCTTATATTACTAATGGGCCCGTGTCATCATCAGATCCTGGCTCCTATATTACTAATGGGCTCCTGTCATCATCAGATCCTGGCTCCTATATTACTAATGGGCTCCTGTCATCATCAGATACTGACTCCTATATTACTAATGGGGCTCCTGTCATCATCAGATCCTGGCTCCTATATTACTAATGGGCTCCTGTCATCATCAGATACTGACTCCTATATTACTAATGGGGCTCCTGTCATCATCAGATCCTGACTCCTATATTACTAATGGGGCTCCTGTCATCATCACATCCTGACCCCTATATTACTAATGGGGCTCCTGTCATCATCAGATCCTGGCTCCTATATTACAAATGGGGATCCTGTCATCATCAGATACTGACTCCTATATTACTAATGGGGCTCCTGTCATCATCAGATCCTGGCTCCATTATTACTAATGGGCTCCTGTCATCATCAGATCCTGGCTCCTATATTACTAATGGGCTCCTGTCATCATCAGATCCTGGCTCCTATATTACTAATGGGCTCCTGTCATCATCAGATCCTGACTCCTATATTACTAATGGGGCTCCAGTCATCATCACATCCTGGCTCCTATATTACTAATGGGCTCCTGTCATCATCACATCCTGGCTCCTATATTACTAATGGGCTCCTGTCATCATCAGATCCTGGCCCCTATATTACTAATGGGCACCTGTCATCATCAGATCCTGGCTCCTATATTACTAATGGGCTCCTGTCATCACCAGATCCTGGCTCCTACACTACTAATGGGCTCCTGTCATCATCAGATCCTGACTCCTATATTACTAATGGGCTCCTGTCATCATCAGATCCTGGCTCCTATATTACTAATGGGGCTCCTGTCATCATCAGATCCTGGCTCCTATATTACTAATGGGGCTCCTGTCATCATCAGATCCTGGCTCCTATATTACTAATGGGCTCCTGTCATCATTAGATCCTGGCTCCTATATTACTAATGGGCGCCTGTCATCATCAGATCCTGGCTCCTATATTACTAATGGGGCTCCTGTCATCATCAGATCCTGGCTCCTATATTACAAATGGGCTCCTGTCATCATCAGATCCTGGCTCCTATATTACTAATGGGGCTCCTGTCATCATCAGATCCTGACTCCTATATTACTAATGGGGCTCCTGTCATCATCACATCCTGACCCCTATATTACTAATGGGGCTCCTGTCATCATCAGATCCTGACTCTTATATTACTAATGGGGCTCCTGTCATCATCAGATCCTGGCTCCTATATTACTAATGGGCTACTGTCATCATCAGATCATGGCTCCTATATTACTAATGGGGCTCCTGTCATCATCAGATCCTGGCTCCTATATTACTAATGGGGCTCCTGTCGTCATCAGATACTAACTCCTATATTACTAATGGGGCTCCTGTCATCCTCAGATCCTGGCTCCTATATTACTAATGGGGCTCCTGTCATCATCAGATCCTGGCTCTTATATTACTAATGGGCCCGTGTCATCATCAGATACTGACTCCTATATTACTAATGGGGCTCCTGTCATCATCAGATCCTGACTCCTATATTACTAATGGGGCTCCTGTCATCATCACATCCTGACCCCTATATTACTAATGGGGCTCCTGTCATCATCAGATCCTGGCTCCTATATTACTAATGGGGCTCCTGTCATCATCAGATCCTGACTCCTATATTACTAATGGGGCTCCTGTCATCATCACATCCTGACCCCTATATTACTAATGGGGCTCCTGTCATCATCAGATCCTGACTCCTATATTACTAATGGGGCTCCTGTCATCTTCAGATCCTGGCTCCTATATTACTAATGGGCTACTGTCATCATCAGATCATGGCTCCTATATTACTAATGGGGCTCCTGTCATCATCAGATCCTGGCTCCTATATTACTAATGGGCTCCTGTCATCATCAGATCATGGCTCCTATATTACTAATGGGGCCCCTGTCATCATCAGATACTGACTCCTATATTGCTAATGGGGTTCCTGTCATCATGAGATCCTGGCTCCTATATTACTAATGGGGCTCCTGTCATCATCAGATACTAACTCCTATATTACTAATGGGGCTCCTGTCATCCTCAGATCCTGGCTCCTATATTACTAATGGGGCTCCTGTCATCATCAGATCATGGCTCTTATATTACTAATGGGGCTCCTGTCATCATCAGATACTGACTCCTATATTACTAATGGGGCTCCTGTCATCATCAGATCCTGGCTCCTATATTACTAATGGGCTCCTGTCATCATCAGATTCTGGCTCCTATATTACTAATGGGCTCCTGTCATCATCAGATCCTGGCTCCTATATTACTAATGGGCTCCTGTCATCATCAGATCCTGACTCCTATATTACTAATGGGGCTCCAGTCATCATCACATCCTGGCTCCTATATTACTAATGGGCTCCTGTCATCATCACATCCTGGCTCCTATATTACTAATGGGCTCCTGTCATCATCAGATCGTGGCCCCCTATATTACTAATGGGCACCTGTCATCATCAGATCCTGGCTCCTATATTACTAATGGGCTCCTGTCATCACCAGATCCTGGCTCCTTCACTACTAATGGGCTCCTGTCATCATCAGATCCTGACTCCGATATTACTAATGGGCTCCTGTCATCATCAGATCCTGGCTCCTATATTACTAATGGGGCTCCTGTCATCATCAGATCCTGGCTCTTATATTACTAATGGGGCTCCTGTCATCTTCAGATCCTGGCTCCTATATTACTAATGGGCTCCTGTCATCATCAGATCCTGGCTCCTATACTACTAATGGGCTCCTGTCATCATCAGATCCTGGCTCCTATATTACTAATGGGGCTCCTGTCATCATCAGATCCTGGCTCCTATATTACTAATGGGCTCCTGTCATCATCAGATCCTGGCTCCTATATTACTAATGGGGCTCCTGTCATCATCAGATCCTGACTCCTATATTACTAATGGGCTCCTGTCATCATCAGATCCTGGCTCCTATATTACTAATGGGCTCTTGTCATCATCAGATCATGGCTCTTATATTACTAATGGGCTCCTGTCATCATCAGATCCTGGCTCCTATATTACTAATGGGCCTCTGTCATCATCAGATCCTGTCTCCTATATTACTAATGGGCCCCTGTCATCATCAGATCCTGGCTCCTATATTACTAATGGGCTCCTGTCATCATCAGATCCTGGCTCCTATATTACTAATGGGCTCCTGTCATCATCAGATCCTGGCTCCTATATTACTAATGGGCCCCTGTCATCATCAGATCCTGGCTCCTATAATACTAATGGGGCCCCTGTCATCATCAGATCCTGGCTCCTATATTACAAATGGGGCTCCTGTCATCATCAGATACTGACTCCTATATTACTAATGGGGCTCCTGTCATCATCAGATCCTGGCTCCATTATTACTGATAGGCTCCTGTCATCATCAGATCCTGGCACCTATATTACTAATGGGCTCCTCTCATCATCAGATCCTGGCTCCTATATTACAAATGGGGCTCCTGTCATCATCAGATACTGACTCCTATATTACTAATGGGCTCTTGTCATCATCAGATACTGACTCCTATATTACTAATGGGGCTCCTGTCATCATCAGATCCTGGCTCCATTATTACTAATAGGCTCCTGTCATCATCAGATCCTGGCACTTATATTACTAATGGGCTCCTGTCATCATCAGATCCTGGCTCCTATATTACTAATGGGCTCCTGTCATCATCAGATCCTGGCTCCTATATTACTAATGGGGCTCCTGTCATCATCAGATCATGGCTCCTATATTACTAATGGGGCTCCTGTCATCATCAGATACTGACTCCTATATTACTAATGGGGCTCCTGTCATCATCAGATCCTGGCTCCTATATTACTAATGGGCTCCTGTCATCATCAGATCCTGGCCCCTATATTACTAATGGTGCTCCTGTCATCATCAGATCCTGGCTCCTATATTACTAATGGGCTCCTGTCATCATCAGATCCTGACTCCTATATTACTAATGGTGCTCCTGTCATCATCAGATCCTGGCTCCTATATTACTAATGGGGCTCCTGTCATCATCAGATCCTGACTCCTATATTACTAATGGGGCTCCTGTCATCATCAAATCCTGGCTCCTATATTACTAATGGGCTCCTGTCATCATCAGATCGTGGCTCCTATTTTACTAATGGGCTCCTGTCATCATCAGATCGTGGCTCCTATATTACTAATGGGCTCCTGTCATCATCAGATCCTGGCTCCTATATTACTAATGGGCTCCTGTCATCATCAGATCCTGACTCCTATATTACTAATGGTGCTCCTGTCATCATCAGATCCTGGCTCCTATATTACTAATGGGGCTCCTGTCATCATCAGATCCTGACTCCTATATTACTAATGGGGCTCCTGTCATCATCAAATCCTGGCTCCTATATTACTAATGGGCTCCTGTCATCATCAGATCGTGGCTCCTATTTTACTAATGGGCTCCTGTCATCATCAGATCGTGGCTCCTATATTACTAATGGGCTCCTGTCATCATCAGATCCTGGCTCCTATATTACTAATGGGCTCCTGTCATCATCAGATCGTGGCTCCTATATTACTAATGGGCTCCTGTCATCATCAGATCCTGGCTCCTATATTACTAATGGGCTCTGGTCATCATCAGATCCTGGCTCCTATATTACTAATGGGGCTCCTGTCATCATCAGATCCTGACTCCTATATTACTAATGGGGCTCCTGTCATCATCAGATCCTGGCTCCTGTATTACTAATGGGCTCCGGTCATCATCAGATCCTGGCTCCTATATTACTAATGGGGCTCCTGTCATCCTCAGATCATGGCTCCTATATTACTAATGGGCCCCTGTCATCATCAGATCCTGACCCCTATATTACTAATGGGCTCCTGTCATCATCAGATCCTGACTCCTATATTACTAATGGGCTCCTGTCATCATCAGATCCTGGCTCCTGTATTACTAATGGGCTCCTGTCATCATCAGATCCTGGCTCCTATATTACTAATGGGGCTCCTGTCATCATCAGATCCTGACTCCTATATTACTAATGGGCTCCTGTCATCATCAGATCCTGGCTCCTATATTACTAATGGGCTCCTGTCATCATCAGATCCTGACTCCTATATTACTAATGGGCTCCTGTCATCATCAGATCCTGGCTCCTATATTTCTAATGTGGCTCCTGTCATCATCAGATCCTGACTCCTATATTACTAATGGGCTCCTGTCATCATCAGATCCTGGCTCCTATATTACTAATGGGGCTCCTGTCATCATCAGATCCTGGCTCCTATATTACTAATGGGGCTCCTGTCATCATCAGAT
This sequence comes from Ranitomeya variabilis, assembly GCF_051348905.1. Lineage (NCBI taxonomy): Eukaryota > Metazoa > Chordata > Amphibia > Anura > Dendrobatidae > Ranitomeya > Ranitomeya variabilis. The sequence goes on along the minus strand of NC_135234.1, from coordinate 312,811,568 downwards.
CCTGGCTCCTATATTACAAATGGGGATCCTGTCATCATCAGATACTGACTCCTATATTACTAATGGGGCTCCTGTCATCATCAGATCCTGGCTCCGTTATTACTAATGGGCTCCTGTCATCATAAGATCCTGGCTCCTATATTACTAATGGGCTCCTGTCATCATCAGATCCTGGCTCCTATATTACAAATGGGGATCCTGTCATCATCAGATCCTGGCTCCTGTATTACTAATGGGCTCCGGTCATCATCAGATCCTGGCTCCTATATTACTAATGGGGCTCCTGTCATCATCAGATCCTGACTCCTATATTACTAATGGGCTCCTGTCATCATCAGATCCTGGCTCCTGTATTACTAATGGGCTCCTGTCATCATCAGATCCTGGCTCCTATATTACTAATGGGGCTCCTGTCATCATCAGATCCTGACTCCTATATTACTAATGGGCTCCTGTCATCATCAGATCCTGGCTCCTATATTACTAATGGGCTCCTGTCATCATCAGATCCTGACTCCTATATTACTAATGGGCTCCTGTCATCATCAGATCCTGGCTCCTATATTTCTAATGTGGCTCCTGTCATCATCAGATCCTGACTCCTATATTACTAATGGGCTCCTGTCATCATCAGATCCTGGCTCCTATATTACTAATGGGGCTCCTGTCATCATCAGATCCTGGCTCCTATATTACTAATGGGGCTCCTGTCATCATCAGATCCTGGCTCCTATATTACAAATGGGGATCCTGTCATCATCAGATACTGACTCCTATATTACTAATGGGGCTCCTGTCATCATCAGATCCTGGCTCCATTATTACTAATGGGGCTCCTGTCATCATCAGATCCTGGCTCCTATATTACTAATGGGCTCCTGTCATCATCAGATCCTGGCTCCTATATTACTAATGGGCTCTTGTCATCATCAGATCATGGCTCTTATATTACTAATGGGCTCCTGTCATCATCAGATCCTGGCTCCTATATTACTAATGGGCCTCTGTCATCATCAGATCCTGTCTCCTATATTACTAATGGGCCCCTGTCATCATCAGATCCTGGCTCCTATATTACTAATGGGCTCCTGTCATCATCAGATCCTGGCTCCTATATTACTAATGGGCTCCTGTCATCATCAGATCCTGGCTCCTATATTACTAATGGGCCCCTGTCATCATCAGATCCTGGCTCCTATAATACTAATGGGGGCCCCTGTCATCATCAGATACTGACTCCTATATTGCTAATGGGGTTCCTGTCATCATCAGATCCTGGCTCCTATATTACTAATGGGGCTCCTGTCATCATCAGATCCTGGCTCCTATATTACTAACGGGGCTCCTGTCATCATCAGATCCTGGCTCCTATATTACAAATGGGACTCCTGTCATCATCAGATACTGACTCCTATATTACTAATGGGCTCTTGTCATCATCAGATACTGACTCCTATATTACTAATGTGCTCCTGTCATCATCAGATCCTGGCTCCTATATTACTAATGGGGCTCCTGTCATCATCAGATCCTGACTCCTATATTACTAATGTGCTCCTGTCATCATCAGATCCTGGCTCCTATATTACTAATGGGGCTCCTGTCATCATCAGATCCTGGCTCCATTATTACTAATAGGCTCCTGTCATCATCAGATCCTGGCACCTATATTACTAATGGGCTCCTCTCATCATCAGATCCTGGCTCCTATATTACAAATGGGGCTCCTGTCATCATCAGATACTGACTCCTATATTACTAATGGGCTCTTGTCATCATCAGATACTGACTCCTATATTACTAATGGGGCTCCTGTCATCATCAGATCCTGGCTCCATTATTACTAATAGGGTCCTGTCATCATCAGATCCTGGCACTTATATTACTAATGGGCTCCTGTCATCATCAGATCCTGGCTCCTATATTACTAATGGGCTCCTGTCATCATCAGATCCTGGCTCCTATATTACTAATGGGGCTCCTGTCATCATCAGATCATGGCTCCTATATTACTAATGGGGCTCCTGTCATCATCAGATACTGACTCCTATATTACTAATGGGGCTCCTGTCATCATCCGATCCTGGCTCCTATATTACTAATGGGCTCCTGTCATCATCAGATCCTGGCCCCTATATTACTAATGGTGCTCCTGTCATCATCAGATCCTGGCTCCTATATTACTAATGGGCTCCTGTCATCATCAGATCCTGACTCCTATATTACTAATGGTGCTCCTGTCATCATCAGATCCTGGCTCCTATATTACTAATGGGGCTCCTGTCATCATCAGATCCTGACTCCTATATTACTAATGGGGCTCCTGTCATCATCAAATCCTGGCTCCTATATTACTAATGGGCTCCTGTCATCATCAGATCGTGGCTCCTATTTTACTAATGGGCTCCTGTCATCATCAGATCGTGGCTCCTATATTACTAATGGGCTCCTGTCATCATCAGATCCTGGCTCCTATATTACTAATGGGCTCCTGTCATCATCAGATCGTGGCTCCTATATTACTAATGGGCTCCTGTCATCATCAGATCCTGGCTCCTATATTACTAATGGGCTCTGGTCATCATCAGATCCTGGCTCCTATATTACTAATGGGCTCCTGTCATCATCAGATCCTGACTCCTATATTACTAATGGGGCTCCTGTCATCATCAGATCCTGGCTCCTGTATTACTAATGGGTTCCGGTCATCATCAGATCCTGGCTCCTATATTACTAATGGGGCTCCTGTCATCATCAGATCCTGACTCCTATATTACTAATGGGCTCCTGTCATCATCAGATCCTGGCTCCTGTATTACTAATGGGCTCCTGTCATCATCAGATCCTGGCTCCTATATTACTAATGGGGCTCCTGTCATCATCAGATCCTGACTCCTATATTACTAATGGGCTCCTGTCATCATCAGATCCTGACTCCTATATTACTAATGGTGCTCCTGTCATCATCAGATCCTGGCTCCTATATTACTAATGGGGCTCCTGTCATCATCAGATCCTGACTCCTATATTACTAATGGGGCTCCTGTCATCATCAAATCCTGGCTCCTATATTACTAATGGGCTCCTGTCATCATCAGATCGTGGCTCCTATTTTACTAATGGGCTCCTGTCATCATCAGATCGTGGCTCCTATATTACTAATGGGCTCCTGTCATCATCAGATCCTGGCTCCTATATTACTAATGGGCTCCTGTCATCATCAGATCGTGGCTCCTATATTACTAATGGGCTCCTGTCATCATCAGATCCTGGCTCCTATATTACTAATGGGCTCTGGTCATCATCAGATCCTGGCTCCTATATTACTAATGGGCTCCTGTCATCATCAGATCCTGACTCCTATATTACTAATGGGGCTCCTGTCATCATCAGATCCTGGCTCCTGTATTACTAATGGGTTCCGGTCATCATCAGATCCTGGCTCCTATATTACTAATGGGGCTCCTGTCATCATCAGATCCTGACTCCTATATTACTAATGGGCTCCTGTCATCATCAGATCCTGGCTCCTGTATTACTAATGGGCTCCTGTCATCATCAGATCCTGGCTCCTATATTACTAATGGGGCTCCTGTCATCATCAGATCCTGACTCCTATATTACTAATGGGCTCCTGTCATCATCAGATCCTGGCTCCTATATTACTAATGGGCTCCTGTCATCATCAGATCCTGACTCCTATATTACTAATGGGCTCCTGTCATCATCAGATCCTGGCTCCTGTATTTCTAATGTGGCTCCTGTCATCATCAGATCCTGACTCCTATATTACTAATGGGCTCCTGTCATCATCAGATCCTGGCTCCTATATTACTAATGGGGCTCCTGTCATCATCAGATCCTGGCTCCTATATTACTAATGGGGCTCCTGTCATCATCAGATCCTGGCTCCTATATTACAAATGGGGATCCTGTCATCATCAGATACTGACTCCTATATTACTAATGGGGCTCCTGTCATCATCAGATCCTGGCTCCATTATTACTAATGGGCTCCTGTCATCATCAGATCCTGGCTCCTATATTACTAATGGGCTCCTGTCATCATCAGATCCTGGCTCCTATATTACAAATGGGGATCCTGTCATCATCAGATCCTGGCTCCTGTATTACTAATGGGCTCCGGTCATCATCAGATCCTGGCTCCTATATTACTAATGGGGCTCCTGTCATCATCAGATCCTGACTCCTATATTACTAATGGGCTCCTGTCATCATCAGATCCTGGCTCCTGTATTACTAATGGGCTCCTGTCATCATCAGATCCTGGCTCCTATATTACTAATGGGGCTCCTGTCATCATCAGATCCTGACTCCTATATTACTAATGGGCTCCTGTCATCATCAGATCCTGGCTCCTATATTACTAATGGGCTCCTGTCATCATCAGATCCTGACTCCTATATTACTAATGGGCTCCTGTCATCATCAGATCCTGGCTCCTATATTTCTAATGTGGCTCCTGTCATCATCAGATCCTGACTCCTATATTACTAATGGGCTCCTGTCATCATTAGATCCTGGCTCCTATATTACTAATGGGGCTCCTGTCATCATCAGATCCTGGCTCCTATATTACTAATGGGGCTCCTGTCATCATCAGATCCTGGCTCCTATATTACAAATGGGGATCCTGTCATCATCAGATACTGACTCCTATATTACTAATGGGGCTCCTGTCATCATCAGATCCTGGCTCCATTATTACTAATGGGCTCCTGTCATCATCAGATCCTGGCTCCTATATTACTAATGGGCTCCTGTCATCATCAGATCCTGGCTCCTATATTACTAATGGGCTCCTGTCATCATCAGATCCTGACTCCTATATTACTAATGGGGCTCCAGTCATCATCACATCCTGGCTCCTATATTACTAATGGGCTCCTGTCATCATCACATCCTGGCTCCTATATTACTAATGGGCTCCTGTCATCATCAGATCCTGGCCCCTATATTACTAATGGGCACCTGTCATCATCAGATCCTGGCTCCTATATTACTAATGGGCTCCTGTCATCACCAGATCCTGGCTCCTACACTACTAATGGGCTCCTGTCATCATCAGATCCTGACTCCTATATTACTAATGGGGCTCCTGTCATCATCAGATCCTGGCTCCTATATTACTAATGGGGCTCCTGTCATCATCAGATCCTGGCTCCTATATTACTAATGGGGCTCCTGTCATCATCAGATCCTGGCTCCTATATTACTAATGGGCTCCTGTCATCATTAGATCCTGGCTCCTATATTACTAATGGGCGCCTGTCATCATCAGATCCTGGCTCCTATATTACTAATGGGGCTCCTGTCATCATCAGATCCTGGCTCCTATATTACTAATGGGCTCCTGTCATCATCAGATCCTGGCTCCTATATTACTAATGGGGCTCCTGCCATCATCAGATCCTGGCTCCTATATTACTAATGGGGCTCCTGTCATCATCAGATCCTGGCTCCTATATTACTAATGGGGCTCCTGTCATCATCAGATCCTGGCTCCTATATTACTAATGGGCCCCTGTCATCATCAGATCCTGGCTCCTATATTACTAATGGGATCCTGTCATCATCAGATCCTGACTCCTATATTACTAATGGGGCTCCTGTCATCATCACATCCTGACCCCTATATTACTAATGGGGCTCCTGTCATCATCAGATCCTGACTCTTATATTACTATTGGGGCTCCTGTCATCATCAGATCCTGGCTCCTATATTACTAATGGGCTACTGTCATCATCAGATCATGGCTCCTATATTACTAATGGGGCTCCTGTCATCATCAGATCCTGGCTCCTATATTACTAATGGGCTCCTGTCATCATCACATCCTGGCTCCTATATTACTAATGGGGCCCCTGTCATCATCAGATACTGACTCCTATATTGCTAATGGGGTTCCTGTCATCATCAGATCCTGGCTCCTATATTACTAATGGGGCTCCTGTCATCATCAGATACTAACTCCTATATTACTAATGGGGCTCCTGTCATCCTCAGATCCTGGCTCCTATATTACTAATGGGGCTCCTGTCATCATCAGATCATGGCTCTTATATTACTAATGGGGCTCCTGTCATCATCAGATACTGACTCCTATATTACTAATGGGGCTCCTGTCATCATCAGATCCTGGCTCCTATATTACTAATGGGCTCCTGTCATCATCAGATCCTGGCTCCTATATTACTAATGGGCTCCTGTCATCATCAGATCCTGGCTCCTATATTACTAATGGGCTCCTGTCATCATCAGATCCTGACTCCTATATTACTAATGGGGCTCCAGTCATCATCACATCCTGGCTCCTATGTTACTAATGGGCTCCTGTCATCATCACATCCTGGCTCCTATATTACTAATGGGCTCCTGTCATCATCAGATCGTGGCCCCCTATATTACTAATGGGCACCTGTCATCATCAGATCCTGGCTCCTATATTACTAATGGGCTCCTGTCATCACCAGATCCTGGCTCCTTCACTACTAATGGGCTCCTGTCATCATCAGATCCTGACTCCGATATTACTAATGGGCTCCTGTCATCATCAGATCCTGGCTCCTATATTACTAATGGGGCTCCTGTCATCATCAGATCCTGGCTCCTATATTACTAATGGGGCTCCTGTCATCTTCAGATCCTGGCTCCTATATTACTAATGGGCTCCTGTCATCATCAGATCCTGGCTCCTATATTACTAATGGGCGCCTGTAATCATCAGATCCTGGCTCCTATATTACTAATGGGGCTCCTGTCATCATCAGATCCTGGCTCCTATATTACTAATGGGCTCCTGTCATCATCAGATCCTGGCTCCTATATTACTAATGGGGCTCCTGTCATCATCAGATCCTGACTCCTATATTACTAATGGGCTCCTGTCATCATCAGATCCTGGCTCCTATATTACTAATGGGCTCCTGTCATCATCAGATCCTGACTCCTATATTACTAATGGGCTCCTGTCATCATCAGATCCTGGCTCCTATATTTCTAATGTGGCTCCTGTCATCATCAGATCCTGACTCCTATATTACTAATGGGCTCCTGTCATCATCAGATCCTGGCTCCTATATTACTAATGCGCTCTGGTCATCATCAGATCCTGGCTCCTATATTACTAATGGGGCTTTTGTTATCATCAGATCCTGGCTCCTATATTACTAATGGGCTCCTGTCATCAACAGATCCTGGCTCCTATTTTACTAATGGGCTCCTGTCATCATCAGATCCTGGCTCCTATATTACTAATGGGCTCCTGTCATCCTCAGATCCTGGCTCCTATATTACTAATGGGCTCCTGTCATCCTCAGATCCTGGCTCCTATATTACTAATGGGGCTCCTGTCATCATCAGATCCTGGCTCCTATATTACTAATGTGGCTCCTGTCATCCTCAGATCCTGACTCCTATATTACTAATGGGCTCCTGTCATCCTCAGATCCTGGCTCCTATATTACTAATGGGCTCCTGTCATCCTCAGATCCTGGCTCCTATATTACTAATGTGGCTCCTGTCATCCTCAGATCCTGACTCCTATATTACTAATGGTGCTCCTGTCATCATCAGATCCTGGCTCCTATATTACTAATGGGGCTCCTGTCATCATCAGATCCTGACTCCTATATTACTAATGGGGCTCCTGTCATCATCAAATCCTGGCTCCTATATTACTAATGGGCTCCTGTCATCATCAGATCGTGGCTCCTATTTTACTAATGGGCTCCTGTCATCATCAGATCGTGGCTCCTATATTACTAATGGGCTCCTGTCATCATCAGATCCTGGCTCCTATATTACTAATGGGCTCCTGTCATCATCAGATCGTGGCTCCTATATTACTAATGGGCTCCTGTCATCATCAGATCCTGGCTCCTATATTACTAATGGGCTCCTGTCATCATCAGATCCTGGCTCCTATATTACTAATGGGCTCCTGTCATCATCAGATCCTGGCTCCTATATTACTAATGGGCTCCTGTCATCATCACATCCTGGCTCCTATATTACTAATGGGGCTCCTGTCATCATCAGATCCTGACTCTTATATTACTAATGGGCTCCGGTCATCATCAGATCCTGACTCCTATATTACTAATGGGCTCCTGCCATCATAAGATCCTGGCTCCTATATTACTAATGGGCTCCTGTCATCATCAGATCCTGGCTCCTATATTACTAATGGGCTCCTGTCATCATCAGATCCTGGCTCCTATATTACTAATGGGCTCCGGTCATCATCAGATCCTGGCTCCTATATTACTAATGGGGCTCCTGTCATCATCACATCCTGGCTCCTATATTACTAATGGGGCTCCTGTCATCATCACATCCTGGCTCCTATATTACTAATGGGCTCCTGTCATCATCACATCCTGGCTCCTATATTACTAATGGGGCTCCTGTCATCATCAGATCCTGACTCTTATATTACTAATGGGCTCCGGTCATCATCAGATCCTGACTCCTATATTACTAATGGGCTCCTGCCATCATAAGATCCTGGCTCCTATATTACTAATGGGCTCCTGTCATCATCAGATCCTGGCTCCTATATTACTAATGGGCTCCTGTCATCATCAGATCCTGGCTCCTATATTACTAATGGGCTCCGGTCATCATCACATCCTGGCTCCTATATTACTAATGGGGCTCCTGTCATCATTACGTCCTGACTCCTATATTACTAATGGGCTCCTGTCATCATCACATCCTGGCTCCTATATTACTAATGGAGCTCCTGTCATCATCAGATCCTGGCTCCAATATTACTTATGGGGCTCCTATATTACTAATGGGGCTCCTGTCATCATCAGATCCTGGCTCCAATATTACTAATGGGGCTCCTATATTACTAATGGTGCTCCTGTCATCATCAGATCCTGACTCCTATATTACTAATGGGGATCCTATATTACTAATGGGGCTCCTGTCATCATCAGATCCTGGCTCCTATATTACTAATGGGGCTCCTGTCATCATCAGATCCTGGCTCCAATATTACTAATGGGGCTCCTATATTACTAATGGGGCTTCTGTCATCATCAGATCCTGACACCTATAGTACTAATGGGGCTCCTTTCATAATCAGATCCTGGCTAATATATTACTAATGAGCTCCTGTCATCATCAGATCCTGGCTCCTATATTTCTAATGAGCTCCTGTCATCATCAGATCCTGGCTCCTATATTACTAATGGAGCTCCTGTCATCATCAGATCCTGACTCCTATATTACTAATTGGGCTCCTGTCATGATCAGATCCTGGATCCTATATTACTAATGGGCTCCTGTCATTATCAGATCCTGGCTCCTATATTACTAATGGGGCTCCTGTCATCATCAGATCCGGGCATGAGCAGACGTACCGCCTGTTCAACCCATGCTGCTGCATCGGGGCCCGAAGGCTCCAGGGGGCCCCTGCATGGAGAGTAATAATGAGGGCAATGTGGCCAGTTTATCCGGCCCCGAGGCTCCGGGGGGCCCTGCCCAGATTGCCGTCTTGTGCGGTGGGCAGGAAGCAATCTCTGCAGCTCTGCTGCCCGCAAGAGAAAGTGGCAGCTGAGCGGATCTGCAGGGAATGGATCCGTCCTGCTTCCTGCCCGCGCTTCCTGTCTCAAACAGCAGCAGCTGAATTACATCATCATTCAGAGCCATGGCTGTGCGAGACAGGAAGCTACCGGCGAAGGTGCGGCTTCAGGATACCATGCGCAGGGGTCAGGTGAGATGTGTATGTGTGTATGTAGAGAGGTGAATGGTGCTGTGTGTGTCTGTGTGTGTGTGGAGGAGAGGGCAATGCTGGGACTGATGGAGCAAAAGGCAATTATTGGATTGATGGAGAGGGCAATGATAGGGATTGTGGGGGAGGACGAAATGATGGAGGTGGTGAATAATCGGGGTGGTGGGAAGGAGGCAATGATGGAGACGGTGTAATGGGCAATGATGGGGGTGATGGGGAAAAGAGAATGATGGTGGTGATGGAAAGGTCAATGATGGGGATGGTGGGGAAGGAGTCAATGATGGAGGTGGCGGAATGGGTAATGATGGTGGTGGTGGCGAAAAGACAATGATGGTGGTGGTGGAAAGGGTAATGATGGGGATGGTGGGGGAGGAGGAGATGATGGAGGGCATGGAATGGGTAATGATGGGGTGGTGGGGGTGAAGACAATGATGATGGCATTGGAAAGGACAATGATGGGATGGTGGGGAGGAAGAAATGATGGAGGTGGTGGAATGGGTAACGATGGGGGAGAAGGCAATGATTGTGGCAGTGGAAAGGACAATGATGGGGTGGTGGGGAGGAGGCAGTGATGGAGGTGGTGGAATGGGCAATAATGGGGTGGTGGGAAGAAAGCAATGATGGAGGAGGTGAAGAGGGCAATCATGGGATGCGGGGGGAGGATGACAATGAGGGGTGTGGGGGATTGGGACAGGAGGAAGGGGGATATATAATGGATTTAGGAACAGAGGGAGGTGGAGGAAGACATTATTATCAATTATTATGTCTAACACAGTCCATAGTATAAAGTTTACTCACTTATTATGTATAACACAGTCCATCCCTTAGTATGTAGTGTACTCACTTATGTGTAGCACAGTCCCTTAGTGTATAGTCTTCTCACTTATTATGTATAATACCATCCTTAATTACATAGTTTCCTCTTTTGTTATATACAGTATAACCCCATCCCTTATTATGCACCATCTTCTCTAGTTATACAGTATATGATGCCTTCCCTTATTATATAGCTTCCTCTGCTGTTATGTACAGTGCTGTCTCTTACATAGTGTATTCTTGTTATTTTTGTTAGTCACAGGAAATTATATTAATACATCAACCCTTTCCAAAAAATTGGAGGAAGAAACAGTAAAATTCCTGGAAAATCCTTTTGCACATCAAAAAATAAAAGCCACTGTTTGATATCTCCCTAGTAGTGATGAGCGAGCACTAAAATGCTTGGGTGCTCGTTGCTCGGGTCGAGCAGATTGGAATACTCGGGAACTCGGCCAGAACAACGAGCCAAATGTAAGTCTATGGGAGACCCGAGTATTTTTACCACGATCCCCCCGGGTCCTTTTAAGGTCTAAAAACATCTGAAAATGATGGAAACACTGCTCAAATGACACAGGGACATCATGGGGATCGCCCCTGGAAGCATTCCTGACTCCTAGTTCACAGCTTTAATCAATTTTTTCCGAGATTCATGCCATTTTTCCTGTGCCACAAAAAACACATTAAAACAAAACCAAAACGGGTTTTGCTGGGAAATATGTCAAGGTACATCCATTGCAGGTTAATGACTTGCCTGAAAGGCCAAATATTTAACCCCAGACAAAAAATTTCCTCCCACCCTTAGGCTTAGTTCAGACGCAGCGTTTTTGAAGCGTTTTTCAACTTTAACATTGCTTTCAACCACTACAAATGCATTCACAAGTATGCTGTCCTCATACACGTTAGCGGGGTGTGCATAATGAGACCATAACAGTGTCATAATAAGACCATAATGCAACAGGAACAATCCCACAATGCCCTAGGAACTTCCCACAAGACATTGCAAATTAAACTAGAATCTATGCATTAAACGGCCAGCAGGTGGTGCTGTTACCTTACAATATGAAATATAGGAAAACCAATGAAGAACAAGAGCACCCAAAGAACCAAATTAGTATAAAAGTAACAATTTTATTAACTCAAAAATGACGTAACAAATAATGAAACAATAGATATAACAGGGAGATGACAAAAGACTCACCAAAAGTGGTGGCAAAGCAGTACCCAACAGACAAACAATAGCAAATATTTAGTAAATAGTCAGCTCAAAAAGTGCCAGTGCATTGTGTAAAAATTCATAGGGATATAAATATATATACACCAAATGTTAAAGCTGCAAGAAGCACCATAAAGCCTCATCAAAAGGTTGCCAAAAAATGACCTACAAGTAACAATAGAGCATGACCCATAATAGTAATAGAGGATTTGATTACCTGAGGGACCACGATGCCACCCACCCCAACGCGAGTTTCGGCCACGTGCCTTCTTCGGGGGTATGGCATCATGGGATATGGTGAATGATTTATAGGACACAAGAGCCAATCGCCATGTTTGTATAAAAAAACAAACCACATAGCGGTGCATTCTGGACCCGTGGAAGCGTGTTTAACGCGAAACGGCCGTCGTCCTTTTACTTGCACTGTCCCTGCTCTGTTTACCTTGTCCAAGAATTTATATTGGAAATAAAGGACTAAGATTTCTTCGTCACAAAACGGAAGTGTTGCTGCTTTCCTCTTCATTTGACCAATCACCATGTTTGTATAAAAAAACAAACCACATAGCGGTGCATGCGCCGTCGGAACGCATCCGGAGCCGGGACAACACCGAAGGCGTCAGACCAAGAAGGAGATCCACGTCACCCGGACCCACCCATGCCAAAACACGTGACCGGGAATCTGTGACCAGGAAGCGAATTCCCTCAAGCCCGAGGAGACGCCGCCAGCATTGCCCAGCAACAGAGCGCCGGCGCGCATGCGCACAGGGTTGGCGTAAGTATTAATGGAATCAGCAAAAGGTACAAACAAAAAACAAAAAAACAATCAATATCCAGCGGAATCTAATAGCAACACAGCAATATACATATGATCTAATACAACAGCTACAGTTAGGTCCATATATATTTGGACAGAGACAACATTTTTCTAATTTTGATTATAGACATTACCACAATGAGTTTTAAACAAAACAATTCAGATGCAGTTGAAGTTCAGATTTTCAGCTTTCATTTGAGGGTATCCACATTAAAATTGGATGAAGATTTTAGGAGTTTCAGCTTCTTAACATGTGCCACCCTGTTTTTAAAGGGACCAAAAGTAATTGGACAGATTCAATAATTAAAAATAAAATGTTCATTTTTAGTACTTGGTTGAAAACCCTTTGTTGGCAATAACTGCCGGAAGTCTTGAACTCATGGACATCACCAGACGCTGTGTTTCCTCCTTTTTGATGCTCTGCCAGGCCTTCACTGCGGTGGTTTTCAGTTGCTGTTTGTTTGTGGGCCTTTCTGTCTGAAGTTTAGTCTTTAACAAGTGAAATGCATGCTCAATTGGGTTGAGATCAGGTGACTGACTTGGCAATTCAAGAATATTCCACTTCTTTGCTTTAATAAACTCCTGGGTTGCTTTGGCTTTATGTTTTGGGTCATTGTCCATCTGTAGTATGAAACGACGACCAATCAGTTTGGCTGCATTTGGCTGGATCTGAGCACACAGTGTGGCTCTGAATACCTCAGAATTCATTCGGCTGCTTCTGTCCTGTGTCACATCATCAATAAACACTAGTGACCCAGTGCCACTGGCAGCCATGCATGCCCAAGCCATCACACTGCCTCCGCCGTGTTTTACAGATGATGTGGTATGCTTTGGATCATGAGCTGTACCACGCCTTCGCCATACTTTTCTCTTTCCATCATTCTGGTAGAGGTTGATCTTGGTTTCATCTGTCCAAAGAATGTTCTTCCAGAACTGTGCTGGCTTTTTTAGATGTTTTTTTCAGCAAAGTCCAGTCTAGCCTTTTTATTCTTGATGCTTATTAGTGGCTTGCACCGTGCAGTGAACCCTCTGTATTTACTTTCATGCAGTCTTCTCTTTATGGTAGATTTGGATATTGATACGCCGACCTCCTGGAGAGTGTTATTCACTTGGTTGGCTGTTGTGAAGGGGTTTCTCTTCACCATGGAGATTATTCTTCTATCCTCCACCACTGTTGTCTTCCGTGGGCGCCCAGGTCTTTTTGCATTGATGAGTTCACCAGTGTTTTCTTTCTTTCTCAGGATGTACCAAACTGTAGATTTTGCCACTCCTAATATGGTAGCAATTTATCGGATGGGTTTTTTTCTGTTTTCACAGCTTAAGGATGGCTTGTTTCACCTGCATGGAGAGCTCCTTTGACCGCATGTTTACTTCACAGCAAAACCTTCCAAATGCAAGCACCACATCTCAAATCAACTCCAGGCCTTTTATCTGCTTAATTGAGAATTACATAACAAAGGGATTGCCCACAACTGTCCATGAAATAGCCTTGGAGTCAATTGTCCAATTACTTTTGGTCCCTTTAAAAACAGGGAGGCACATGTTAAAGAGCTGAAACGCCTAAACCCTTCATCCAATTTTAATGTGGATACCCTCAAATGAAAGCTGAAAGTCTGAACTTCAACTGCATCTGAACTGTTTTGCTTAAAATTCATTGTGGTAAGGTCTATAACCAAAATTAGAAAAATGTTGTCTCTGTCCAAATATATATGGACCTAACTGTATTTAAAGGAGAAACCCATGCAATGGAAAGGAATTGATCTCCATCAATAATAATAGTGCAAAAGGTCTAATGTGAGGAGAGAATGTGTATACTATTTAATATATAATAAATATGTATATTATGAATAAAAATAACAATGTGTAAAGAGTGCATCCTAAATAGGAAATGCATAGCAATGTACAAAACATATGTGAATAAGTATAAATATAATCAGTGAACAATAGCAAAAATAGACATAAACAAAGATTTGTATAACAATATACAATAAAACATACAGTAAAAAGTACAATATAATACATATTTCCATGATTATACATAAAATGTGATCCTCTTCATAGAAGAATCAATAGTTATCCATAGAACGGGGACCTCCTCAGATCCAAGGGAATACACAACATACGCTGGAACAAACAACATGAAGACAGGTACCTAAAAATTATATAGGAAAATATAAAAACATTAGAAAAAGTAAAACCAGTGCCATTAACCCCTTCACCCCCAAGGGTGGTTTGCACGTTAATGACCGGGCCAATTTTTACAATTCTGACCACTGTCCCTTTATGAGGCTATAACTCTGGAACGCTTTGACGGATCTTGGCGATTCTGACACTGTTTTCTCGTGACATATTGTACTTCATGTTAGTGGTAAAATTTCTTCGATATAACTTGCGTTTATTTGTGAAAAAAATGGAAATTTGGCGAAAATTTTGAAAATTTTGCAATTTTCCAACTTTGAATTTTTATGCCCTTAAATCACAGACATATGTCATGCAAACTACTTAATAAGTAACATTTCCCACATGTCTACTTTACATCAGTACAATTTTGGAACCAAAATTTTTTTTTGTGACGGAGTTATAAGGGTTAAAAGTTGACCAGCAATTTCTCATTTTTACAACACCATTTTTTTTTAGGGACCACATCTCATTTGAAGTCATTTTGAGGGGTCTATATGATAGAAAATACTCAAGTGTGACACCATTCTAAAAACTGCACCCCTCAAGGTGCTCAAAACCACATTCAAGAAGTTTATTAACCCTTCAGGTGTTTCACAGGAATTTTTGGAATGTTTAAATAAAAATGAACATTTAACTTTTTTTCACACAAAATTTATTTCAGCTCCAATTTGTTTTATTTTACCAAGGGTAACAGGAGAAAATGGACCCCCAAAGTTGTTGTACAATTTGTCCTGAGTATGCTGATACCCCATATGTGGGGGTAAACCACTGTTTGGGCGTATGGCAGAGCTCGGAAGGAAAGGAGCGCCATTTGACTTTTCAATGCAAAATTGACTGGAATTGAGATGGGACGTCATGTTGCGTTTGGAGAGCCCCTGATGTGCCTAAACATTGAAACTCCCTACAAGTGACACCATTTTGGAAAGTAGACCCCCTAAGGAACTTATCTAGATGTGTGGTGAGCACTTTGACCCACCAAGTGCTTCACAGAAGTTTATAATGCAGAGCCGTAAAAATAAAAAATCATATTTTTTCACAAAAATGATCTTTTTGCCCCCAATTTTTTATTTTCCCAAGGGTAAGAGAAGAAATTGGACCCCAAAAAATGTTGTGCAATTTGTCCTGAGTACGATGATACCCCATATGTGGGTGTAAACCATTGTTTGGGCGCATGGCAGAGCTCGGAAGGAAAGGAGCGCCATTTGACTTTTCAATGCAAAATTGACTGGAATTGAGATGGGACGCCATGTTGCGTTTGGAGAGCCCCTGATGTGCCTAAACATTGAAACTCCCTACAAGTGACACCATTTTGGAAAGTAGACCCCCTAAGGAACTTATCTAGATGTGTTTTGAGAGCTTTGAACCCCCAAGTGTTTCACTACAGATTATAACGCAGAGCCGTGAAAATATATATTTTTTTTTTCTCAAAAATGATTTTTTAGCCCCCAGCTTTGTATTTTTACAAGGGTAACAGAATAAATTGGACCCCAAAATTTGTTTTCCAATTTGTCCTGAGTACGCTGATACCCCATATGTGGGGGGGAACCACTGTTTGGGCGCATGACAGAGCTCGGAAGGGAAGGAGCGCCATTTGGAATGCAGACTTAAATGGATTGGTCAGCAGCCGTCACGTTGCATTTGCAGAGCCCCTGATGTACCCAAACAGTACAAACCCCCCACAAGTGACCCCATATTGGAAACTAGACCTCCCACGGAACTTATCTAGATGTGTTTTGAGAACTTTGAACCCCCAAGTGTTTCACTAAAGTTTATAGCGCAAAGCCGTGAAAATAAAAATTCTTTTTTTTTTTCACAAAAATGATTTTTTAGCCCCCAGTTTTGTATTTTCACAAGGGTAACAGGATAAATTAGACCCCAAAAGTTGTTGTCCAATTTGTCCTGAGTACGCTGATACCCCATATGTGGGGGGGAACCACTGTTTGGGTGCATGACAGAGCTCGGAAGGGAAGGAGCGCCATTTGGAATGCAGCCTTAAATGGATTGGTCTGCAGGCGTCACGTTGCATTTGCAGAGCCCCTGATGTACCCAAATAGTACAAACCCCC
Source organism: Ranitomeya variabilis (assembly GCF_051348905.1). Classification (NCBI taxonomy): domain Eukaryota; kingdom Metazoa; phylum Chordata; class Amphibia; order Anura; family Dendrobatidae; genus Ranitomeya; species Ranitomeya variabilis. The sequence goes on along the minus strand of NC_135234.1, from coordinate 312,794,712 downwards.
CACAAGTGACCCCATATTGGAAACTAGACCTCCCAAGGAACTTATCTAGATGTGTTGTGAGAACTTTGAACCCCAAGTGTTTCACTACAGTTTATAACGCAGAGCCGTGAAAATAAAACATCTTTTTTTTCCCACAAAAATGATTTTTAGCCCCCCAAATTTTTATTTTCCTAAGGATAACAAGAGAACTTGGACCACAGAAGTTGTTGTTCAATTTGTCCCGAGTACGCTGATAACGCATATGTTGGGGTAAACCCCTTTTTGGGCGCACGGGAGAGCTCGGAAGGGAAGGAGCACTGTTTTACTTTTTCAACGCAGAATTGGCTGGAATTGAGATTGGACGCCATGTCGCGCTTGGAGAGCCCCTGATGTGCCTGGACAGTGGAAACTCCCCAATTCTACCTGAAACCCTAACCCAAACACACCCCTAACCCTAATCCCAACGGTAACCCTAACCACACCCCTAGCCCTGACACACCCATAATTCTAATCCCAACCCTAATCCAAACGTAAATGTAATCCAAACCCTAACCCTAACTTTAGCCCCAACCCAAACTTTAGCCCCAACCCTAACTTTATCTCCAACCCTAACCCTAACCCTACCCCTAACCCTAACCCTAAACGTGACTGAAATACGTGGCACTGAAATACGTGGCACTGAAATACGTGGCACTAAAATACGTGGCACTGAAATACGTGGCACTGAAATATGTGGCACTGAAATACGTGATACGTGGCACTTAAATACGTGGCACTGAAACACGTGGCACTGAAATACGTGATATGTGGCACTTAAATACGTGGCACTTAAATACGTGGCACTTAAATACGTGGCACTTAAATACGTGGCACTGAATATGTGATACGTGGCACTTAAATACGTGGCACTGAAATACGTGGCACTGAAATACGTGGCACTGAAATACGTGGTACTAAAATATGTGGCACTGAAATACGTGATACGTGGCACTGAAATACGTGATACGTGGCACTGAAATACGTGGCACTGAAACACGTGGCACTGAAATACGTGATACGTGGCACTGAAATACGTGGCACTGAAATACGTGGCACTGAAATACGTGGCACTGAAATACGTGGCACTGAAATACGTGGCACTATGACTGTCAGAAAATGTTCATTAAACGGTTAGGGGTGAGGTTAGGGGTAGAGTTAGGGTTAGGGTTTGGATCCCTTTATCACCTTGATGGTGGTGGGTGGCTTTTCAGTGTGTTTTCAGTTTTTTTCGATAAAAATGCATGCGTTTTTAACGCAAACAAACGCATGTGCTTAAAAACGCAAGAAAATACTGCAGGTTGTATTTCTGAAAATGAACGCATGCAGAAAAAAACCGCATGCGTTTGAAAACGCGACCAAACGCGTACAAAAAAACCGCATGAGTTTTCAATGTTAAATATAGGGAAAAAACGCATGCGTTTTTTTTGTGCAAAAAACGCTGCAGACAAAAAACGCAAGTGTGAAACCAGCGACGCTTTTTATAGCAAAAAAGTTTTTGCGTCTCCACATTTTGAGACCTATAATTTTTCCACATTTTGCTCCACAGAGTCATGTGAGGTCTTGTTTTTTGCGGGACGAGTTGACGTTTTTATTGGTCACATTTTCGGACACGTGACCGTTTTTGATCGCTTTTTATTCCGATTTTTGTGAGGCAGAATGACCAAAAACCTGCTATTCATGAATTTCTTTTGGGAGAGGCGTTTATACCGTTCCGCGTTTGGTAAAATTGATATAGCAGTTTTATTCTTCGGGTCAGTACGATTACAGCGATACCTCATTTATATCATTTTTTTTATGTTTTGGCGCTTTTATACGATAAAAACTATTTTATAGAAAAAATAATTATTTTGGTATCGCTTTATTCTCAGGACTATAACTTTTTTATTTTTTTGCTGATGATGCTGTATGGCGTCTTGTTTTTTGCGGGACAAGATGACATTTTCAGCGGTACCATGGATATTTATATCAGTCTTTTTGATCGCGTGTTATTCCACTTTTTGTTCGGCGGTATGGTAATAAAGCGTTGTTTTTTGCCTCGTTTTTTTTTTTTTTTTTCTTACGGTGTTTACTGAAGGGGTTAACTAGTGGGGCAGTTTTATAGGTTGGGTCGTTACGGACGCAGCGATACTAAATATGTGTACTTTTATTGTTTTGGTTTTTTTTATTTAGATAAAGAAATGTATTTATGGGAATAATATATATATTTTTTTTATTATTTATTTAGGAATTTTTTTTTTTTTTTTTTTTTACACATGTGGAAAATTTTTTTTTTTACTTTTTTACTTTGTCCCAGGGGGGGACATCACAGATCGATGATCTGATAGTGTGCACAGCACTCTATCAGATCACCGATCTCACTGACAGGGCTGCAGGCTTACCAGCGTCTGCACTGAGCAGACACTCGGTAAGCCACCTCCTTCCCTGCAGGACCCGGATGCCGCGGCCATCTTGGATCCGGGACCTGCAGCCAGGAAGGAGGTAGGAGACCCTCGCAGCAACGCGATCACATCGCGTTGCTCCGGGGGTCTCAGGGAAGCCCGCAGGGAGCCCCCTCCCTGCGCGATGCTTCCCTATACCGCCGGTACACTGCGATCATGTTTGATCGCGGTGTGCCGGGGGTTAATGTGCTGGGGGCGGTCCATGACCGCTCCTGGCACATAGTGCCGGATGTCAGCTGCGATAGGCAGCTGACACCCGGCCGCGATCGGCCGCGCTCCCCCCGTGAGTGCGGCCGATCGCGTATGACGTACTATCCCGTCGGTGGTCATACGGGCCCACCCCACCTCGACGGGATAGTACGTCTGATGTCAGGAAGGGGTTAAAAAGCATGAGACCAAGGATCAAAGAAAGGAAGCAAAGCTCAAAGTCTCATTGAGACCGTGGGGTTGTAGCGTCCGAAGCCTCCAAATCCACCGTGATTCTCTCTGCGCCAAATGTCGACTCAAATTACCCCCCGGTAAGTTAACAATCAATCGGTCTATCCCCTTAATCCTAAAACCAGAGGGATCACATGAATGGTATAGCTTGAAGTGCCTAGGGATCGTTTTTAGGCACTCCACATTGTCCTCTTTGACGGCCGCCAGAATGTCACAAACATGTTCACGTGCCCTAACCTTTAGGGCACGTGTCGTTAGCCCTATATATATCTTACTACAGGGACAAGTCCCATGGTATACCACCATAGTAGTTGAACAGCTAATTGTATGAGTGATGGCAAATTCACGGCCATCAGAAGACAAAAAGTGGGTAGCGTGGTCGATATTGGGACAGGCTACGCGTTTCCCACAGGGTTTACAACCCCACTGAGGACGATCACCACTAGACCTACTTGAAAAAATTGAAGGGGGGGAAATTGGCAGCAAATAACTCCTCACCAAATGATCACCTAAATTTCTAGACCTACGGGCTGTAACAGAAGGATAAGATGGTAAGTATTGTTTTAACACAGGGTCAGCAAGGAGAATCGGCCAATATTTGGCTATCGCATCAGACATTTCCCTACACCGAGAGTGAAACTGTGTGATCAATCTCACCTGATTTGTGATCTTAGTTTGTTTAGAGGAAACCAAAAGTTGGTGGTGATCTGAATATTTTTCCTCAGTGGGGTTGTAAACCCTGTGGGAAATGCGTAGCCTGTCCCAATATCGACCACGCTACCCACTTTTTGTCTTCTGATGTTCAACATGTCTTCATGTTGTTTGTTCCAGCGTTTGGCTCTGTATGTTGTGTATTCCCTTGGATCTGAGGAGGTCCTCATTCTATGGATAACTATTGATTCTTCTATGAAGAGGATCACATTTTATGTATATTCATGGATATATGTATTATATTGTATTTTTTACTATATGTTTTATTGTATATTGTTATACAAATCTTTGTTTATGTCTATTTTTGCTATTGTTCACTGATTATATTTATACTTATTCACATGTTTTGTACATTGCTATACGTTTCCTATTTAGGATGCACTCTTTACACATTGTTATTTTTATTCATAATATACATATTATTTATTATATATTAAATAGTATACACATTCTCTCCTCACATTGGACCTTTTGCACTATTATTATTGATGGGGATCAATTCCTTTTCATTGAATGGGTTTCTCCTTTAAATAGCTGTTGTATTAGATCATATGTATATTGCTGTGTTGCTATTAGATTCCGCTGGATATTGATTGTTTTTTTGTTTTTTGTTTGTACCTTATGCTGATTCCATTAATACTTGCGCTAACCCTGTGCGCATGCGCACTGGCGCTCTGTTGCTGGGCAATGCTGGCGGCGTCTCCTCGGGCTTGGGGGAATTCACTTCCTGGTCACGTATTCCGGCATGGGAGGGTCTGGGTGACGCGGATCTCCTCCTTGCTCTGACGCCCTCTGTGTTGTCCCAGCTCCAGATGCGTTCCAACTGCGCATGAGCCGCTATGTGGTTTGTTTTTTGCTACAAACATGGTGATTGGCTCTTGTGTCCTATAAATCATTCACCATATCCCATGATGCCATACCCCCGGAAGAAGGCACGTTGCTGAAACGCGCATTGGGGTGGGTGGCATCGTGGTCCCTCAGGTAATCAAATCCTCTATTACTATTATGGGTCATGCTTTATTGTTACTTGTAGGTCATTTTTTGGCAACCTTTTGATGAGGCTTTATGGTGCTTCTTGCATCTTTTACATTTGGTGTATATATATTTATATCCCTATGAATTTTTACACAATGCACTGGCACGTTTTGAGCTGACTATTTACTAAATATTTGCTATTGTTTGCCTGTTGCGTACTGCTTTGCCACCACTTTTGGTGAGTCTTTTCTCATCTCCCTGTTATCTCTATTGTTTCATTATTTGTTACGTCATTTTTGAGTTAATAAAATTGTTACTTTTATACTAATTTGGTTCTTTGGGTGCTCTTGTTCTTCATTGGTTTTCCCATATGTGTGCACCGAACATTTTTTGCTACATCTTGGCACTTTATGATTTGTTGTTAGAGTGTCTGGTTTATATGATTTAATATGAACTATAGGAAGGATTAATACACACAAAAATACAATGTCTGTAATAACGGAAACTTAAAAAAATGACTAAACTTTCTAGACAGCAATTATATGGCTGGACAGAACACTCCCCGCTTGATGTCAGCCGACGTCACTATTGTGTTTATTGGACAAGAACAGGAGAACGAGTTCCCCTACTGGCCTGAGGAACAATTTGGTCTCGCCTTGTTTTCCTATTTTTACTTCCACCTTATGTACGATTCCATCCTTACTTGGGAATGTCTGGGTAATGAGACCTAATGGCCATTCATTTCTCCGAGACTGACAGTCTTTCATTAGCACTATATCGCCAGGCTGGAGGTTAGGCTTGCTGGTTTGCCACTTTCTCCTCTGTTGCAGAGTAGGTAGCTACTGTTTTTTCCACTTGTCCCAAAAGGCATTGGAGAGACTCTGTACTTGTCCCATTGACTCCTGTAACGGTCTTTAACATTACATTCTCCAGGTGGAGAGCAATTAGGGTCGGTCTTCTACTTAAGCAGCAGGGCTGGGGTGAGAACAGTTGGGTCATCAGAGTCTTGAAGTGTAGGTGCTAACTTTACATGACCGTTCTTGCATATCTTCTCCATGAAGGTTAAGAAATGGTCTTTCATCTCTGGTTTATTATGGAAGCTGTACCTGAGGGAGACACATCGTTTGTAAACTTGTTCTCTGTTGTTAGGCAAGCATTGTCTTTGAGGCTTGAAGGGTAGAGGTGCAATCCAGCACTTCGTTTTGTCCTGCACCATTCCTTGCTACATCATCTCTAGGAACAGTCTATCTTCAAATGACATTGCTGTACGATTATCTTCTTTGGTCTTACAGAAAACCGTACACCCAAGGTGATCTTGGTCGCAATTCTGAATGCAATCATCGTAGGCATGACTTGCTAAGATACTTGGTGCTGAAGTGCTGTGTGGCAACTCCTTTATGAAGTAGTGATTTTCACATGGTTTAAGGAGAGATGGACGTCTATTCTCGAGCGTACTGGTAAGCATGTTAATTAACGTTAATATGTAGACTCTCACTAGGGAAATTTTAGAGCAGGACTTGCCTCCTATGAGATTTCCACAAACTTCTGTACACTTAGAAGTAATTGCTGGAGTGTCAGTATTTGAGTCCTTCAGCTCCCCGCTATGCTCTTGGACTTGGGGCAAAGTATCCGATGGTGGATCAGGGTGTAGAGTTGAGTTATGTTCGGTGCTGTCACATTCGGCACACTTTGCACTAACCTCACTGTCCCTGGCAAAGTAGGATGTTGAAGAGCAGCATTTGTAGCAGATGTGGTTCTCCTTAAGGAAGGCCTTCCTTTCTTCCAATGACTTTTCTCTGAAAGCTCTGCACTTAAGTAAGGAATGTGGCTTCTGGTGTAAGGGACACTGTCTGCTTGAGTCCTCGGATTTATCTTCTCCTTGACAGGAGCTGAACTCTTTGTGAACGGTACCTGTGGAGGAAACGTTAGTTTTGTGGACCTCTACAGTTGTTCTACGAGGTTTACTAACAGAGTTATTGGCACATGACAGCATGAAATCAAAGCTAGGATCATTTCTTATTTTCGCGTGTTCTGAGACAAAATCTACAAACACATTGAATTGAGGAAATGGTACATTGTAAGTCTGTTTATACCTACAACCATATGTAACCCACTTGTCTTGCAGGTTATATGAGAGTTTTTGAACTATGGGGTTCACACCTCTAGCAGTGTCGAGATATGTCAACCCCACAAGATCTCCTTCTGCTTTTGCTACACACAATTCCATTAACAAGTCAGTTAATTCTCTGAGCTTTGAATAGTCCTTGTTTGCTATTCTAGGAAAGTCCTCTATTCTTTTAACCCCTTCACGACATGCCCCGTACTAGTACGGCGCATGTCGTGTCTCCCCCTTTGATGTGGGCTCCGGCGCTGAGCCCACATCAAAGTCGCAACATGTCAGCTGTTATGTACAGCTGACATGTGCGCAAAATAGCGGCAGGTGGAAACGTGATCCACCTGCCATTAACCAGTTAAATGCCGCTGTCAAACGCTGACAGCGGCATTTAACTACCGCTTCCCGCCGCGCGGCCGGAAATGAGTGCATCGCCGACCCCTGTCACATGATGGGGGGTCAGCGATGCGTCAGGGTAGTAACCATAGAGGTCCTTGAGACCTCTATGGTTACTGATGCTAGCTAGCTGTGAGCGCCACCCTGTAGTCGGCGCTTATAGCAAGCCTGCAATTCAGCTACATAGCAGCGATCTGATGATCGCTGCTATGTAGCAGAGCCGATCCAGTTGTGCCAGCTTCTAGCCTCCCATGGAGGCTATTGAAGCATGGCAAAAGTAGAAAAAAATGTTTTAAAAAATCTGAAAAAATTTAAAAGTTTAAATCACCCCCCTTTCACCCCATCCAAAATAAAACAATAAAAAAATCAAACATACACATATTTGGTATCGCCGCGTTCACAATCGCTCGATCTATTTTAATAGAGTGCAGGGTTGCGTATGTCACCACGGAACAGACAGACCAACTGTTGAGGGGAATTTATTAACAGGGGTAAAATTCTCCTCGCAGGGAGTAAACAGGTGGTTAATAGAGGTAAATCAATAGTAAACAGTTAAACGGAAACGAAAGGGTTAACGAGTGTTCTTGTAACTTATCAGTCCAGGGAGGTCCTGACTGAAGGGTCCTTATTCCAATGTGGGTACCGTCACCAGCAGGGCTTGAGATTCTGGTCTTTTCTGTGTCTCCTGGAAAGTCCGGGGTTAAGTCTCTGCAGCCTGCTCTTCTCAAAGTGAAACTGAAACCAGGAAATAACAGTCTCTCTGTCACTGCTGCAGGAGTCTCCGTAAGCCTGGCAGCTTCCCTGTAATAACGATTGTCACACACACTGGGCAGTTACTTATCACACTCAGGGATCTTTGCTTGTGACTGCGATCACCAGGGCTGCACTGAGTCACTGTCTCTGCACTGTCAGGGGAAGAGTCTTCTCAGATTATGGAGGCTTCCAAGTCCCCACTCTCACTCCAGCCTTAGTGCCCTCACGGGGAGCACTCTGTCATGGGGAGCGCGGCGCTGCAGCCTGCTTTCTCTCTGGCACGCTGTCCCCTCTCTGGCGCGCTCCCTCTCCCGCACTTTTCTGACCACTCCCCTCTCTCTTCCCAGCAGTCCCCTGGTCCCCTCTGTCCAGGGCAGAACGTCTTCCCCCCAACAACCCAGCTGTCGGACTATGTGGTTCCAGGCAAGGAGCAGGGAAAGCAACCTCCTTACACTATCACTAAAAAAAGCATTAACCTGATCGCCAAACAGCGTAGAGAGAAAAAATTTGAAACGCCAGAATTAAGTTTTTTTGGTCGCCGCGACATTGCATCAAAATGCAATAACGGGCGATCAGAAGAACGTATCTGCACAAAAGTGGTATCATTAAAAATGTCAGCTTGGCACGCAAAAATAAGCCCTCACCCGACCCCAGATGACAAAAAATGGAGACGCTATGGGTATCGGAAAATGGTGCAATGACCTAGAGAATCACAAAGGCAGGTCAGTTTTAGCATTTAGTGAACCTAGCAAAAAAGCCAAACAAAAAACAAGTGTGGGATTGCACTTTTTTTTGCAATTTCACCACACTTGAAATTTTTTTCCCCTTTTTCTAGTACAAGACATGGTAAAACCAATGGTGTCGTTCAAAAGTACAACTCATCCCGCAAAAAATAAGCCCTCAAATGGCCATATTGATGGAAAAATAAAAAAGTTATGGCTCTGGGAAGGAGGGGAGTGAAAAATGAAAATGCAAAAACGAAAAAGGGCTGCGGCGTGAAGGGGTTAAACAAGGCATTTTCTATAACCTCTACTGAGCCATAGCATTCATCAAGTCTATTCCAAATTCTTTTGAGGCCGACATCTGGATAATTTACATTAATGTCTCTGATTCTCTTTGCGTGTTCGGCAGACTCACTTCCTAGCCATTTTACCAGGAGATCCACTTCTTCACTACATGATAGACCTATGTCTCTTATGGCATTTTTGAAGGAGGCTCGCCAAGCCCTGTAGTTTTCAGCACGATCGCTGAACTTTACAAGTCCCTTAGTGACCAACTCACGTCGAGCAAGGAACTTGGCAAAGTCCATTGTGGCTTGATTAGCACTGATGCCAGCTGATGGAGTGTTGTCAGAGTACATGTGTGCTGTGCGATCATACCTGTTAGATGTCTCTGGTTTGGTCCAGCTGCTGTAATACCTTTCTGAGGCGAAGAGATTCTCTTTAAGCTGAGACAGATTCCGGATCTTCTGTTCTGGAGAAAGATTATTGTAGTCAGTCTCATCCCAATGTGTATTTCCTTGCTTGCGGTAGGGAGATTGATAGTTGGCTTTCTGGGGGTCCGAATTATCTGGTTGGCTTGACTTGTTGACAAAGTGCTCTGTCTTCACCTGTGGGTCTGGATCGTCACTTGATTTGGAATGCTGATGGACGTACTCTGCAGTACGCTGCAAGGGATCATGAGTAACTTGCTGTAGGCCTAGCACACTGCTGCTTCTGCTGTGTTCATCGTCAGAATATACGGCAGCTTCTAAGGCTTCTGCTTCTGCTATGGCAGCTGCTGTTTACTTTTCAATAGCAAGTTTCTGTAATGTCGCTTCAAGGCGCGCTTTCTCTTCATCCAGGCATGCTTGTTGGTGTGCGTTTTCCGCATCCATGGAAGCCTGCTGGCGTGCTTTCTCCGCATCCAGCGAAGCCTGCTGGCATGCTTTTTCTGCATCCAGTGACACTTTCTCTTCATCCAGGCATGCTTGTTGGAGCGCTTTTTCCGCATCCAGGGATGCTTGTAGTAGTTTCAATTCTATCTCTTGCTCAGCAAAGGTGCTTCTTGCTTTTGCCGCTTCAGCTTTTGGCGGGCAATAGCGGCGGCATTGCTGACGGATGATGTCTTGGAGGAACCAACTCGTGACCTCGTCTTGACAGAGGATGCTCGTCCTTGAGACATGATTCAACAGTTAGGCGACCGCTGTGATATCCCTTTGTCGGCTCTGCGTGGATAATGGCGATCTCCGTATGGTCCGATTATTCGGTCCGACTGTTAGGAGGTTGCTGCAATATCCGTATGCAATAACCGTATGCTTGGATAATGGCGGGCTCTGTATCATCAGATCTTCTGAGCTTGTTCTCAGCAGTTGTTTCACTATACTGTCCTCATACACGTTAGCAGGGTGTGCAATGAGACATGTAGCTAAACCCCCTGTCTTCTTTAAGAAAAGAGGCTGTAAAATTGTAACCTTCTTTTATTGATTGCAGATGTGACAGGAAAGGGTGAAACTACAGGATGCAATAACAGGAGCATTTCAGAATATATAACTGCACAGAGCATGAAACACAAATAGTCTGCAATACACAGGTAACATGAGGTAATACAAACTGATGATTACCTACTTAAGGTACCGTCACATTAAGCGACGCTGCAGCGATAGCGACAACGATGCCGATCGCTGCAGCGTCGCTGTTTGATCGCTGGAGAGCTGTCACACAGACCGCTCTCCAGCGACCAACGATGCCGAGGTCCCCGGGTAACCAGGGTAAACATCGGGTTGCTAAGCGCAGGGCCGCGCTTAGTAACCCGATGTTTACCCTGGTTATCAGCGTAAAAGTAAAAAAAAAAAAACAGTACATGCTCACCTGCGCGTCCCCCAGCATCTGCTTCCTGACACTGACTGAGCTCCGGCCCTAACAGCACAGTGGTGACGTCACCGCTGTGCTTTCACTTTCACTTTAGGGCCGGCCTCAGTCAGAGCAGGAAGCAGACGCGCAGGTGAGTATGTACTGTTTGTTTTTTTTACTTTTACGCTGGTAACCAGGGTAAACATCGGGTTACTAAGCGCGGCCCTGCGCTTACTAACCCGATGTTTACCCTGGTTACCAGTGTAAAACATCACTGGTATCGTTGCTTTTGGTGTCAAACACAACGATACACGGCGATCGGACGACCAAATAAAGTTCTGGACTTTATTCAGCGACCAGCGACATCACAGCAGGATCCTGATCGTTGCTGCGTGTCAAACTAAACGATATCGCTAGCGAGGACGCTGCAATGTCACGGATCGCTAGCGATATCGTTTAGTGTGACGGTACCTTAAGTACAACAAACATATTGATAAACACAGGATAATAACACATAGATAGTGCTTACCAACTATGGTTAGAGCAGGCTGTTTAAGGAGCATGGAGAACACGAATGGTGTAGTTTCTCCTAAGATGCATGGAGCAATAATAGCTGCTGTTCCCTTCACAGTGTCATAATAAGACCATAATGCAACAGGAACAATCCCACAATGCCCTAGGAACTTCCCACAAGACATTGCAAATTAAACTAGAATCTATGCATTAAACGGCCAGCAGGTGGTGCTGTTACCTTACAATATGAAATAGGAAGGATTAATACACACAAAAATGCAATGTCTGTAATAACAGAGACATAAAAAAATGACTAAACTTTCTAGACAGCAATTATATGGCTGGACAGATCAACTAGGAAATGTCATTGTAACATTTAACAACCCTAGCTGGCCATGTGGTGTGTGACACATAAGCAGACCCATCTTCTTTCATTTACGAAGGAGGAACTCTTAATGTCACAGAGCCTATTTTTACTGGTGCATCAGGCGGCATTAATCTACTTAAAGGGCCATTATTAAACTGTGGGTCTTCTAAGCTGTGTCAGGACTCTGAACATATTTTACCTTTTGTGATTACTGCCCTTTTCCAAGATGGCGTCTTTGGTCTCATGTGCACTGTGTCTTCCTGCTATAAAACTCCACCCCAGCCTTCAGTCTGTGCTAGAGTATTCTGCCTTGCATCCAGCTCCTGACCTCTGATTACTCCCTGGCTATATACCTGCTCCTGTGAACCTGTGAGGTGATCCTGCTACTCTGCTCTGAGTTCCTGCTGCATACACAAGTTTCCAGTAATCCTCCTTCATCTGCTGTTCGTGTTTACTTCCATCTGCATTTCCTGGACATGTAAGCTGTTTCTGCTTTGCAATAACCTGAGACTATTAACCAGGCCTTCCTGGTTGACCTAAGATATGATTTGAACTGCCTAATAAGCATATCTATCTGTGCCTGGACTAAGACAAGAATTTATTCGTGTCAAGTATCCTCAAGAATAACTGTGCTTCATAGACTTTCTGCTTGATTGCATTTCCCTCTGAAGTTTCCTATAGACTGCTAAGCTGCGTTTATTATTTGCACCAAGTGTTGTGGACTTGAGTTTCTCTCTGCACCTGTTTGAATCACCGTGTGATAATATAGACTTTACCACTTATAAAACTGTGTCCTGTAGTTGTCTTGTTCCACGCAAAGAGTCTCCTGAGTTATCCCCTATAATTATTACAGGATACTCTAGCCTAAAAAAAAAAAGGAGACTGCTGGAACAATGACTGCAGAAAGCAAATTAGAGCAGGTGTTTGTTAGGGGTCGAGTTCCCTCCTCTGCACAGGGGGAATCTCGGTCCATCTCCGCTGCGGTCTCCCATTCTTCTCCTGCCACAGTGGAGCCTGCTCAGCGGAGACGCCGGTCCCAGCGTCTCGCTCAGTCTGACTCTGTGCTAAGAGTTACTGCTACCTTTCCTGCTTCTGCCATTGAAGTCGGTGCTGGGCAGCGGCGAGCAGATGCTTCTGGGTCTAAGTCCTGCTTTGCTCGTTCTGAGCATGCCCAGAGTAAGATCTCTCAGTGGAGATCGAGGGTCACATGATCTGATACTGCAGCTAAGGTCAATGGCTCTTTCAGGAAGGTCCTGTAGGTGCTCACGCTCTGGTGTAGCTTCTCATTGGTCCTTCTATGAAGGTCCTGTACGTGCTGCAGCTATTTAAGGTTCGCATGACCACACGGCCATGCGCTAGTATTGTTCTTTGTTAAGTTCTTTGCGCCAGTGTGGTCACGAGAGTATGTTCAGGGACCCGGCTGAAATAAGCCCCTAGAATGCTGGCACCTCCGGCGAGGAGTTTGTGTTTGAATGTGTTCAGGGACCCGGCTGAAATAAGCCCCTAGAATGCTGGCACCTCCGGCGAGGAGTTTTGTGTGCATGCGTGACCACTGACTGCTCTCTGTGTGGGCAGTTAGCCTGTGCCTCTGTGAAGCCTGAGGGTATGTTTCCACATTCAGGAAACGCTGCGTTTTTGACGCTGCGTTTTTCCGCAGCGTCAAAAACGCAGCGTCCAGATGTTACAGCATAGTGGAGGGGATTTCATGAAATCCCGACTCCACTATGCGTTAAAAAACGCATGCGTTTTTGCCGCGAAAACGCATGCGCGGTGCGTTTTTTCAAAACGCAGCATGTTGCTACTATTAGCAAAACACGCAGGCACACCGCAGGTGACCTGCCAGTGACCTCAGGTGCAGTTTTGGTCAGGATTTTACTTGCATAAAATCCTGACCAAAGCCTGAAGCAAGCCTGAACGTGGACACATACCCTAACAGGGCACAGTGCTTTTCTTTCACGACTACTCGGTGAAGTAACTGAGTTAGTCCATACCGCCATATCGTGCCGCCGTTGCTAGCAGCAGGTACTCCTGCACAGTGGACCCCGGGCTGCGGACGCACCAATATCAATAAAAACATCTCTATTTATTCGGTGCGTTCCGCTAGCCGTAACAGTGTTTTCCATAATTAGATCACTGCAGAAAGATGCGGAAGGTCTGCAAAAGAAGTTTGGAAGCTTTGAACACAATCAACAAGTGTTTGGACAAACTTTGCAGAACTTGAGCAACCGCATGGCAGCCCAGGAAAACAAACTTGCTGGCATAGAGTCCCAGTATGGACGAGCTTTTCAGGACATAAGCACGCAAATAGCTGCACAAGTGACTTTACCCTCTTGGCAACCACCACTAGCTGGCCCACCTCAGTTGCCCCCATTCAGATTTAATGGTGATCGCGACAAATTTTGTGGCTTTGTGAATCAATGTATGCTATATTTTGATGTGCATGCTGACCGTTTTCCTACTGATAGATCCAAAGTATTGTGTGTAATAATGCTACTGACCTCACGAGCGCTCGCCTGGGCGAATCCGATGATTGAGTCTCGTGACCCACGGTTAAATGACTTGGATGATTTCTTGGCCGCTATGGCATTAATGTTTGATAACCCAAATCGCCGTGCAACCGCTGAATCTGTTTTGTTGTCTTTACGCCAGGCTAAACGTTCTGTTATTGAGTATGCCATTGAATTCAGGAGATTGGCGGTAGATACCAATTGGGACAGTTATGCACAATTGCCTATTTTTAAAAGGGGTCTGTCTAGTATTGTAAAAGATGAACTAGCCCGCTATGAGTCACCACAAGAGCTAGAGACATTTATACAGAATTGTGTGCGCATAGACATTCGCCTTACTGAGCGTAGGCAGGAGAAATTTGCTGCATATAACCGTGTTTCTAACTTTTCCCTTCCTTCCAAAGAGCCTGCAGGTAAAACCTTTCGGGAGGTGGAGGAGGTGCCCATGCAAATTGATTCCGTTCAGAGGCGCGAGATTAATGAGCGCCGGGAGCATCGCCTTCCTGAAAGTCTATGTTTCTACTGCGGCCAGTCTGACCACTTCTTGATCAATTGTCCTAAGTGTCCTAGACGGCCTAACAAGGTGCTAGCAGCAATAGGGGAGTATGTCAACTGTGATGATGAATCTGACATCTCTGAATGCAGCCTGCCTTTAAACGCTGTATTCCATTCACTTTCTATGACTTCACCCCCCAAGGAGCTGAAGGAAAAGAACTCTCACTGTTCTCTCCCTATTAAGATCCTGTGTTCAGGACAGTGGATTTCCAGTTCAGCTATGATTGACTCTGGTGCAGGTGGCAATTTCATGGATATCGCATTTGCCTAGGAACATGGTATTAAAATTCAGCAAAGAGCCTCTCCAATTACCATGGAAACAGTGGATGGGTCACCTTTAATCTCTGGGCCTGTGGATCAGGAGACCGTACCCCTTGAAATTTTGTTGGCGCCTAATCATCAGGAGCAACTTTCTTTCTTGCTAATTTCTTCTCCTCATTTTCCTGTGATTTTAGGCATTCCTTGGTTGCGTTCTCAGAACCCAATTATCAACTGGGAGACCAAGGAGATTATCTTTCCAACAAGGAGCAACTCAGCGTTAACAGAAGCTGTCCCTGAGTCCATGGCTACGGAACCACATGTACAGGTATTTTCTGTACCTCCAGCATATAAAGAGTTCTCTGACATCTGTGACAAGAAGAATGCAGATCAGCTTCCTCCACACAGGCATTATGACTGTCCCATTGAGTTGCTTCCTGTGGCAGCTATTCCTTTTGGTAACATACACCCTTTGATGGCACCTGAGCTTCAAGCCTTAAAGGAGAATATTGATGAAAATCTGGCCAAAGGCTTCATACGTCCTTCTTCCTCACCAGCAGGGGCACCTATCTTTTTTGTAAAGAAGTAGGATGGGACCCTGAGACCCTGTGTTGACTATCAGGAACTCAATAAGGTAACCGTACGAAACCGTTACCCTTTGCCTCTGATTCCCGAATTACTGGAAAGAGTCCGCCATGCTAAGGTGTTCTCTAAACTGGATTTTCATGGGGCTTATAATTTGGTGCGTATTCGTCCAGGGGATGAGTGGAAGACAGCATTCAGATGCCGGTATGGACACTTTGAATCTCTTGTGATGCCCTTCGGGCTTTGTAATGCCCCTGCAACATTTCAACACCTTGCTAATGACATTTTCAGAGATTTGTTGGATCAGTTTGTAGTGATCTATTTGGACAATATACTAATCTTTTCTGACTCTCTACAGGAACATGAAGAACATGTCAAAACTGTTTTAAGACGTCTGAAAGAGAACCATCTGTATATTAAGCCGAAGAAATGCGTTCTGAGATACAGTTCTTAGGTTATATCATCTCTCCCCAGGGGCTGAACATGGAATCTGGTAAGATTCAGGCTATCCTTGACTGGCCGGTACCCAAGAACGTTAAGGAGGTCCAACGTTTTATTGGTTTTGCAAATTTCTACAGACGCTTCATTCAAAATTTTTCTGATATTGTCCGTCCCATTACTTCCTTGACAAAGAAGGAAAAGCCCTTTAAGTGGTCATCACAGGCTCAAGAAGCTTTTGATCGGCTTAAGACCTGCTTCACATCGGCACCACTGTTGATACACCCAGATCCAACACTTTCTTTCATTGTGGAGGTGGACGCTTCTGATAATGCTTTGGGGGCTATTCTCTCCCAAAGAACTGGCGAGAAGGGTCTGCTACATTCTTGTGCTTTCTTTTCCCGTAGACTAACCTCAGCAGAGAAGAATTACGACGTGGGAGACAAGGAATTGCTGGCTATTATTGCGGCTTTCAAAGAATGGAGGCATCATCTGCAAAGAGCTGCACAACAGATCATAGTGCTAACTGACCATCGCAATTTAGAGTTCCTTAGATCCGCTAGATGTCTTTCTCCTTGTCAGGCTCGTTGGAACTTATTTTTAAATCAATTTAACTTTGCTATCTCGTACCGTCCAGGTTCTCGTAATGGGAAGGCTGATGCTTTATACCGAATCCATGCTGCGGATTCCGTACCTGGAGCCCCATCCAAGACCATTCTATCTGATGCCAATTTCATCTGAGTTATCCACGATCAGGACTTGTGGAAGGAGTGCAGGGAGGCCTATGACGGTTATGTATTTCTGGCCAACCCACCTGTGGATATTAATCTTGTCTTTAAGGGTGGCATGTGGTTCAGAGATCGACGTATCTACTTCCCTGAGGTTGTCCGTCTGCAGATCCTCAAGTTGATACATGACTCCAAGTTGGCTGGTCACAGGGGGGTACAGAAAACACAAGAGTTCCTGAGCCGATTCTTCTGGTGGCCAACTTGCCTGAAGGATACCAAGGACTATGTTCTCTCTTGCGAGGTATGTGCTCATTACAAGACTCCTCATGTGGCACCTACGGGTCTTCTACAACCATTACCTGTTCCGTCCCGCCCTTGGGGGTCTATATCAATGGACTTTATTGTGGAGCTGCCTACATCGGGGGACATGAATACAATCATGGTGGTAGTTGATCGCCTGACTAAAGCTGCTCATTTTGTTCCATGCACCGGCCTCCCCTCAGCTAAAGATACAGTGAACTTGGTTATAACATTTCTCAGAGCGCCTCCATTAAATTTACATTTTTCTTTGCCAATCTGGGTTATCATCCGTGTATCTTACCAAGGTCTCCAATTAATTCTCCGGTTCCAGCAGTGGAGGAAAGGCTGACTGCGATGAGGCAAAATCTGGAGGTTCTGAAGGAATCCCTGACCACAGCTCAAGAACGTTATAAGAGATCAGCTGATAGATTCCGTAAACCTGCACCCATGTTCAAGGTAGGAGATTCCATGTGGTTATCAACTAAAATCTGAAGTTAAACATTCCTTCACAAAAACTTGGACAGAAATTCATTGGCCCTTTCAAGATCAATGGTATTGTGAGCTCTGTGGCCTGCCGGCTGAAGCTGCCTAGGACTATGAAGGTACACCCAGTTTTTCATGTATCTTTACTAAAGCCTGTATCTCCTAATGCCTTCCAGGGACGTGTTGTGCCACCTCCACAGCCTGTGGTGATTGATGGGCAAGAACAAATTGTGGTGGAGGAAATTGTTGATTCCAGGATTCGCAGGAATCGGCTCCAATATCTGATAAGATGGCAGGGATATCCCCCTGAGGAACACTCTTGGGAACCTGTGGAAAACATCAATGACCAACAGAAGATTTCTCGTATTCATCAGAGATTCCCTGAGAAACCAGGTCCAGGATCGTCCTGAGGCCGCTTCTAAGGAGGGAGTAATGTCAGGACTCTGAACATTTTTTACCTTTTGTGCATTACTGCCCTTTTCCAACATGGCGTCTTTGGTCTCATGTGCACTTGTCTTCCTGCTATAAAACTCCACCCCAGCCTTCAGTCTGTGCTAGATTATTCTGCTTTGCATCCAGCTCCTGATTACTCCCTGGCCTTGCACCTGCACTTGCTCCTGTGAACCTGTGTTGGAAATCCTGCCACTCTGCTCAGAGTTCCTTCTGCATACACCAGTTCCAGTAATCCTCCTTCATCTGCTGCTCGTGTTTACTTCCATCTGCATTTGCTGGACATGTAAGCTGTTTCTGCTCTGCAAGAGCCTGAGACTATTACACAGACCTCCCTGTTTGATCTAAGATATTATTTGAACTGCCTTATAAGCATATCTATCTGTGTTTTGGACTAAGCAAGGACTTATTCGTGTCAAGTATCCTCAAGAATAATTGTGCTTCATAGACTTTCTGCGTGATTGCATTTTCCTCTGAAGTTTCCTATAGACTGCTGAGCTGCATTTGATATTTGCACCAAGTGTTGTGGACTTGAGTTTCTCTCCGCACCTGTTTGAATCACCGTGTGATAATATAGACTTTACCACTTATAAAACTGTGTCCTGTAGTTGTCTTTTTCCACGCAAAGAGTCTCCTGATTTATCCCCTATAATTATTACACGCTGCAATATTGGGACCCACAAATTAGCCCAAAAAAGGACTTTAGGTTTCTGAGGAGTTGTGGATTTGAGTTGCAGACCTACACTAACTCTAAAAAACAACGATTCTGACCCTATCTCGGCACCAGCTCTCCCTACTCTCGCTGAATCCAGAACAGAATGCGACGAGTAGGGCGGCGCCAGGTCTCATACTCAGGATGATGCTGTGCGGCCAAGCCAATCAATGCACAAACACAACAAAGATGGCTGCAGCGTTTCATGGCCTGGCAGACAATCCCTGCACTGTGATTGGGTCTCTATAGCACCCCAAAAATGCTGGGTGGAGACACCAGTTACCAACGAATAATCCCGGAAATGCTTGGTGCTCTCCTAGTACACCGAGCATAGTGATACTCGGGCGAGTAACGAGCAGTGGCGAGCACGTTCGCTCATCACTACTCCCTAACAATAAAAGTCTTTTTTAAATGTAGATTTAAAATTATATGCCAACCTTTTGGGCAATAGACAAATCCCACCTACCTCCCTTAATACACCCAGACCAGGTGGGTTTTGTTCCAAGAAGAGAGGCATGGGATAACACTTTGAAAACGATAGATATTATTAATCATGCACACACTCAAAAAAACCCTTTAATGATCCTATCCCTTGATGCCAAAAAGGCTTTTGATAGGATCTCATGGTCTTTCTCTCTTTCAAACTATAAGCCACATAGGTTTGGGTCCTGTATTTACATAAAAAATCTTAACCTTCTACTACTCCCCCTCAGCCCAGTTAAAAATTAATGGCTCTCTTTCGGCCCCCTTTACTATATAGAATTGTACTCGACAGGGTTGCCCTCTCTCCCAAATGTTGTATATCCTGATAATGGAGCATCTTATGGAAGCCATACGGGGCAAGTGGAAAGAGCCGGGCAAAGCGTCAGAATTGGCGCATCTAATAGATGTGCCTTTTCTGGGCAGCTGCAGGCTGGGAGGGTCAATATCCATGGCCGTTTACCAGCCTGAGAATACCATTGCCCAGCTGTGAGCTTTAGCAAGGCTGGTTGTCAAAAATGAGGGGGAACCCACGCCATTTTTTTAAAGGGACTCTGTCACCTGATTTTGGCGGGCCCTGTGACCGGTCTGATGGGCGGTGTTTTCCCTTGTTTCATTCACCCCTTCGTTTCCCGCTGGCCGGACTATTTTCTTGAATGTGAGTTGGTTTCCTCCGTAGTACATGCGTGCGCAACGCAATCTTGCCTTGCGCACGCGCAGTATGCTTTGTCCAACTGCGGGCAAAGCCGAAAAGCATTAGTGCGCATGCGCCGCCGCACTATGTCCCGGGACACAGCGACATACTTCCAGGACATAGTGCGGCGGTGCATGCGCACTAATGCTTTTCAGCTTTGCCCACAGTTGGGCAAAGCATACTGCGCGTGCGCAAGGCAAGATTGCATTGCGCACGCGTGTGTAATAATTATAGGGGATAACTCAGGAGACTCTTTGCGTGGAACAAGACAACTACAGGACACAGTTTTATAAGTGGTAAAGTCTATATTATCACACGGTGATTCAAACAATTGCAGAGAGAAACTCAAGTCCACAACACTTGGTGTCAATATCAAATGCAGCTCAGCAGTATATAGGAAACTTCAGAGGAAAATGCAATCACGCAGAAAGTGTTATGGACTGGTTATTTAGGAGCGACATGCGACTAGCTCTGAGCAGGTGGTATCTGTACAGACCGCAGATCCTAATCTTAACGCAACACTAGCAGTAGCCGTGGGATGTTCCTATCACTCCCTGGACACCTCGTCACAGCCGGAGAACTAGCTACCCCTAAAGGTAGAAACAGGAAAGCTATCTTGCCTCAGAGAAAATCCCCAAAGGATAGGACAGCCCCCCACAAATATTGACTGTGAGAGGAGAAGGAAATGACATACGTAGTATGAAACAAGATTTAGCTAAGGAAGCCAGTCTAGCTAGATAGACAGTAAGGAAAGAACACTGTGCGGTCAGTAATAAAAACTAGAAAAAGTCCACCGCAGAGATATGCAAAAATCTCCACACCTGACTAAAGGTGCGGAGGGCAAAATCTGCTGCCCAGAGCTTCCAGCTTAGCTGAACAGATACATACTGATAAGCTGGACAAATGATCAAAACATAGAATGTGCTGAACAATAAGTCCACAACAAGTGGACTGCAAAAGGACAAGCAAGGACTTATCTTTGCCGAACTGGACAGAGAGTCAAGGAGATCCAAGAGCTGTGGCTCCAAGCAGGAACAATTGACAACTGGCATTGATTGAGGGCTAAGGCCAGACTAAAATAGCCGAGCCAGAAAGATGATCAGAGGAAGCAGCTGCTGATGCTAAATCCAAGAAGCAGCTATACCACTCAAAACCACAGGAGGGAGCCCAAGAGCAGAATTCACAAAAGTGCTACTTACAACCACCTGAGGGAGCCCAAGAACGGAATTCACAACAGAAAGTCTATGAAGCACAATTATTCTTGAGGATACTTGACACGAATAAGTCCTTTCTTAGTCCAAAACACAGATAGATATGCTTATAAGGCAGTTCAAATAATATCTTAGCTCAACCAGGGAGGTCTGGGTAATAGTCTCAGGTTCTTGCAGAGCAGAAACAGCTTACATGTCCAGCAAGTGCAGATGGATGTAAACACGAGCAGCAGACGAAGGAGGATTACTGGAACTGGTGTATGCAGCAGGAACTCAGAGCAGAGTAGCAGGATCACCACACAGGTTCACAGGAGCAGGTATATAGCCAGGGAGTCACCAGAGGTCAGGAGCTGGATGCAAGGCAGAATACTCTAGCACGGACTGAAGGCTGGGGTGGAGTTTTATAGCAGGAAGACACAGTGCACATGAGACCAAAGACGCCATCTTGGAAAAGGGCAGTAATGCACAAAAAGGTAATAAAAAATGTTCAGAGTCCTGACAGCGTGTACTACGGAGGAAACTGACATCCATGTGTGTTATGTGTATGCTTGTGTGCGGGATGTTTTATAGCCCAAGCTGACATTAAAAAATGGACATGTCAGCATGTTTTGCCTATGGACAAACGGTCCGTGGAAACACACTGACATGTGCACAGACCCATTCACTTGAATAGGCAAATAGAGCTCCGTTCCTCCCGAGTCTCTCTGCATGGCTAAGTAGCACTGTACAGCCACATATGGAGTATTGCCACGTTCAGTAGAAATTGTGGAACAAATTTTGTTTTTACCCACTTCTTGTATGAGCATATAAAATCTTTGGCTAAAACAAAATTTTGGTGGCAAAAATGTAGTTATTTTGTCCTCACTGCCCAATGGTATAAAATTCTGTGACACACCCATGGCGTCAATATGATCACTGCACCCCTAGATAAATTCATTGAGAGGAGTAGTTCGTAAGATGGGGTCATTTATGGGGGGTTCTGCTGTTTTGGCACTTCATGGGCTCTCCCAGTGGGTCATGGCACGTGCAAACCATAACAGTAAAATCAGGCGCTCCTTCCTTTCTGAGCTCTGCCATGCGCTCAAGCAATGGTTTATCCCCACATATGGGGTATTAGTGTACTCAGGACAAATTGCACAATAACTATTGGGGTCCAATTTCTTCAGTTATCCTTGGGAAAATAAAAAATTGGGGGCGAAAAGATCATTTTTGTGAAAAAAATATGACTTTTTTATTTTTACGACTCTACATTATAAACTTCTGTGAAGCACTTGGGGGTTCAAGGTGCTCACCACTCATCTAGATAAGTTCCTTAGGGGGTTTAGTTTCCAAAATGGTGTCACTTGTGGGGGATTTCCACTGGTAGGCACATCAGGGGCTCTCCAAACGCGACATGGTGTCCAATCTTAATTCCAACCAATTTTGCGTTGAAAAAGTAAAACAACGTTCCTTCCCTTCCGAGCTCTGCCATGCGCAGATCGGGTATCAGCATACTCAGGACAAATTGCACATTAACTTTTGTTGTCTAATTTCTCCTGTTACCCTTGGTAAAATAATAAATTGGGTAGAAAAAATCATTTTTGTGAAAAAAGTATGATTTCTCATTTTTACGGCGACGCTAGTGTGAAAGTAGCCTTAGTGGTCAAAGAGGTATTCAGACTGCATGGAATTCCTCACAATGTCGTTTCTGATAGAGGTGTTCAGTATACATGAAGATATTGGAAAACCTTCAGTACAGCGTTAAGGTACCTTCACACGAAACGACTTTGTAACGATATCGCTAGCGATCCGTGACGTTGCAGCGTCCTGGATAGCGATATCGTTGTGTTTGACACGCAGCAGCGATCAGGATCCTGCTGTGATGTCGCTGGTCGCTGAATAAAGTTCAGAACTTTATTTGGTCGTCCGATCGCCGTGTATCATTGTGTTTGACAGCAAAAGCAACGATACCAGCGATATTTTACACTGGTAACCAGGGTAAACATCGAGTTACTAAGCGCAGGGCCGCGCTTAGTAACCCGATGTTTACCCTGGTTACCAGCGTAAAATGTAAAAAAAACAAACAGTGCATACTTACATGCGTCCCCCGGCGTCCGCTTCCCACACTGACTAAGCGCCGCAAAGTGAAAGTGAAAGCACAGCACAGCGGTGACGTCACCGCTGTGCCCTGCTACTGCCGGCGCTCACACAGTGCAGGAAGCGGACGCCGGGGGACGCATGTAAGTATGTACTGTTTGGTTTTTTTACATTTTACGCTGGTAACCAGGGTAAACATCGGGTTACTAAGCGCGGCCCTGCGCTTAGCAACCCGATGTTTACCCTTGTTACCCGGGGACCTCGGCATCGTTGGTCGCTGGAGAGCGGTCTGTGTGACAGCTCTCCAGCGACCAAACAGCGACGCTGCAGCGATCGGCATCGTTGTCGCTATCGCTGCAGCGTCGCTTCGTGTGAAGGTACCTTTAGGAGTTGCTGTGAATTTGTCTACTGCCTTCCACTCACAATGCAATGGACAGACTGAAAGAACTAACCAAACCCTTGAACAATACCTGCGCTGTTTTATTTCTTACCTACAGTATGACTGGGTGGATTATCTACCAACAGCAGAATTTGCACTTAACTCCAAACACAGTTCTACATCCGAAAGCCCATTGTTTGCTAACTATGGCTTTTATGTGGTATTTATTTCTAATCTTCCATTCAATACCTCAGTTCCTGCCTTTACAAACAGATTTACAGGGTTGCAGAAAGCTCAAAAAGAACTGAGATGCTACAAAAGACGCAAGAAGATTATAAAGAAACAGCAACTTGAACCTATGTTGTTGCTGATGGCTCCTCCCTGAGTTTCCTGTTGTTTGCCACACTGAGTTCCCAATTGGCTCATTCTGATTTCACACCTTATTTAAACCAGCCTTGCTCTCAGTTCCTTGCATGATTATTGAGCTAACTGCCTTTAATCAAGCTTCCTTCCACCTGCTTATTCCTTCAAATGACACTACTGCTCCTGGTAAACGACCTCTGGCTTCCTTGACTACGATTCCTGCTTGTTCCTTTAAACTACATCGGTGTTCCTGTGTATTGACTCCTTGGCCATTCCAGACTATGCTACCTGCCCGATGCTGCCTCTAGTGGTTGCAATATCACTACTCCAACCAGGTCAGTCCGTTACTGCGCAAATGCCACAAAGTATCTCACCTACAATATGCAAAACAGCACAGAGACAAGCCTCAAAACTTCTGGAACAAGGTACAGTTATGCTCAAAAGTTTACATACCCCAGCAAAATTTTTGCTTTCTTGGCCCCTTTTTTCAGAGAATATGAATGATAACACCAAAACCTTTTCTCCACTCATGGGTAGTGGTTGGGTGAAGCCATTTATTGTCAAACTACTGTGTTTTCTCTTTTTAAATCATAATGACAACCCAAAACATCCAAATGACCCTGATCAAAAGTTCACATACCCTGGTGATTTTGGCCTGATAACATGCACAGACATTGACATCCTCACCTGTGACCTAGAATCATAGAATGGTAGAGTTGGATGGGACCTCCTGGGTCATATGGTCCAACCAACCCCCTGCTCAAAGCAGGATTCACTAAATCATCCCAGACCAATGTCTATCCTGCCACTACTTGAAGACTTCCATGGAAGGAGAACTCACCACCTCTCCTGGCAGCCTGTTGCACTCATTGATCACACTGTCAAAAAAGGTTTTTCTAATATCCAATCTGTGTCTCCTCCCATTCAGTTTCATCCCACTGCTTCTAGTCTTTCCTTCTACAGTACAATGTGACAGCCCTTGAGATATTTGTAGACAGCTATTAAGTCTCCTCTCAGTCTTCTTTTTTGCAAGCTAAACATTCCCAAATCCTGTAACCGTTCCTCATAGGACATGGTTTGCAGACCGGTCACCATTCTGGTAGCTCTTCTCTGAACTTGCTCCAGTTTGTTGATGTCTTTTTTTAAAATGTGGTGCCCTGTTGTGAATTTGGATTCTGGGCTCCCCCGGTGGCCGCTTGTGGAATTGGACTTGTCATCCTCTTTCCTGTTTCACCTGGTTCCATCAGTAGTGGGTGTCGCTATTTAAGCTCATTTCTCTGGTGGTTTCTTGCCGGTCAACAATGTTATCTGATGCCTCTCAGTGCTTGTTCCTGCTTCTAGACTACTACTAGATAAGTTGGACTTTTGTCCTTGTTTTGTTTTGCCTATTTGTTCCAGTTCACAGCTGAAGTTTTGTTACTGTGTCTGGAAAGCTCTCGTTGATCAGGGATTGCTACTCTGGCGTTATGAGTTAATGCCAGAGTTTAAGGTAATCTCTGGATGGTGTTTTGTTAGTGTTTTTCTGCTGACCATGAAAGTATACTATCTGTCTTCTGCTATCTAGTAAGCGGACCTCAAATTTGCTAAGACTATTTTCCTGCTGCGTTTGTTGTTTCATCTGAACTCACCGTCATTATATGTGGGGGGCTACTGTCTTCTTTGGAATATTTCTCTAGAGGTGAGCCAGGTCTTATATTTCCCTCTGCTAGCTATTTAGGTCTTAGGCCAGAGCTGGGCATCTAGCGATAAATAGGAAATGCTACCTGGCTATTTCTAGTTGCGCGGCAGGCTTAGTTCATGGTCAGTATAGTTCCATCTTCCGAGAGCTTGTCCCTCTATAGGCTTGCTATGATCTCTGCCTGCAGAGATCATGACAGTTTGACCGGCCCATAAAGTGTTAAAGACCCAGGTTTAGAAAGGAGAGTTATAAGAAGTCTGCTGGAATTTTTTTTTTTTTTTCTTCCTCCAGTCTGCCTTGCTGCAGTCTTTTTTCTCTCTCTCCTCCTAATCTCTGTATGCTCTGTGTGCACCTGACAATAATGGATCTCCAGAGTGTAACTGCGGGTTTGAATAATCTCATCACGAAAGTACAAAATTTACAAGATTTTGTGGTACATGCTCCGGTATCTGAGCCGAGAATTCCTTTGCCAATCGTTGTGGTTTTGATTTAGAGCCTTTGGAGACTCTTATTCCTCTGAAGGGGATTGACTCCACCCCATTGGCTAATAATAAACCACAATACTGGACACAAGTAACCATGCGTATCAATCCGGATCACCAGGAGATTATTCGTTTCCTGGTGCTGTATAATTTACATGACGATTTGGTACTGGGATTGCCATGGTTGCAGTCTCACAACCCAGTCTTGGACTGGAGAGCAATGTCTGTGTTGAACTGGGGATGTAAGGGTATTCATGGGGACGTACCTTTGGTTTCTATTTCGTCGTCCATTCCCTCTGAAGTCCCTGAGTTCCTCTCTGATTATCAAGACGTCTTTGACGAACCCAGGCTTGGGTCGTTACCTCCGCACCGTGAGTGCGATTGTGCCATAGATTTGATACCGGGTTGTAAATATCCAAAGGGTCGTTTGTTTAATTTGTCTGTGCCGGAACATGCTGCTATGCGGGAATATATAAAGGAGTCTTTGGAAAAGGGACATATTCGTCCATCTTCTTCTCCCTTGGGAGCTGGGTTTTTCTTTGTCTCAAAAAAAGACGGCTCTTTGAGACCATGTATTGATTATCGGCTTCTGAATAAGATCACTGTTAAGTATCAATACCCATTGCCATTGCTTACTGATTTGTTTGCTCGTATAGAGGGTGCTAAGTGGTTCTCTAAAATTGATCTTCGTGGGGCGTATAATTTGGTGCGGATCAGGCAGGGGGATGAGTGGAAGACCGCATTTAATACGCCCGAGGGCCACTTTGAGTATTTGGTCATGCCTTTTGGTCTTTCTAATGCCCCTTCAGTTTTCCAGTCTTTTATGCATGATATTTTCCGCGATTTTCTGGATAAATTTATGATAATATATCTGGATGATATTCTGATTTTTTCTGATGACTGGGACTCTCATGTCCAGCAGGTCAGGAGAGTTTTTCAGGTTCTGCGGTCTAATTCTTTATGTGTGAAGGGGTCTAAGTGCGTTTTTGGGGTCCAGAAAATTTCCTTTTTGGGGTATATTTTTTCTCCCTCTTCCATTGAGATGGATCCCGTCAAGGTGCAAGCTATTTGTGACTGGACTCAGCCCTCCTCTCTTAAGGGTCTTCAGAGATTTTTGGGCTTTGCCAACTTTTACCGCCGATTTATTGCTGGTTTTTCGGATGTCGTTAAACCACTGACTGATTTGACCAGACAAGGCGCTGATGTTGCTAATTGGTCCCCTCATGCTGTAGAGGCCTTTCAGGAGCTTAAGCGCCGTTTTGCCTCTGCCCCTGTGTTGCGTCAGCCTGATGTGAATCTGCCTTTTCAGGTTGAGGTTGACGCTTCGGAGATCGGAGCTGGGGCAGTGTTGTCGCAGAAAGGTTCCGACTGCTCCGTCATTAGGCCTTGTGCCTTCTTTTCTCGCAAATTTTCGCCCGCAGAGCGGAATTATGATGTTGGGAATCGGGAGCTTTTGGCCATGAAGTGGGCGTTTGAGGAGTGGCGCCATTGGCTCGAGGGGGCTAGGCATCAGGTGGTGGTATTGACTGACCACAAAAATTTGATTTATCTTGAGACTGCCAGACGCCTGAATCCTAGACAGGCGCGCTGGTCTTTATTTTTTTCTCGCTTTAATTTTGTGGTGTCATACCTACCGGGTTCTAAGAATGTTAAGGCAGATGCCCTTTCTAGGAGTTTTGACCCGGACTCTCCTGGTAATTCTGAACCCACAGGTATCCTTAGGGAGGGAGTAATTTTGTCGGCCGTTTCTCCTGATCTGCGGCGGTCCTTGCAAGAGTTTCAGGCGGATAGACCGGATCGTTGTCCGCCTGATAGACTGTTTGTTCCGGATGATTGGACCAGCAGAGTCATCTCTGAGGTACATTCTTCTGCATTGGCAGGTCATCCCGGAATTTTTGGTACCAGGGATTTGGTGGCAAGATCTTTCTGGTGGCCTTCCCTGTCACGAGATGTGCGAGTCTTTGTGCAGTCATGTGACGTTTGTGCTCGGGCCAAGTCTTGTAGTTCTCGGGCTAGCGGACTGCTGTTGCCCTTGCCTATTCCTAAGAGGCCTTGGACACACATCTCGATGGATTTTATTTCAGATCTGCCTGTTTCCCAGAAGATGTCTGTCATCTGGGTGGTCTGTGACCGTTTCTCTAAAATGGTCCATTTGGTTCCTCTGCCCAAGTTGCCTTCTTCTTCTGAGTTGGTTCCTCTGTTTTTTCAGAATGTTGTCCGATTGCACGGTATTCCTGAGAATATTGTTTCTGACAGAGGTACCCAATTTGTGTCTAGATTTTGGCGGGCATTCTGTGCTAGGATGGGCATAGATTTGTCTTTTTCATCTGCTTTTCACCCTCAGACTAATGGCCAGACCGAGCGGACTAATCAGACCCTTGAGACATATCTGAGGTGTTTTGTCTCTGCTGACCAGGATGATTGGGTTGCTTTTTTGCCATTGGCAGAGTTCGCCCTCAATAATCGGGCCAGTTCTTCCACCTTGGTGTCCCCGTTTTTCTGTAATTCGGGGTTTCACCCTCGATTTTCCTCCGGTCAGGTGGAATCCTCGGATTGTCCTGGAGTGGATGCGGTGGTGGAGAGATTGCATCACATCTGGGGGCAGGTTATGGACAATTTGAAGTTGTCCCAGGAGAAGACTCAGCGTTTTGCCAACCGTCATCGTCGTGTTGGTTCTCGGCTTTGTGTTGGAGATTTAGTGTGGTTGTCTTCTCGTTTTGTCCCTATGAGGGTCTCTTCTCCTAAGTTTAAACCTCGGTTCATCGGCCCTTATAGAATATTGGAGATTCTTAATCCTGTTTCTTTCCGTTTGGACCTCCCTGCGTCCTTTTCCATTCATAACGTTTTTCATCGGTCGTTATTGCGCAGGTATGAGGTACCTGTTGTACCTTCAGTTGAGCCTCCTGCTCCGGTGTTGGTTGAGGGTGAGTTGGAGTACGTTGTGGAGAAAATTTTGGACTCTCGTGTTTCCAGACGGAAACTCCAGTATCTGGTTAACTGGAAGGGTTACGGCCAGGAGGATAATTCTTGGGTCAATGCATCTGATGTTCATGCTTCTGATCTTGTTCGTGCCTTCCATAGGGCTCATCCTGGTCGCCCTGGTGGATCTGGTGAGGGTTCGGTGCCCCCTCCTTGAGGGGGGGGTACTGTTGTGAATTTGGATTCTGGGCTCCCCCGGTGGCCGCTTGTGGAATTGGACTTGTCATCCTCTTTCCTGTTTCACCTGGTTCCATCAGTAGTGGGTGTCGCTATTTAAGCTCATTTCTCTGGTGGTTTCTTGCCGGTCAACAATGTTATCTGATGCCTCTCAGTGCTTGTTCCTGCTTCTAGACTACTACTAGATAAGTTGGACTTTTGTCCTTGTTTTGTTTTGCCTATTTGTTCCAGTTCACAGCTGAAGTTTTGTTACTGTGTCTGGAAAGCTCTCGTTGATCAGGGATTGCTACTCTGGCGTTATGAGTTAATGCCAGAGTTTAAGGTAATCTCTGGATGGTGTTTTGTTAGTGTTTTTCTGCTGACCATGAAAGTATACTATCTGTCTTCTGCTATCTAGTAAGCGGACCTCAAATTTGCTAAGACTATTTTCCTGCTGCGTTTGTTGTTTCATCTGAACTCACCGTCATTATATGTGGGGGGCTACTGTCTTCTTTGGAATATTTCTCTAGAGGTGAGCCAGGTCTTATATTTCCCTCTGCTAGCTATTTAGGTCTTAGGCCAGAGCTGGGCATCTAGCGATAAATAGGAAATGCTACCTGGCTATTTCTAGTTGCGCGGCAGGCTTAGTTCATGGTCAGTATAGTTCCATCTTCCGAGAGCTTGTCCCTCTATAGGCTTGCTATGATCTCTGCCTGCAGAGATCATGACAGTGCCCAAAACTAAACACAGTATTCCAGATGAGGTCTGACCAAAGAGGAGTAGAGGGCAATAATGACTTTGTGTGATCTAGACTGTATGCTTCTGTTAATACATCCCAGAATTGCATTTGCCTTTTTTGCTGCTGCATATGTTTTTTTCATTTTTATTGCCCAGATGTAGTACTTTGCATTTTCCCTGTTAAAAACCATTCTGTTAGTTGCTGCTCCAGTTTATTTATATCTTTTTGAATCCTCTCTCTCTTCTCAAGATGTTGAACAATACAGGGCCCAGGACATAACCTTGTGGTACCCCAATTGAGGCATTTTTCCAACTGGATGTGCTGCCATTTATGGCCATTCTTTGAGTCCTATCACTAAGCCAGTTATGAATCCACCTAACAGTTGCCTTGTCCATTCCATACTTAGACATTTTTTCAATAAGGATGGTGTGAGATACTTTGTCAAATGCTTTGCTGAAGTCAAGATATACTATATCTACAGCATTTCCCTGATAAACCCAGTCAGTGATTCTGTCATAGAAGAAAATTAAGTTAGTCTGAAATGACTTATTAGTTACAAACCCATGCTGACTCTGGTTAATAACTTCATTCTTATCCAGGTACTTACATACACATTGTTTAATAATTTGTTCAAAGATATTTCCTGGTATTGAAGTCAGACTCACCGGCCTATAGTTTCCTGGGTCCACCTTCTTCCCCTTTTAAAAAATAGGAACAACAATTGCTCTTCTCCAGTCTTCTGGGACTTCTCCTGTTCTCCAAGAATTTGCAAAGATTATGTTTGCTTGTAATCAGTGTGCATAAAAGCTGAGTTTCTGGGATCCAGACAGACTTTTGCATCTTTCATCCAGCCACTGACGTTTATGGATTGTGAGTCATGGGGAAAGCAAAAGAATTGCCAATGGATCTACAGGAAAAGGTAGCTGAACTGTGTAAAACAGGAAAGGGATACAAAAAGATATCCAAGGAATTGATAATGCCAGTCAGCAGCGTTCAAACTGGGATTAAGAAATGGAATATCAAGGGCTCTGTAAAAACAAAACCACGGTCAGTTGACCAACAAAAATGTCATCCACAACTGCTAGGAAAATTGTTCGAGATGCAAAAAAACCCCACATATAACATCAGCTGAAATACAGGACCTTCTGAAAACTAGCTGTGTGGCTGTTTCAAGATGCACAATAATGAGGCACTTGAAGAAAAATGGGCTGCAAGGCCGAGTCACCAGAAGAAAGCCATTACTGTGCAAATGCCACAAAGTACCTTGCCTACAATATGCAAAACAGCACAGAGACAAGCCTTAAAATTTCTGGACAAAGGTCATTTGGAGTGATGAGACCAAACTTGAACTTTTT
The DNA here is from genome assembly GCF_051348905.1 of Ranitomeya variabilis. Lineage (NCBI taxonomy): Eukaryota > Metazoa > Chordata > Amphibia > Anura > Dendrobatidae > Ranitomeya > Ranitomeya variabilis. Next base: position 312,763,551 of record NC_135234.1, on the reverse strand, counting down.
GGCCATAACCAAAAACGGTACATTTGGAGAGGTCAACAAGGCCTATGATGAAAGCAACACCATTCCTACTGTAAAGCACGGAGGTGGATTGCTGATGTTTTGGGGATGTGTGAGCTACAAAGGCACAGGAAACTTGGTCACAGTTGAATGAAAGATGAATGCAGCTATCAGGAAATACTGGAGGCAAATTTGCACTCATCAACAGGAAAGCTGCGCATGGGACGTACTTGGACGTTACAACATGACAATGATCCAAAACACAAGGCCAAGTCGAACTGTTATTTTCTACAGTAGAACAAAGTGAAGGTTTTGGAGTGGTCATCTCAGTCTTCTGACCTCAATATCTTTGAGCTACTCTGGGGAGATCTCAAGCGTGCAGTACATGCTAGACAGCCCAGGAATTGGAAGGAACTGGAGGCTTTTTGCCATGAAGAGTGGGCAGCTTTACCATCTGAGTAAATAAAGAACCTCATCCACAACTACCACAAAAGACTTCAAGCTGTCATTGATGTTAGAGGGGGCAATACATGGTATTAAGAAATGAGGTATGTGAACTTCTTTTAAATATTTATTTATAACAGTCTGCAAACAAGATAAGAATCAGTAACATACATAGCATATAAAGACAGAGAAGGGCATAACAATATCCAGAAAGTGTAGCTTGAAAGATTCAAAAGAAGACGGGGTTATTCAGTATAACAATCAATCCCGACTCCATTCCCCCCTCCACTCACACATTTGAAACCCTGCAGGTTTAATTAGGTAAGCCTAATAGGTGTGTTACCAGATATAAGCTCTCTCATATACTAATCAGTGAATTGAAAGCAATGTAATGCTTGATGAACTGATAGTAGTTGCAGATCAATAAAGGAGGACCATGTGAGGAAAAAACGTTCTGTATGACTTTCTTTATGAAGTATGGACTCAATCCAATCCATTTTAAACAAACATGTTACCTTCAAAGAAATTAGATTTAGTGAAGGGGTTGCGTCCTGTGCCCACAGATGCAGAATACTCTTGCAGGTAGCCGCCCAATAATTAAAACACGTTATTGCTGAGCAGAGAGCCTGAGTAGTTGATCCCGTGGGAAAGTATTAAATAACGCCCATTCCAGAGATAATGTAAAGCGAATGTTGAAGGTGTTGGTGAGATGGCAAAGAAGCATATCCCAAACCTCCTGTATCACAGGACAATCCCAGAGACAATGAAAGATGTCAGCTGGAGAGTGAAAACATTTGGAACAAGAGGGATTAGCCGATAGAGACATCCTAGATTTGACCTCTGGGGAAATGTAAGCCCTATGGAAAATCATGAGGGCCGTAGTTGAGTAGCTGTCATATGGCAATAAAGAGTTTAAACATAGAGTGGCTTTCAAAAGATCTGTTAGGCCATGTGCACACGTTCAGTATTTTTTGCATTTTTTTTGCGTTTTTTCGCTATAAAAACGTGATAAAAACGCGAAAAAAACGCTAACATATGCCTCCTATTATTTACAGTGTATTCCGCATTTTTTGTGCAAATGTTGCATTTTTTTCCGCGAAAAAATCGCATCGCGGAAAAAAAAGCAACATGTTCATTAAAAATGCGGAATTGCGGGGATTCCGCACACCTAGGAGTGCATTGATCTGCTTACTTCCCGCACGGGGCTGTGCACACCATGCGGGAAGTAAGCAGATTATGTGCAGTTGGTACCCAGGGTGGAGGAGAGGAGACTCTCCTCCACGGACTGGGCACCATATAATTGGTAAAAAAAAAATAATTAAAATAAAAAACAGTTATATACTCACCTTCGATGGCCTCCGGAGTCTTCCCGACTCTCCGGTGCATGCTGCCGCTTCGGTTCCTATAGCTGGTGTGCGGTGAAGGACCTGCGATGGCGTCGCGGTCTTGTGATTGGTCGCGAGACCGGTCATGTGACCGCTCACGTGACTGCGACGTCATGGAAGGTCCTGCACACACACAGCATCTATAGGAATGGACGCCGCTGAGGAGATCCGCTGTCTGCAGGTGAGTATAAGCATTTTTTTTAATTTTTTTTAATTATTTTTAAACATTCTATCTTTTACTATAGATGCTACATAGGCTACATCTATAGTAAAAAGTTGGTCACACTTGTCAAACACTATGTTTGACAAGTGTGACCAACCTGTCAGTTTTCCAAGCGATGCTACAGATCGCTTGGAAAACTTTAGCATTCTGCAAGCTAATTTCGCTTGCAAAATGCGAAAAAAAAAACGCGAAAAAAACGGGAAAAAAAAACCGCAAAAAAAATGCGGATATCTTGCAGAAAATTTCCGGTTTTCTTCAGGAAATTTCTGCAAGAAATCCTGACGTGTGCTCATACCCTTAGTCTATAACTAGATAGCTGTGATACCCATCTGCCCGGGCCTGGTGAAGAATCTGACCATGAAATAGAAGGTTTGATTGATTTATAGATAAGACCTAGCGAATAAACTCCTGCACGAGCACCAAGGGAGATCAGATGGAGAGGACAGGTTCTGACACTGTCTGGAAGACCAAGTCAACGTAATGCTTAATCAGAGTGGCAATGAAAATATTACCCACTAAAATTGGATATTTGGAGAAAATACCCTCCAGAGAAAGAGGACATAGAGTAGTTGTCAGAAGATCGCAGACCAGTCTGTACCCTCTCTCCCCCAGCACTCAGTAAATTGGGGGTGGTTTGCCTTGTAAATTAAAGGTGCTACCACTATACTCACCTCCGCCGGTCCCGAGACTGTATCTGCCAGTGCTGTGCTCGCTGCTCCTTCTTCCTCCTCGGTCGTCGCTCCCGCGCCGCTGCTCGCTTCTTCCTGGTCTGGTTCCCGGCGCGTGTCTCTTCGGGAGCATCGGCGTGCCTCCCCTCTGCAGTCTGTCACGCGTCCTGTCTCCTCCCATCTTCTCCTTAGAGATCAGGCACGCGCACACTTCTCCTCCTTATACTGCGCTGCGACCTGACCTGGAAGTATTGTTTGGGCCAATGGGGGGTTAGCATCTAGTATTTCAGGCTGCCCTCTCCTTGTGGAGGCGCCTGACTGTTGAGTTCAGCTCTGAGTTCCTGCTCTAGTTTCGCTCTTCTTTCCAGGCCCGTCGTTCTGTCTCTAGTCAGACTTCTGATCGCTATCCCTTTACCTTTTTCCCAAGCTCCTTTGTCCCATACACACCTTTTTCTTTGCATCTTCTGGTTTCTCTGTTTACTGCTTCATTGGTCACCTCTCCCATACTTTGTCCCCTCCGTTCCTATCTAGTTTGCCCCTTCCGTCCCCGTTCCCTCCTTTCCTGAGCTGATCCCTGGTCCTGGCATCCGTGTTATTGAGGCCTCCGAGTTTGCTTCCTAACTGTCCCTGTATAGCCGTTGTCTATACTAGTTCGATCGCTCGTAGGAGGTTCGGTATAACGGTCCAGTGGGTCCACTCATGTCTACCACCGCTTCTGGCATAACAGTCCGCCTCCGGCGTAACAAAAGGTTTACCTTGAAAGGGAAGGAATATTGAGCTGTAAGGGTCTAGTCCGCTGATCCTTCTAGCATGATGCCATGCCAATACCACGGACCATAGCAGAGGATTATCCCTGATTGCAGCGGGATCCCTTTTTTGTTGTAAATGGAGCAAGGCAGGAAGACTGATCGGTCCAGACATTGCTTCATCTAATGGGGTGTTGGCAGGGCCGGACTGGGACTAAAATTCAGCCCTGGCATTTGAAGTTACACAGGCCCACTTGTCACATGGTGACTGTATAATATCTTTGTACACTTGTAGGCAGGGCCGGTTTTAGGCAAAGTGGGGCCCTAGGTAAAGTTTAAAATGGGGCCCCAAATGCTAACATATTGCACATCACACAAAAGCATTTCTGTTGCATTTACGTGCGCTGAGTTCAGGCCGCTAAATGAGTTTGATCGACAATACGGAAGTTGTTCAACGCTTGTTTCCCGGCCTCTTTTCACCAACTGAGGAATAATGATGGGACAGAACGATCACTAATAGATCACTAACAGATCACCATACAGTATCATGTTATAAGCAGCACATCTACAGTTTACACGCGCGATGTGCTGCTGAGAACAATGATTTTTGTTCCAGCAAAAACAATCTGAATATGCAGCATTTTACTTGTTTAGTAAAATACACCCCATAGTCCTCCATATATTATAATGTGCTCCACAGTCCTCCATATAGTATAATACACTTCCTATAGTCCTCCATATATTAAAATACACTGCTCAGTCCTCCACATAGTATAATACACTCCTCATAGTGCTCCATATAGTATAATGCACCGTCATAGTCATCCATGTACTACAATTCACTTCCCATAGTATAATGCACCCCATGGTTCTTCATATAGTATAACGTATTCCCCATAGTCCTCAATACAGTATAATGCAGCCCACATATAGTATAATGCAGCCACCCCACAGAGTATAATGTAACCCCCATAGAATATAATACAGCCCACCTCCCCATAATATATAATGTAGCCCCCCATAGAATATAATGCAGCCCCCCATAGTATATAACACAGCCTCCCCATAATATATAACACAGCCTCCCCCATAGAATATAATATACCCCCACAATAGTATATAACCCAGCCACATAGTACATAACATGGCCTCCCCCCATAGAATATAATATACTCCCCATAGTATATAGCAAAGCCCGCATAGTATATAGCACAGCCTGCATAATATAGCACAGTGCATGTAGTAGATAACACAGCCCACACAGCAGTATACAGCACAGCCCACGCAGCAGTATACAGCACAGACCACACAGTAGTATACAGCACAGACCACGCAGTAGTATACAGCACAGCCCACGTAGAAGTATACAGCACAGACCAAACAGTAGTATACAGCACAGCCCACAGAGTACTATATACAGCACAGCCCACAGAGTACTACATACAGCACAGCCCACAGAGTACAATATACAGCACAGCTCACAGAGTACTATATACAGCACAGCCCACAGAGTACTATATATAGCACAGCCCACAGAGTACTATATACAGCACAGCCCACAGAGTAATATATACAGCACAGCCCACAGAGTACTATATATAGCACAGCCCACAGAGTACTATATACAGCACAGCCCACAGAGTAATATATACAGCACAGCCCACAGAGTACTATATATAGCACAGCCCACAGAGTACTATATACAGCACAGCCCACAGAGCAATATATACAGCACAGCCCACAGAGTACTATATACAGCACAGCCCACAGAGTACTATATACAGCACAGCCCACAGAGTACTATATACAGCACAGCCCACAGAGTACTATACACAGCACAGCCCACAGAGTACTATATACAGCACAGCCCAGATTACTATATACAGCACAGCCCACAGAGAACTATATACAGCACAGCCCACAGAGTACTATATACAGCACAGCCCACAGAGCAATATATACAGCACAGCCCACAGAGTACTATATACAGCACAGCCCACAGAGCACTATATACAGCACAGCCCACAGAGTACTATATACAGCACAGCCCACAGAGTACTATATACAGCACAGCCCACAGAGTACTATATATAGCACAGCCCACAGAGCAATATATACAACACAGCCCACAGAGTACTATATACAGCACAGCCCACAGAGTACTATATACAGCACAGCCCACAGAGAACTATATACAGCACAGCCCACAGAGTACTATATACAGCACAGCCCACAGAGCAATATATACAGCACAGCCCACAGAGCACTATATACAGCACAGCCCACAGAGTACTATATACAGCACAGCCCACAGAGTACTATATACAGCACAGCCCACAGAGTACTATATACAGCACAGCCCACAGAGTACTATATACAGCACAGCCCACAGAGTACTATATACAGCACAGTCCAGAGTACTATATACAGCACAGCCCACAGAGTACTATATACAGCACAGCCCACAGAGTACTATATACAGCACAGCCCAGAGTACTATATATAGCACAGCCCACAGAGCAATATATACAGCACAGCCCACAGAGTACTATATACAGCACAGCCCACAGAGTACTATATACAGCACAGCCCACAGAGTACTATATATAGCACAGCCCACAGAGCAATATATATACAGCACAGAGCACTATATACAGCACAGCCCACAGAGTACTATATACAGCACAGCCCAGAGTACTATATACAGCACAGCCCACAGAGCAATATATATACAGCACAGAGCACAGAGCACTATATACAGCACAGCCCACAGAGCAATATATACAGCACAGCCCAGAGTACTATATATAGCACAGCCCACAGAGTACTATATATAGCACAGCCCACAGAGTACTATATATAGCATAGCCCACAGAGTACTATATATAGTACAGCCCACACAGTAGTATACAGCACAGAGCACAGCCAGCATCTCTTCTCTTCCTCCACCCCCCGAGAATGGCCCCACACAGTCCAGTAAAAAAAACAAAACACTCTCCTCACCTCTCCTCGTGCCCCGCGTTGCTTCCTGCTCCTGTCTCAGCAGCTGCAGTCTGCCCGGGACACAGCAGGTGCGCGATGATATGACGTCATCGCGCACCCGCACTGTCAGAGGCAGAGCGGGGAATGATGGGAGAGGGAGCATCTGTAGACGCTCTCTCCTCCATCATTGCATTCAACTGTACCAGCGTCTATACGCCGGTATAGTTGAATGCGTCGGCCAGGGCGGCGGATCGAGCGGCCCACTACTGGCACCGGCCCTTCTGGCATTTGCCAGAAGTGCCCGATGGCCAGTCCGGCCCTGGGTGTTGGTAAATTTAGTATGGGCCCAAATCCAATCAAGAGAATGTCTGAAAATGGCTGCAACGCTATACAAGCTTAAATTTGGAAAATTGAGGCCCCCCCAAAGATTTAGCCTGTTGCAATTTAAAAATACTGATCCTAGATCCCCCCCTCAAACCCCATATAAATTGTCGAAAAATCTTAGTTAGGAGTTGATCATCAGCTTTAGATAATAGAATAGGTAGCGTTTGTAAAGGGAAGAGTATTTTAGGGAAGGAAACCATTTTAATAAGGTGAGCTTTACCCACGAAAGATAATTTAACCCCTTCACCCCGAAGCCTGCTTTCAACTTCCTGACCAGGCCATTTTTTTCAATTGTGACCACTGTCACTTTATGAGGTCATAACTCTGAAACGCTTCAATGGATCTTGGTGATTCTGAGACTGTTTTCTCGTGACATATTGTACTTTATGATAGTGGTAAAATTTCTTCGATTTGACTTGTGTTTATTTGTGAAAAAAACTGAAACTTGGCAAAAATTTTGAAAATTTTGCAATTTTTAAACTATTAGTTTTTATGCGCCCTTAAATTACAGTCATATCATACAAAATAATTAATAAATAACATTACCCACATGTCTGCTTTACATTAGCACAATTTTGGAAACATAATTTTTTTGTCAGGAAGTTATAAGGATTAAAAGTTGACCAGCGATTTCTCATTTTTACAACAAAATTTGCAAAACCATTTTTATTTTAGGGACCACCTCACACTTGAAGTCACTTTGAGGTGTCTATATGACAGAAAATGCCCAAAAGTGACACCATTCTAAAAACTGCACCACTCAAGGTACTCAAAACCACATTCAAAAAGTTTATTAACCCTTCAGGTGCTTCACAGGAATTTGTTGGAATGTTTAAAAAAATTGAACATTTAACTTTTTTTCACAAAATTTTTACTTCAGATCCAATTTGTTTTATTTTACCAAGGGTAACAGGAGAAATTGGACCACAAAAGTTGTTGTACAATTTGTCCTGAGTACGCAGATACCCCATATGTGGGGGTAAACCACTGTTTGGGCACATGGCAGAGCTCGAAAGGGAAGGAGCGCCATTTGACTTTTCAATGCAAAATTTGCTGGAATTGAGATCAGACACCATGTCGCGTTTGGAGAGCCCCTGATGTGCCTAAACAGTGGAAACCCCCACAAGTGACACCATTTTGGAAAGTTAGACCCCCTAAGGAAATAATCTAGATGTGTGGTGAGCACTTTGAACCCCCAAATGCTTCACAGAAGCTTATAATGTAGAGCCGTAAAAAAAATCATATTTTTTTTCCACAAAAAAATGATCTTTCGCCCCCAATTTTTTATTTTCCCAAGGGTAACAGGACAAATTGGACTGTAAAAGTTGTTGTCCAATTTGTCCTGAGTACGCTGATACCCCATATGTGGGGGGAACCACTGTTTGGGCGAACGGCAGAGCTCGGAAGGGAAGGAGCGCTGTTTGGAATGCAGACTTAGATGGATTGGTTTGCAGGCGTCATGTTGCATTTGCAGAGCTCCTGATGTACCTAAACAGTGGAAACACCCCAGAAGTGACCCCATATTGGAAACTAGACCCCCCAAGGAACTTATCTAGATGTGTTGTGAGAACTTTGAACCCCCAAGTGTTTCACTACAGTTTATAACACAGAGCCGAGAAAATAAAAAATCCCTTTTTTTCCACAAAAATTATTTTTTAGCCCCCGGTTTTGTATTTTCTCAAGGGTAACAGGAGAAATTGGACCCCAAAAGTTGTTGTCCAGTTTGTCCTGAGTATGCTGATACCCCATATGTTGGGGTAAACCCCTGTTTGGGCGCACGGGAGAGCTCGGAAGGGAAGGAGCACTGTTTTACTTTTTCAACGCAGAATTGGCTGGAATTGAGATTGGACGCCATGTCGCGTTTGGAGAGCCCCTGATGTGCCTAAACAATGGAAACCCCCCAATTCTAACTGAAACCCTAACCCAAACACACCTCTAACCCTAATCCCAACCATAACCCTAACCACACCCCTAACCCTAATCCCAACCCTAATGCAACCGTAAATGTAATCCAAACCCTAACTTTAGCCCCAACCCTAACACTAACTTTAGCCCCAACCCTAACTTTAGCCCCAACCCTAACCCTAACTTTACCCCCAATCCTAACCCTAACTTTAGCCCCAACCCTAACTTTAGCCCCAACCCTAACCCTAACTTTAGCCCCAACCCTAATCCTAACCCTAATGGGAAAATGGAAATAAATACATTTTTTAAAATGTTATTATTTTTCCCTAACTAAGGGGGTGATGAAGGGGGGTTTGATTTACTTTTATAGCGTTTTTTTTGGCGGATTTTTATGATTGGCAGCTGTCACACACTAAAAGACGCTTTTTATTGCAAAAAATAGTTTTTGCATCACCACATTTTGAGAGCTATAATTTATCCATATTTTGGCCCACAGAGTCATGTGAGGTCGTGTTTTTTGCGGGACGAGTTGACGTTTTTATTGGTACCATTTTCGGGCACATGACATTTTTTGATCGCTTTTTATTCCAATTCTTGGGAGGCAGAATGAACAAAAACCAGCAATTCCTGAATTTCTTTTAGGGGGGCGTTTATACAGTTCTGCGTGTGGTAAAATTGATAAAGCAGCTTTATTCTTACCTCATTTATATCATTTTTTTATGTTTTGGCGCTTTTACACAATAAAAACTATTTTATATAAAAAAAATAATTGTTTGTGCATCGCTTTATTCAGAAAGCTATAACTTTTTTATTTTTCTGCTGTTAATGCTGTATGTCGGCTTTTTTTTGCGGGACAAGTTGACGTTTTTAGTGGTACCATGGTTATTTATATCCGTCTTTTTGATCACATTTTATTGCACTTTTTTTCGGCGGTATGATAATAAAGCGTTGTTTTTTGCCTCACTTTTTATTTATTTTTTTGCGGTGTTCACTGAAGGGGTTAACTAGTGGGATAGTTTTATAGAGCGGGTCGTTACGGACGCGGCGATACCAAATATGTGTACTTTTATTGTTTCTGGTTTATATACATAAATAAATGGATTTATTGGAAAATATTTATTTTTTTCTTTATTTGGGAATTTATTTTTTTTTACACATTCAAATTTTTTTTTTACACTTTATAACATTGACCCAGGGTGGGACATCACTATATTTTATCAGATCGCTGATCTGACACTTTGCATAGCACTGTGTCAGATCAGCAATCTGACAGGCAGTGCAGAAGGCTTTCCGGTGCCACCTCAGCGAAGGACCCAGAAGGAGCCCCGTGGCCATTTTGGATCCGGGGACTCCTTCCAGAACACCGGAACAACACGAGCATCCTGTTGTTCCGGTGGGAGAGCGCAGAGAGCCCATGTCCCTGCGCGATGGACCTCTATGTCGCTGTCACTACTGACAGCGGCATCAGAGGGGTTAAATGCCCACGATCGGCGCTAGCGGTGCTCACTGTGAGACCGCGCGATCGTGCCGCCGTACTAGTACTGCGGTTTGCGGGAACTCAGTTCCCGCAGAGCACTACTAGTATGGCGCATGTCGGGAAGGGGTTAAAAGACGTCCAAGATTGTATTTCCTGAGTAATGGCAGATATTAAGGATCGGATATTAAGTTGGTAAATAGTATGTGGGTTGGAGGGTAGAAGAATACCAGGATATCGTAAAGAACCATGCCCCCACTGAAATGGAAAAGGAAAGGGCCACCTTTGTCGAGCATCCCTGAAGATCGCTAAAGCCTTGGATTTGTTAAAATTTATGCGGAATCTCGAGATTTCTCCAAACTCATGGAAAGCCTCCATTATGAAAGGAATGGACTCCTTAGGATTGGCTATCATGAGTAATATGTCGTCGGCGAATGCCAAGGACTTGAGTGTAAGGTGGCCTATCCCAATTCCCTCAAAGGAATGAATCATCTCCAGATATCTAAGTAGAGGGTCTAGGGCAATATTGAACAATAAGGGGGATAAAGGACATCCCTGCCTCGTACTTCTGAAAATTGAGAAAGGGGATGACTGAATACCATGGAGCCAAATTGAGGACTGAGGAGTGGTGTAAATCGTCAGGATAAAATTGAAAATCCAAACATTCTGTATTTAAGAGTTCGGATGAGGTGGGACCAAGATACCCGGTCAAAAGCTTTATCGGACTCAAGGCTAACTAAGATGTTTCTTTTAGCTTTGGTTTGATGACTATGAATAACAGCGGCTAATGCCGTTCTAATATTGTAGGTGATGGACCCACTATGGACAAAGGCCGTTTGGTATGTGGTGAGGATATTAGGAAGTATAGATTGTAATCTGTTGGCCATAATTTTGGTGAGCAATTTTAAATCTACGTTTAAAAGTGAGATTAGGCGGTATGAGGCAGGGAGAAGGAGGTCTTTACCCGGCTTTGGTAGTAATGAAAGGCTCGCTTCATTGAAGCGGTCAAGAAGGGAACTTGAATCTATAATATGATTAAAAAGAGAGGTAAGGTGTGGTATGAGTAATGGTCGTAATATTTTATAGAATTCTGCTGAGTAACAATTTAAGAGACTGGCTGACCAATCCAATTTCCCCAGGAGAGATAGGTTTATTTAAAATTTCTCTTTGAGAGATGGAAAGTTTTGGTGGATCAACCTTGTGAAGGAAATTATAGCCTTCTTCCTGAGAATCATTGCGTAGGCTATAGAGATCTGCATAAAAATATCTGATAACCATGCATATTTGAACTGGTTCACGGATAGTGGGACCATTAGGATGTTTGATGTTGGTGATTTTAGTAGCCGTTTTGAAGGGTTTCATTAGTGATGACAAAAGGCGCCCAGGTTTATTGCCCCAACAAAAGAAGCAGTTACGTTGGTAGGCATGTTGGTTATGCTCTTGTTCATGCAGTAAGGTGTCTAGATTATGTTTAGCAGTGAGGTAAGCCTCCTTGGATGAGGAGGTATTGTGTAGCCGGAAATCTCTATCGGTTTGAGTGAGCTGGTCAAGAAGAGACTGCAAGGAGGACAACAATTTCTTCTTTTTCTGAGACACATAAGAGATATGTCCTCTGAGCACTGTTTTAGCGGTAACCAAGAATAGACTGATGTCTTCTAAGTGTTCCAAGTTATCATCCATGTATGTCTCCCACCAGCCAGTCAAACATTTTTTGAAATCATCCGATGTATAAAGATAAGGAAGGGTTGTAAAAAACAGCCACACTCAAGGTATAAATTTTCAAATGCAAAAAATTATTGCTTTCACCACAGTAGTGCAAAGGTGTTGAGGTAACGTTTCAACCCCATAATGAGTCTTTATCGAACCTTGTTGGAAAAACAATAGAGACACAGTAAATTAGGCGTTATGAAAACAAAAAGTGCTATAGAGAAGCTATGTACAAATATCCCAATACAAAAAAGAATAAAATAAGTTCCGAAACACAGAAATGCATGTGGAGATATATTCAATAACCTATACATATATACATATAATATACAATACCCATAAGATATTAATGCAGGTTGTGTTCCATAGTGCAGACATAAGCAAGACATGGCAAAAGCGCAGATGGTCGGCACCACTTGTAGTCTAAGACATACGGCAAAAAAATTAAAAAGTCACCTTGATATATAGGGGAAGTGTAAACATAAGGACTGACCTTGAAGTAGAGTAAATTATAAGAAGGAGACACCGCAGTAGGAAAACAATTTTTTGTAGAGGCTCCTAAGAAGAGCTGTGAGAAGAAAAGATATGCTGAATGAAGGAAATAGAAAAGAACGAGGGATGGAAGAGAGAGGGGAATGGAGGACCTACCTATAGGCACTATATGAAGGAATCCGAGGAGTTAGGAGGAGAGGACGCGGTCCCAGTGAGAGCTAAAAGAATGCGTAAATAATGAGTAACGTGGCCTGGAAGGGTGAATGAGTACCCAGGTCTAAATGCTATAAACCATACCTGCGGGTCCGGGGCGTTAGAGTCCCTGTGGTGATGTGCACTGTCATTGGTGGTCAGCGGGTAAATAAAGTGCTGGGACTGGAAATGCAGAGAAGCGGGGAAATCGCGGGGAGATAGCACTTGCGCAGTAGGTGGCCTGGGAGAGAGGTTTGAGACGCTGAGGGAGGCAGGCGCCTGCGTGATCTAGAGGATGGATGTGCGCTGTACATGTGTGGTACCCCAGGAGTTCGGGTACCACAGTAGTGCTGTCATACCTCCCAACTTTTGAAGATGGGAAAGAGGGACAAAGTTTGCGGCGCGCTTTGCGCGCCGCGGCAAATTTTAGGCCACGCCTCTGACCACACCCATTCATAATTAGTCACACCCATATCCACATCCCAACCACACCCATTTAGCACTGCCGATCACACTGTTTCATATACAATAATTATAAACAAAAAAATATGGCCACACAGTGCCCCATACTGTATAATGGCCACACATGATGCTCCATACTGTACGATGACCACACATGACGCTCCATAATATATAATGACCACACATGACGCTCCATACTGTATAATGAACACACATGATGCTCCATACTGTATGACCGCACATGATGCTCCAGACTGTATAATGACCGCACATGATGCTCCATACTGTATAATGACCGCACATGATGCCCCATACTGTATAATGAACACACATGATGCTCCATACTGTATGACCGCACATGATGCTCCATACTGTATAATGACCGCACATGATGCTCCATACTGTATAATGACCGCACATGATGCTCCATACTGTATGACCGCAAATGATGCTCCATACTGTATAATGACCGCACATGATGCTCCAGACTGTATAATGACCGCACATGATGCTCCAGACTGTATAATGACCGCACATGATGCTCCATATTGTATAATGACCACACATGATGCTCCATACTGTATAATGACATACAGGCACACAGCTCACACACAGGCACGCAGCTCACACGCACGCAGCTCACACACGCACGCAGCTCACACACGCACGCAGCTCACACACGCACGCAGCTCACAAACACATGCAGCTTTGACACAAATGCATCACACACGCAGCCATCACACACACACGCAGCCATCACACATACACACGCAGCCATCACTCACACACACACACACACGCAGCCATCACACACACACACACACACACGCAGCCATCACACACACACGCAGCCATCACACACACACGCAGCCATCACACACACACGCAGCCATCACACACACACGCAGCCATCACACACACACGCAGCCATCACACACACACACGCGCGCAGCCATCACACACGCAGCCATCACACACGCAGCCATCACACACGCAGCCATCACACACACGCAGCCATCACACACACGCAGCCATCACACACACGCAGCCATCACACACACGCAGCCATCACACACACGCAGCCATCACACACACACGCAGCCATCACACACACACGCAGCCATCACACACACACACAGCCATCACACACACACAGCCATCACACACACACAGCCATCACACACACACACCCAGCCATCACACACACACACGCAGCCATCACACACACACACACACGCAGCCATCACACACACACGCAGCCATCACACACATCACACACACACAATCTCCTCTGTGATGCAGGGGCGGCTGATGTCCATGTGCAGCTCTCTGCTGAAGTCTTCAGTCTCCTGCTCACAGCTCTGCACTATCCCGGCACCTCCCCCGTCTCTCCTTCTCTGCCGGGATAGCAGCTAAGAGCAGAAGCCGGAGCTCCGTGCACACAGTACACACAGCCAGAGGTAGTGAATCGCTGACCTTTCTTCTTGATTGCTGCAGGCTCTCTCCTTCAGCGTGGCAGCGCCGCACAGGGGGCGGGAGGGGGGGGGGGTGTTGCGCGGGCGGTCAGGAGGCAGCTTTTATAAAAAAAAAAAAAAAAACAGGCTGGCTCTCTCTACGTCCCGGAAGTGGGCGGGGCTTCACCGGCGGCCGCAAATTCGGGATTTTAAATGCCCGAAGCGGGACAGCGGGACCCCGGTGCCAAAGCGGGACTGTCCCGCTGAAATCGGGACGGTTGGGAGGTATGGTGCTGTCTTCCTCTCGGGGAGGATAGTGCTATGTCTGGAGACAAGTGAGATTCCCTTTGGTAGGTTTACACACACACAACACCTTCCATTTCCAGGCCAGGAGGGGGAGCTCAAAACCCTGTTTTAGGGCAGCTTCCCTCAATAAAGATCCTGGTTTGGAGGCGGAGTGAGCTCAGTCTGGAGTAGGAGTCTGTGTGCGAGGACAGACAGGAGTGGAGTAGAGAGGAAAGTGAGAGCTCCAGGAGGCCACAAGCAGGCCTCTGAAGAGCTATAGCCCAAGAAACCAGGAACCAGAAGCCCGAGGCTCACGTGGAGTCTACGACACGGAGCAAAACCAGAGGGCATTGTATTACCAAAACTTTGCCCACAATTACCTGTGGCACAGCAACACTTAGGAGCCCGGAGTCAGCAAGAACGGACCCCAGAACCTACGGCTCGAGCTGCCTGCCATACAGGCACCTGTCCTAGGACAGCAGAATGATTAAAGACCTTGTTGAAACACTTAGTGGCAGCAGGGACTTAGAGACAGAAAGCGCAGAGTGGTAGGCTTCCACCTGACTTACCCAGGGGAACTTGCTTGTCTCTGGACTGCCCGGATTTCTCTGCCTGCTCTGTGGTCTGGTGCCCTGGACTGTAGCTGCTGAAACCAACAGTAAACAAGGTAAAGAGACTGCAATCCTGTGTCCGCGTTCTTCTCTGCACCTCTCACTATACCACCATCTACACACCTGGAGCCCTGGGCATATACTTCACCTGTGGGAAGATATACCATCTAGCTGCGATAACATCACCCCAGCGGACCCCTTAAAGCAGCGTCGGTCCCCACTGACCGAATACTACAGGTGGCGTCACGAACATAAACTTTATCCCTTTAAAGACCTTTCCCTTTTACATGGGCGCCCAGGGCCAAGGACCGGGTCGCAGCCACCATGACATTCCCCTGTGAACACCGGACCCGGTACCGAGTACCCCACGGCCCAGGCGGGCGACTCATCTGCTGCGCAGAGTGCACTGAGAGTTAGGAGAGAGGCTTGATGCGCTGAGAAAGGCGGGCGCCTGCGCGATCTGGAGAGTGGAAAAGTGTTGTGTGCACAGAGAACGCTAGGAGAAGCTGCTGTAGCATAGAGACAGACATGTGAATGTACTATGCGGGGCAAAGGGGGGGGTATAGATAAAGTGGTGTGAGAGATGAAAAAGAAGTTGTAGCCAAGTGAGCGCAAGGAAAGGGAAGATGTGGATGAAAGGTGGTATGGGAAATGAATAAGATAGAATAGAGCAAAGTAAGAATACAGGAAGCGATATGGAGAAGAAAAATAAACTAAAAATAAACTAAAAATAATAACAAAAAATGGGGCTAACAATGAAAAAATAATAAATAAAGGAAAAATATGGAGGATGGACAGATATAGACCCACAATACAAAGGGGTAAATGGACTGTGGGCATGTAATGAAATCTATGTAATGAAATTAAATAGAAGGGACAAAAAAACAGAAAGAGCAGAGGAGAAGCGGAAAAAAATTGAAACAGCGGAGACATGAAAAATAAGGAAATAAAAATTAAAAATAAAGAGAATACCACAGGTGGTGTCATGAACACAAACTTTATCCCTTTAAATACCTTTCCTTTTTACATGGGCACCCAGGGCCACGGACCGGGTCGCAGCCATCTTGACATTCCTCTGTGAACACCGGACCGAGTACCGAGTACCCAATGGCCCAGGTGGGCGACTCATCTTGGCGTCACAAACAGGATCGACTGACCCAAGAAATCGGGTCATGTGCGCCTAAGAGACTGTATCTGACATTGTGCATTGTGAATTGCCGCCAAGACTGCCGCCATTGCCACGCCGCGTGGAGCGTGAGGAGGAGCCATACCTTTGTGGGCTGAGCCAGCCAAAAAGAGCACGAAGCAGGAAAATGGGTGCCGTGCTGCTGAGAAGAGCGCCGGAAGTGGAGACGTCGTACAGCAAAGCTGGAAGAAAAGATGCTGCAAAGTGCCGAGCGGAGCACCGGAGGGACCACCCCAGATTCCGGAGAGGAGACACCGACTTCTACCAGGTTAGCGAGGGGAAAGAGCAATGTCTAACCCAGGAGGGGAGTTGGCGGCGGTCGCAGCCGCGGACCTCATTGCACCCCCTGGCCCCGCAGCGGACACAGCCGGAGGCCCTGTACCGTCGCCAGGTCTCGCAGAGCCCGCAGCTTCAGTAAGCCGGTCGGACACCGGCGCAGCTACAGTGGCCATCATGCCCCTCTCCATGCCGTACATACCTGGAGCAGCATGGCTCCCACAATACTCTGGAGAGTCACATACGTTAACCGACTTTAAAGGAAGACTCTGTAGCCTGTTTGAAGTGTATCCTCTGACAAAGCATCAGAAGATTAAGATTCTAACTGGCCAACTGTCTGGAGTGGCCCTGAGGGAGGTAAAATCCTGGCTGGATATGGATAAAGGGACTGTACAGCAGATCTTTGCTCAAAGTTACCTTTGACACTCGCACCGCTGCAGAGATAAAAATGAAGTTCTTCGGATGTAAGCAAAAAGCTCAAGACAGTATACGGGACTATGCTCTTAATTTGCAGGAGGCACTCCGGGCTGTTAATCAAGTACAGTAGATCCTAACAGCATACAGGATGCAGATAAACTTTTGAAGGAGCAGTTCATGGAGGGGCTTCTATCTCACAACCACAGGACTCAATTACGTATTCTGGCTTTGCAAAACCCTGACCTAGACTTTGCACAATTTAAGGACAGTGCCATCCGGGTGTTGCACGAGCCCCCACCCAACCGTGCAGTACCTCCTAAGCGTCCAGCCCTCACGTACCACCAGGAGGTGATGTCATATCCTCAGGTCCCTGCTGAGGCCGATGTCCAGGTCCTCGATGATTTTCCCGCAGGACTACGCCTCCAGATACAGGAGCTGACCAAGAACTTTGCTGCGTTGGCCCGGACCGTGCAGTCCATACAGGAGCCCCCCAAGGAGAAGATCAAGCTGGCTTCCAGACCGGAGGATGTTCCCTGGCGATGAAAGAAGAGGATCCCACCGACCAGAGGGAGAGATGACAATCGCTATCACCAGGATGGATGACCCATCTGCCGCCGCTGCAACCAGGCAGGGCACATTGCAAGGTACTCTCATTTAAACGAGCGACCCCTGGGGCAGAGGGCCAACCCCCAGGAATAGGACGACCAGGCCCAAACAACTGGCGAGCCAAATATGACCTGTTCTCCCCATTGTGATCGACGGCATCCCCATGAACGCTTTATTGGACACCGGTTCACAGTTTACAACTATGCCTTACATTCTATACAAACGTTATTGGGCTGACATAGACATTACTCGTGGCCCCGATGATGATTTCACTATAGTAGCCAGTAACGGTCAGCCATTGCCACAAGTGAGGTACAAAGAGGTCACCATAAAAGTGGGATGGGTAGAATTAAAAGACCAAGGGATCGTGATTGTTGATATTGATCGACGTGAATGTAACCCTATGATGACCATTGGTACTAATGTTATTGAAAATTGTCTGTCTGAGGTTATTGTCTTGTTACAGCAGGTGGCGGAAACAGCTGGTTCCAGTGAACAGAGAGTCTTGCAGAAGGAAATCAGGGTTCTGGTACAAAGACAACAGGTAGAACTGTGTGGTGGAGAAATTGGCAGAATCACCATGAGTGATCCAATCCCCATTGCAATACCTCCCAGAAGTGAAATGTTAATATGGTGTAGGGCAGCAATCGGTATTAGAGGTAAAGACTACCAGGCGCTAGTAGAACCTGTGTATTCCGACAGTAGGCCGACAATCCTGACAGCCAGAGGGGTAGTTGGAGTCCGCAAAGGGAGGGTGCCAGTACGCGTTCTCAACTGTGGAGAGAAAGAAGTTCACCTAACCAGATATGCCACAATTGCCAAACTGTTTACTGTCAATAACAATGTGATACAGGCAGCAGAACCCTTGGTCCAGTCCACCCAGGCGGAGAACAATGGCTCTGCAGGTCAAATGGAAGATTGGTGTCATAAATTGCACGTGGGCACTGATTCTACACCTTCACATCAGAAACAAGCTTACAGGGTGGTCCAAGAGTATGAACGAGCCTTCAGTAAACACCCACTAGACTTTGGGCAGGTAAAAGGGGTACAACATCACATCCCCATGGGTAGTCATCCACCCATTAAGGAGAGATATCGGCCTGAACCTCCAGCTTATTATCAATGTGCCAAAAGTATGTTGTGAGAAATGAAGGAGGCTGGTGTAACCAGAGATAGTTGTAGCCCCTGGGCAGCGCCACTAGTTCTTGTAAAAAAGAAAGACGGCACCATGGGAATGTGTGTAGACTATAGGCAGATAAATCGTATTAGACACAAGGATGCATACCCACTGCCCAGAATAGAAGAGTCATTAGCTGCTTTAAAATCTGCTAACTACTTCTCTACCTTGGATCTCACCAGTGGGTACTGGCAGGTTCCCGTAGCAGAGGCGGACAAGGAGAAAACGGCCTTCACGACACCGATGGGTCTCTCCGAGTTCAATTACATGCCGTTTGGACTGTGCAACGCCCCAGGGATGTTTCAGAGAATGATGGAGTGTTGTCTCGACCACAAAAACTTTCAAACTGTCTTGTTGTACCTGGACGACGTCATTGTCTTCTCCAAGACGTATGAAGATCACCTGAAGCACCTGGCTGAAGTGTTTGAAGCCCTGTCCAACTTTGGTTTGAAGGTAAAACCCTCGAAATGTCATCTATTGAAATCCAAAGTACAGTACCTGGGCCATGTGGTGAGCTCAGAAGGAGTGGCCCCAGATCCTGACAAGGTTACCGTGATCAAGAAGTGGCCAAAACCCAGTAACCTCCACGAGGTCCGGCAGTTCCTCAGGTTGGTAGGCTATTACAGAAGATTTGTGAAAGACGTCACCAAGATAGCCATGCCACTGCAAGACCTGCTAGTGGGCCAATCTAAGAAAACCAAAGATAAAAATACCCCATTTGACTGGAACAACCGACTGGAAGAATCCTTCATCCAGTTGAAGTTGGCTCTCACGGGAGAAGAGGTACTGGCCTACCCAGAATACGATCAACCGTTCCGCAACGTGGGATTAGGAGCAGTACTGTCCCAAGTACAAAGAGGCAAAGAGAGGGTAATCGCGTACGCCAGTGTTATGGACCTGGTGGTTAGGTGCACTAGAAATGACCTGATAGTTAAACACGGAATCGGGACGAGCTCTGGGGAAATGGGAACTCTGCTGACCGCAAACTCTACTCCTATCAACACAACAAGAAATAGCCATGGAGCGTGCCTGACTCTGCCTAGATGCCTCTTCACAGCCTAAGAGCTAACTTCCCCTAAAGAAAGGAAACAAAGCCTCACTTGCCTCAGAGAAATATTCCCCAAAGGTAAAAGCAGCCCCCCACAAGTATTGACTGTGAGATAAGAGGAAATCACAAACACAGGATGAGACAGGTTTCAGCAAAGAGAGGCCAGTCTAACTAAACAGATTGAGGATAGAAAAGGGATCTTTGCGGTCAACACAAAAAGCTACAAAAACCACGCAGAGTGTGCAAAAAATACCCCCGCACCGACTCACGATGCGGTGGTGCCACTCTGCACCCCCAGAGCTTCCAGCTAGCCAGATAGTTTCATGTTAGCAAGCTGGACTAGAACTTAGCAAGAAAAACAATATGTAACAAATGAACAAGCAGGAACTTAGCTTGTGCTGGAGTAGACAGGTCCACAGAAAGATCCAGGAGTGATCTGAACCAGTACTAGAACATTGACAGCTGGCATGGAGTAACGATCTGAGTGGAGTTAAATAGAGAATCCAGCCTAGCCCTAAACGAGGGCAGCTGGAGAAGGAATCTCAGAACCAGCAGCTCCACTCACAGCCACCAGAGGGAGTCCACGGACAGAACTCACCGAAGTACCATTCATGACCACAGGAGGGAGCCCGAGAACGGAATTCACAACATTACCCCCCCCCTTGAGGAGGGGTCACCGAACCCTCACCAGAGCCCCCAGGCCGATCAGGACAAGCCAAATGAAAGGCACGAACTAAATCGGCAGCATGGACATCAGAGGCAACAACCCAGGAATTATCCTCCTGACCATAGCCCTTCCATTTGACCAAGTACTGAAGTTTTCGTCTCGAAATGTGAGAATCCAAAATCTTCTCCACCACATACTCCAACTCCCCCTCGACCAACACCGGAGCAGGAGGATCAACGGAAGGAACCATAGGCGCCACATATCTCTGCAGCAACGACCTATGGAACACATTATGGATGGCAAAAGAAGCAGGAAGGGCCAAACGAAATGATACAGAATTAAGAATTTCAGAAATCTTATAAGGACCAATGAAACGAGGCTTAAACTTAGGAGAAGAAACCTTCATAGGAACATAACGAGATGATAACCAAACCAAATCCCCAACACGAAGTCGGGGACCAACACGGCGACGGCGGTTAGCGAAACGTTGAGCCTTCTCTTGGGACAAGGTCAAATTGTCCACCACGAGTCCAAATTTGTTGCAACCTGTCCACCACAGAATCCACACCAGGACAGTCCGAAGGCTCAACCTGCCCTGAAGAAAAACGAGGATGAAAACCAGAATTACAAAAAAAAGGCGAAACCAAAGTAGCCGAACTGGCCCGATTATTAAGGGCGAACTCAGCCAATGGCAAGAAGGTCACCCAATCATCCTGATCCGCAGAAACAAAGCATCTCAGATAAGTTTCCAAAGTCTGATTGGTTCGTTTGGTTTGGCCATTTGTCTGAGGATGGAAAGCCGAAGAAAAAGACAAATCGCTGCCCATCTTAGCACAAAAGGACCGCCAAAACCTTGAAACAAACTGGGAACCTCTGTCAGACATGATGTTCTCCGGAATGCCATGCAAACGAACCACATGTTGGAAAAATAATGGAACCAAATCAGAGGAAGAAGGCAATTTAGGCAAGGGTACCAAATGGACCATTTTAGAGAAGCGATCGCAAACGACCCAGATGACCGACATCCTTTGTGAAACAGGAAGATCTGAAATAAAATCCATGGAAACATGCGTCCAAGGCCTTTTCGGGACAGGCAAGGGCAAAAGTAACCCACTGGCACGAGAACAGCAGGGCTTAGCCCGAGCACAAGTCCCACAAGACTGCACAAAAGAACGCACATCCCGCGACAAGGACGGCCACCAAAAGGACCTAGCCACCAAATCTCTGGTACCAAAAATCCCAGGATGACCAGCCAACACCGAACAATGAACCTCAGAGATAACTCTATTAGTCCATCTATCAGGGACAAACAGTTTCTCCGCTGGACAACGGTCAGGTCTATCAGCCTGGAACTCCTGCAGCACCCGCCGCAAATCCGGGGAGATGGCAGACAGAACTACCCCCTCTCTGAGAATACCAGCCGGCTCAGGAACCCCAGGAGAATCAGGCACAAAACTCCTTGAAAGGGCATCAGCCTTTACATTCTTAGAACCCGGAAGGTACGAAACCACAAAATTGAAACGGGAGAAAAACAGCGACCAACGAGCCTGTCTAGGATTCAACCGCTTGGCAGACTCGAGATAAGTCAGATTCTTGTGATCTGTCAACACCACCACGCGATGCTTGGCTCCTTCAAGCCAATGTCGCCACTCCTCGAATGCCCACTTCATAGCCAACAACTCCCGATTGTCAACATCATAATTACGCTCAGCAGGCAAAAACTTTCTCGAAAAGAAAGCACATGGCTTCATTACAGAGCAATCAGAACTTCTCTGAGACAAAACAGCCCCTGCTCCAATTTCAGAAGCATCCACCTCGACCTGAAAAGGGAACGAAACATCTGGCTGACACAACACAGGAGCCGAAGAGAAACGACGTTTCAACTCCTGAAAAGCCTCAACGGACGCAGAGGACCAATTCACCACATCAGCACCCTTCTTGGTCAAATCAGTCAACGGTTTAACAACACTAGAAAAATTAGCGATGAAGCGACGGTAAAAATTGGCAAAGCCCAGAAATTTCTGAAGGCTCTTCACAGATGTAGGCCGAGTCCAATCATAAATAGCTTGGACTTTAACAGGATCCATCTCGATAGTAGAAGGGGAAAAAATAAAGCCCAAAAAGGAAACCTTCTGAACTCCAAAGAGACACTTAGATCCCTGTTGTGAACTCTGTTTTCAGGCTCCCTCTTGTGGTCACTGGTGGTATGGTGTGACTTTTGCTTTGGGCTGCCCCTGGTGGCTTTGTTTGTTATCCTGCTGGTCTCTGGCTATCAGCTGGTTCGTTATCCTCTGGGAGGTTCCTATATAGCTCTGTTTTACTTCCACTTATGTCCGGCTGTCGATGTAATCAGTGCTACTCAGATTCCTTCTGACTACCTTGCTCCCAGTCCATCCAGGATAAGCTAAGTTTTGTTTTGCTCATTTTTTGATCAGCAGTGTTTATCATGTTTTCTGTTCCAGCTTGCTAAAATGTAATTCCCTCGCTTGCTGGTTGCTCTAGTGGGCTGAGTTTCTCCCCACACACCGTTAGTTGGTGTGTGGGTTCTTGAAATCTCAGGATGGATATTTTGTAAGGGTTTTTTATTGATCGCATAGACCCCTGCTCTATTTTCTGCTTTCTAGTACTAGTGGGCCTCTTTTGCTGAATCTGATTTCATCCCTATGTATGTGCCTTCTTCTTACTTCACCGTTAATATTTGTTGGGGGCTTCTATATCTTTGGGGATTATTTCTCTGGAGGCAAGCGAGGTCTTTCTTTCTCTTTAGGGGTAGCTAGTTCTTCAGGCTGGCTCGAGACGTCTAAGAATTTTTTAGGCACGTTCACCGGCTACCTCTAGTTGTTTTGGATAGGTTCAGATTTGCGATCAGTCCAGTTACCATCTCCCTAGAGCTCGTCCTTAGTTTAATCACTTGCTGATCTATTTGTGATCCTCAGCCACTAGGGATCATAACAGTACAGCCGGCCGCAAAGTATTAATTGTATGGCAGAAGCAGGAGAAAAGAAGCCTTGAGAATTTTTTTTTTTTTTGTTGCCGTGTGTCTAGCTGCTGTGGCTAGCTTCTCTCCTCCTCTTAATCTTGGTGTGGCTCTGAGTTCAGCTGCTGACATGGATGTCCAGAGCTTGGCTTCCAGTCTGGATCATCTTGCTGCTAGGGTTCAAAGTATTCAGGATTTTGTTGTTCACAGTCCTATGTCAGAGCCTAGAATACCTATTCCGGAGTTGTTTTCTGGAGATAGATCTAGGTTCCTGAATTTTAGGAACAATTGTAAGTTGTTTCTTTCTTTGAAACCTCGTTCCTCTGGTGATGCCGTTCAGCAAGTTAAGATTATCATTTCCTTTTTGCGCGGTGACCCTCAAGATTGGGCCTTCGCATTGGCGCCAGGGGATCCTGCATTGCTTAGTGTAGATGCGTTTTTTCTAGCCCTTGGATTGCTCTATGAGGAACCTAATCTTGAGAACCAGGCTGAAAAAACGTTATTGGCCCTCTCGCAGGGGCAAGATGAAGCAGAGGTGTACTGCCAGAAATTTCGGAAATGGTCGGTGCTTACTCAGTGGAATGAGTGTGCCCTGGATGCAAATTTCAGAGAAGGTCTTTCTGAAGCCATTAAGAATGTCATGGTGGGGTTCCCTACGCCTGCAGGTCTGAATGAGTCAATGACTCTGGCCATTCAGATTGATCGGCGTTTGCGGGAGCGCAAACCTGTGCACCATTTGGCGGTGTCTTCTGAACAGACACCTGAATCTATGCAATGTCACAGAATTCTGACCAGAAGTGAACGGCAAAATTATAGACGGCAAAATGGGTTGTGCTTTTACTGTGGTGACTCAGCTCATGTTATCTCAGCATGCTCTAAGCGCAAAAAAAAGGTTGATAAATCTGTCACCATTGGTACTTTACAGCCCAAGTTCATTTTGTCTGTTACCCTGATTTGTTCCCTGTCATCTTACCCGGTTAATGCTTTTGTAGATTCAGGTGCCGCCCTGAGTCTGATGGATTGGTCATTTGCCAGGCGCTGTGGTTTTGATTTTGAGCCTTTAAAATTCCCTATTCCACTAAGGGGAATTGATTCTACACCATTGGCTACGAATAGACCTCAGTACTGGACACAAGTGACCATGTGCATGACTCCTGTTCATCAGGAGGTGATTCGCTTTCTTGTACTACATAATTTGCATGATGTCATCGTGTTGGGTCTACCATGGTTGCAGACCCATAATCCAGTCCTGGATTGGAAAGCTATGTCGGTGTCAAGTTGGGGTTGTCAGGGAATTCATGGTGACGCTCCTGTGGTGTCAATTGCTTCGTCCACTCCTTCTGAAGTCCCTACGTTTTTGTCAGACTACCAGGATGTATTTGAGGAGCCCAAACTCAATTCACTACCTCCTCATAGGGACTGTGATTGTGCTATAAATTTGATTCCTGTTGGTAAGTTTCCTAGGGGACGACTTTTCAATTTGTCTGTGCCGGAGCATGCTGCTATGCGGAGTTATATAAAGGAGTCTTTAGAGAAGGGACATATTCGCCCGTCCTCATCCCCTCTTGGTGCAGGATTCTTTTTTGTGGCTAAAAAGGATGGTTCCCTGAGACCCTGTATTGATTATCGCCTTTTGAATAAAATCACGGTCAAATTTCAGTATCCTTTGCCATTGTTAACTGATTTGTTTGCTCACATAAGGGGGTCTAGTTGGTTCACCAAGATAGATCTTCGTGGTGCGTATAACCTTTTGCGTATAAAACAGGGTGATGAATGGAAAACTGCATTTAATACGCCTGAAGGCCATTTTGAGTACTTGGTGATGCCTTTTGGACTTTCTAATGCTCCTTCAGTCTTTCAGTCCTTTATGCATGACATCTTCCGTGAATATCTGGATAAGTTTAGGATTGTGTATCTGGATGATATTCTGTTTTTTTCGGATGATTGGGAGTCTCATGTTAAGCAGGTCAGGATGGTCTTTCAGGTCCTGTGTGACAATGCTTTGTTTGTGAAGGGCTCAAAATGTCTTTTTGGAGTCCAGAAGATTTCTTTTTTGGGTTTCATTTTTTCTCCTTCTACTATTGAGATGGACCCAGTCAAGGTTCAGGCTATTCATGACTGGACGCAGCCTACATCTGTTAAGAGTCTTCAGAAGTTCTTGGGTTTTGCTAATTTTTACCGTCGCTTCATAGCTAATTTTTCTGGCGTTGTTAAGCCTTTGACGGATTTGACCAAGAAGGGTTCTGATGTGACTAATTGGTCTTCTGTTGTGAATTCGGTTTGTGGGCTCCCCCGGTGGTCTGTTATGGTAGTGTCTCTTATGTGCCTTCCTCCATCTCTGATTACCTGTCGCCACCCTCTTGGGGAGTTTCCTATTTAAGGCTGCTTGGCTGTTAGTCACATGCCGGCCAACAATGTGCTAGTAGCATTCTGTTGCATTCACCTGCCTCAAGTTCCAGTTCAGCTAAGTTGAATTTTGTTTCTTGTTTTGCTATTTTTGTCCAGCTATCTGCAATGTGACTCTTCAGTGCTGGAAGCTCTTGTGGACAGAAAATTACTACTCCAGTGGCATGAGTTGTCACTGGAGTTTAAAGTAATTTCTGGATGGTGTTTTTGAATAGTGATTTTTAGGTCGACCGTGAAGTAACTCTTTCCTGTCCTTCTGCTATCTAGTAAGCGGACCTCACTGTGCTAAATCTGCTGTTCATCCTACGTATGTCATTTCCTCTGAACTCACCGTCAATATCTGTGGGGGCCTACTATCATCTTTTGGGGTTCCTCACTGGAGGTAAGGCAGGCCTGTATGTTCCTCTTATAGGGGTAGTTAGATCTCCGGCTGGCGCGTGGTGTCTAGGGCATCGTAGGTACATCCCCCGGCTACTGTAAGTGTTGGGTCAGGTTCAGGTCACGGTCGACCTTAGTTTCCATCACCCGAGAGCTAGTCCGTTTTGTATTTTTTTCCCATGGTCATTGGGGTAACCATAACAGTTTGGCCGGCCCGTAAAAAATCTATGTGTTAAAATATGCACTAAAGTAGGAAGGAGAAGAAAAGGTTTTTTTTTTTTTTTTTCTGTGTTTGAAAGTGCACCTTAGTTTGATCATTTGTATTCCTTGCTTAAACTGCAGTCTTCAGCCTTTTTTTTTTCTCCTCTCCTCTTAACCTCTGAATGCTTGGGTTACACCCATTTGAAACATGGATCCACAGAGTTTAGTTGCGGGTTTGAATAACCTTGCGACAAAAGTACAGAACCTACAAGATTTTGTTATACGTGCTCCAATGTCTGAACCTAAGATTCCTCTGCCTGAATACTTTACCGGAGACAGATCCCGGTTTTTGAGTTTCAGAGAAAATTGCAAATTGTTTTTGTCTCTGAGATCTCACTCTGCTGGTGATCAGACTCAACAAGTTAAAATTGTTATCTCTCTACTGCGCGGCGACCCACAAAGTTGGGCATTTGCATTATCGCCAGGGGATCCTGCGTTGTTAAATGTAGATGCGTTTTTTCAGGCTTTGGGGTTGCTTTATGAAGAACCTAATTTGGAGATTTTGGCTGAGAAAGCCTTGATAGCTCTTTCCCAAGGGCAAGATGAAGCTGAGATATACTGCCAGAAATTCCGTAAATGGTCGGTGCTTACTAAATGGAATGAGTGCGCTTTAGCAGCTAATTTCAGAGAAGGTCTCTCTGATGCCGTGAAGGATGTCATGGTGGGGTTCCCTGTGCCTACAGGTCTGAATGATGCCATGAAATTGGCTATCCAGATTGATCGGCGTTTGCGGGAGCGCAAATCTGTGCACCATATGGCGGTATCTTCTGAGCAAAAACCTGTGCACCATATGGCGGTGTCTTCTGAGCAAAGACCTGTGCACCATTTGGCGGTGACCTCTGAAAAGGCATTAGAGCATATGCAATGCGATCGTGTTTTGTCTAGAGGCGAACGTCAAAATTACAGGCGCAAAAATGGATTGTGCTTCTACTGTGGAGATCCAGCTCATGTTATATCAGCATGCTCTAAACGTATAAATAAGGTTGATAAAAAGGTTGATAAATCTTTTTCTACAGGTACCTTGCAGTCAAAATTTCTTTTGTCCGTGACATTGATTTGTACCTTATCATCTGTGACTGTGAATGCTTATGTGGATTCTGGCGCCGCTCTGAGTCTCATGGATTGGTCCTTTGCCAAGCGTTGTGGGTTTGATTTGGAGCCGTTGGAAGTTTCTATTCCCCTGAAGGGTATTGATTCTACACCTTTGGCTAGCAATAAACCACAATATTGGACACAAGTGACTATGCGTCTTACCCCAGACCATCAGGAGATTATTCGTTTCCTTGTATTATATAACCTACATGATGTCTTAGTGCTTGGATTACCATGGTTACAGATTCATAATCCCGTCTTGGACTGGAAATCTATGTCTGTGTTGAGCTGGGGATGTCGGGGTATTCATGGGGATGCACCTTTGGTTCCTATTTCTTCATCTACTCCCTCTGAGATCCCAGCATTTCTGTCAGATTTTTATGATGTCTTTCAAGAGCCTAAAGTTGATTCTCTCCCTCCCCACAGAGAGTGTGACTGCGCTATTGAATTGATCCCCGGTAGTAAGTTTCCTAAGGGTCGCTTGTTTAATTTGTCTGTACCTGAACATACTGCTATGCGGGAGTATATCAGAGAATCCTTGGAAAAGGGTCATATTCGCCCCTCGTTGTCTCCACTAGGGGCAGGATTTTTCTTTGTAGGTAAAAAGGATGGTTCATTGAGACCTTGTATCGACTATCGACTTTTGAATAAGATTACAGTTAAATACCAGTACCCGTTACCTTTACTGACTGATCTGTTTGCTCGTATAAAGGGGGCTAAGTGGTTCACTAAGATCGATCTACGTGGTGCGTATAATTTGGTGCGGATTAAGCAGGGGGATGAGTGGAAGACCGCATTTAATACGCCTGAAGGCCATTTTGAGTATTTGGTAATGCCTTTCGGTCTCGCAAATGCCCCTTCCGTTTTTCAGTCCTTTATGCACGATATTTTCCGTGAATATCTGGATAAGTTTATGATTGTGTATTTGGATGATATTCTTGTTTTTTCGGAGGACTGGGAATCTCACGTTCAACAGGTCAGGAGAGTTTTTCAGGTTTTGCGAGCTAATTCTCTTTTTGTAAAGGGCTCAAAGTGTAGTTTTGGAGTTCAGAGAATTTCCTTTTTGGGATATATTTTTTCCCCTTCATCTATGGAGATGGACCCTGTCAAGGTCCAGGCTATTTGTGATTGGATGCAACCTACTTCTTTGAAGAGTCTGCAAAAGTTCTTGGGTTTTGCTAATTTCTATCGCCGATTTATAGCGGGTTTTTCTGCCATTGCTAAACCTTTGACTGATTTGACCAAAAAGGGTGCTGATGTTGCTAATTGGTCCTCTGCGGCTGTGGAGGCCTTTCAAGAGCTTAAGCGCCGCTTTTCTTCCGCTCCTGTGTTGCGCCAACCTGATGTGTTACTTCCGTTCCAGGTTGAGGTGGATGCTTCGGAGATCGGAGCAGGTGCAGTTTTGTCGCAGAAAGATCCTGACTGCTCAGTAATGAGACCATGTGCGTTTTTCTCCCGAAAATTTTCGCCCGCTGAGCGAAATTATGATGTGGGAAATCGGGAACTTCTGGCCATGAAGTGGGCGTTTGAGGAGTGGCGTCATTGGCTTGAGGGTGCTAGACACCAGGTGGTGGTCCTCACTGACCACAAGAATCTAATTTATCTTGAGTCGGCCAGGCGTCTGAATCCTAGACAGGCGCGCTGGTCGTTGTTTTTCTCCCGATTTAACTTTGTGGTGTCATATCTGCCTGGGTCCAAGAATGTGAAGGCGGATGCCCTCTCTAGGAGTTTTGAGCCTGACTCGCCTGGTGATTCCGAACCTACCGGCATCCTGAAGGATGGGGTGATATTGTCAGCTGTCTCCCCAGACCTGCGGCGTTCTTTGCAGGAGTTTCAGGTGGATAGGCCTGATCGCTGTCCGCCTGGTAGACTGTTTGTCCCTGATGATTGGACCAGTAGAGTTATCTCGGAGGTTCATTCTTCCGCGTTGACAGGTCATCCTGGA
The DNA here is from genome assembly GCF_051348905.1 of Ranitomeya variabilis. Lineage (NCBI taxonomy): Eukaryota > Metazoa > Chordata > Amphibia > Anura > Dendrobatidae > Ranitomeya > Ranitomeya variabilis. Next base: position 312,733,704 of record NC_135234.1, on the reverse strand, counting down.
ATTTTTGGCACCAGGGATTTGGTGTCTAGGTCCTTCTGGTGGCCTTCTTTGTCTCGAGATGTGCGCATGTTTGTGCAGTCTTGTGATGTTTGTGCTCGGGCCAAGCCCTGCTGTTCTAGGGCCAGTGGGTTGTTGTTGCCCTTGCCTATTCCTAAGAGGCCTTGGACGCACATCTCTATGGACTTTATTTCTGACCTTCCGGTTTCTCGTAGGATGTCTGTCATCTGGGTGATTTGTGACCGTTTTTCCAAGATGGTTCATTTGGTACCTTTACCCAAATTGCCCTCCTCCTCTGAGTTGGTTCCTCTATTTTTTCAGAATGTGGTGCGTTTGCATGGTATTCCTGAGAATATAGTGTCTGACAGGGGTACTCAGTTTGTGTCTAGATTTTGGCGGACGTTCTGTGCCAGGATGGGTATCGATTTGTCTTTTTCGTCTGCATTCCATCCTCAGACTAATGGCCAGACTGAGCGTACTAATCAGACCTTGGAGACTTACTTGAGGTGTTTTGTGTCCGCTGATCAGGATGATTGGCTTGACTTTTTGCCATTGGCAGAGTTTGCCCTTAACAATCGGGCTAGTTCTGCCACTTTGGTTTCTCCATTTTTTTGTAATTCAGGGTTTCACCCTCGGTTTTCGTCCGGTCAATTGGAGTCTTCGGATTGTCCTGGAGTGGATGCTGTGGTTGATAGGATGCATCAGATTTGGGGACAGGTTGTGGACAATCTGAAGTTGTCCCAGGAGAAGACTCAACAGTTCACTAATCGTCATCGGCGTATTGGTCCTCGTCTTTGTGTTGGGGACCTGGTGTGGCTGTCTTCTCGATTTGTTCCTATGAAGGTCTCGTCTCCTAAGTTTAAGCCTCGGTTTATCGGCCCTTATAGGATTCTGGAGGTTCTTAATCCTGTGTCCTTTCGTTTGGACCTCCCAGCATCTTTTAATATCCATAATGTTTTCCATCGGTCATTATTGCGGAGGTATGAGGTACCGGTTGTTCCTTCTGCTGATCCACCTGCTCCTGTGTTGGTTGAGGGTGAATTGGAGTATGTGGTGGAAAAGATCTTGGACTCCCGTGTTTCCAGACGGAAACTTCAGTATCTGGTTAAGTGGAAAGGTTATGGCCAGGAGGATAATTCTTGGGTGACAGCATCCGATGTTCATGCTCCCGATTTGGTTCGTGCATTTCATAGTGCTCATCCAGGTCGCCCTGGTGGTTCTGGTGAGGGTTCGGTGCCCCCTCCTTAAGGGGGGGGTACTGTTGTGAATTCGGTTTGTGGGCTCCCCCGGTGGTCTGTTATGGTAGTGTCTCTTATGTGCCTTCCTCCATCTCTGATTACCTGTCGCCACCCTCTTGGGGAGTTTCCTATTTAAGGCTGCTTGGCTGTTAGTCACATGCCGGCCAACAATGTGCTAGTAGCATTCTGTTGCATTCACCTGCCTCAAGTTCCAGTTCAGCTAAGTTGAATTTTGTTTCTTGTTTTGCTATTTTTGTCCAGCTATCTGCAATGTGACTCTTCAGTGCTGGAAGCTCTTGTGGACAGAAAATTACTACTCCAGTGGCATGAGTTGTCACTGGAGTTTAAAGTAATTTCTGGATGGTGTTTTTGAATAGTGATTTTTAGGTCGACCGTGAAGTAACTCTTTCCTGTCCTTCTGCTATCTAGTAAGCGGACCTCACTGTGCTAAATCTGCTGTTCATCCTACGTATGTCATTTCCTCTGAACTCACCGTCAATATCTGTGGGGGCCTACTATCATCTTTTGGGGTTCCTCACTGGAGGTAAGGCAGGCCTGTATGTTCCTCTTATAGGGGTAGTTAGATCTCCGGCTGGCGCGTGGTGTCTAGGGCATCGTAGGTACATCCCCCGGCTACTGTAAGTGTTGGGTCAGGTTCAGGTCACGGTCGACCTTAGTTTCCATCACCCGAGAGCTAGTCCGTTTTGTATTTTTTTCCCATGGTCATTGGGGTAACCATAACAGTCTTCTGCGGCTGTGGAGGCCTTTCGGGAGCTGAAGTGTCAGTTTTCTTCGGCTCCGGTCTTATGTCAGCCAGATGTCTCACTTCCCTTCCAGGTGGAGGTTGATGCTTCAGAGATTGGAGCGGGGGCTGTTTTGTCGCAGAGAAGCCCTGATGGCTCTGTATTGAAGCCATGTGCTTTCTTTTCAAGAAAGTTTTCGCCTGCCGAGCGGAATTATGATGTCGGTAATCGGGAGCTGTTGGCTATGAAGTGGGCATTTGAGGAGTGGCGACATTGGCTCGAGGGAGCTAAACATCGTGTGGTGGTCTTGACTGATCACAAGAATTTGATTTATCTCGAGTCGGCCAAGCGGCTGAATCCCAGACAGGCTCGTTGGTCGTTGTTTTTCTCTCGTTTTGATTTCATGGTCTCGTACCTGCCGGGTTCGAAGAATGTGAAGGCTGATGCTCTTTCTAGGAGTTTTGTGCCTGACTCTCCTGGGGATTCAGAGCCGGCTGGTATCCTTAGAGAAGGGGTGATTTTGTCTGCCATCTCCCCAGATTTGCGACGTGTGCTGCAAAAGTTTCAGGCGGATAGACCTGACCGCTGTCCACCGGAGAGACTGTTTGTCCCGGATAGATGGAACAACAGAGTCATCTCCGAGGTTCATTCTTCGGTGTTGGCGGGCCATCCTGGAATATTTGGTACCAGAGACTTGGTGGCCAGGTCTTTTTGGTGGCCTTCCTTGTCGCGGGATGTGTGTTCCTTTGTGCAGTCTTGTGGAATTTGTGCTCAGGCTAAGCCTTGCTGTTCTCGTGCCAGTGGTTTGCTGTTACCTTTGCCTGTCCCGAAGAGGCCTTGGACGCACATTTCCATGGATTTTATTTCAGATCTCCCTGTCTCTCAGAGAATGTCTGTCATCTGGGTGGTGTGTGATCGTTTTTCTAAGATGGTCCATTTGGTGCCCTTGCCTAAGTTGCCTTCCTCCTCCGAGTTGGTTCCACTGTTTTTTCAAAATGTGGTTCGTTTGCACGGGATTCCTGAGAACATTGTTTCTGACAGAGGATCCCAGTTTGTGTCTAGATTTTGGCGGACCTTTTGTGCTAAGTTGGGCATTGAATTGTCTTTTTCGTTGGCCTTCCATCCTCAGACGAATGGCCAAACCGAGCGAACTAATCAGACCTTGGAGACTTATTTAAGATGTTTTGTTTCTGCTGACCAGGACGACTGGGTTACTTTTTTGCCGTTGGCCGAGTTTGCCCTTAATAATCGGGCTAGTTCTGCTACTTTGGTTTCTCCTTTTTTTTTGTAATTCGGGGTTTCATCCTCGTTTTTCCTCGGGTCAGGTGGAGCCTTCTGACTGTCCTGGAGTGGATGTTGTGGTGGATAGGTTGCATCAGATTTGGAATCATGTGGTGGACAATTTGAAGTTGTCACAAGAGAAGGTTCAGCTCTTTGCCAACCGCCGTCGCTGTGTGGGTCCCCGACTTCGCGTTGGGGACTTGGTGTGGTTGTCTTCTCGCTTCGTTCCTATGAAGGTCTCCTCTCCTAAGTTCAAGCCTCGGTTTATCGGTCCTTATAAGATTCTAGAAGTCCTTGGCCCTGTGTCATTCCGTCTGGACCTCCCGGCATCATTTGCTATTCATAATGTGTTCCATCGCTCGTTGTTGCGGAGGTATGTGGTGCCTGTGGTTCCTCCGGTTGAGCCTCCTGCCCCGGTGCTGGTTGAGGGAGAATTGGAATACGTGGTGGAGAAGATCTTGGATTCTCGTGTTTCTAGACGGAGGCTCCAGTATTTGGTCAAGTGGAAGGGCTATGGTCAGAAGGATAATTCTTGGGTTGTCGCCTCTGATGTTCATGCGGCCGATTTGGTTCGTGCCTTCCATGTGGCTCATCCTGATCGCCCTGGGGGTTTTCATGAGGGTTCGGTGACCCCTCCTTAAGGGGGGGGTACTGTTGTGAACTCTGTTTTCAGGCTCCCTCTTGTGGTCACTGGTGGTATGGTGTGACTTTTGCTTTGGGCTCCCCCTGGTGGCTTTGTTTGTTATCCTGCTGGTCTCTGGCTATCAGCTGGTTCGTTATCCTCTGGGAGGTTCCTATATAGCTCTGTTTTACTTCCACTTGTGTCCGGCTGTCGATGTAATCAGTGCTACTCAGATTCCTTCTGACTACCTTGCTCCCAGTCCATCCAGGATAAGCTAAGTTTTGTTTTGCTCATTTTTTGATCAGCAGTGTTTATCATGTTTTCTGTTCCAGCTTGCTAAAATGTAATTCCCTCGCTTGCTGGTTGCTCTAGTGGGCTGAGTTTCTCTCCACACACCATTAGTTGGTGTGTGGGTTCTTGAAATCTCAGGATGGATATTTTGTAAGGGTTTTTTATTGATCGCATAGACCCCTGCTCTATTTTCTGCTTTCTAGTACTAGTGGGACTCTTTTGTTGAATCTGATTTCATCCCTATGTATGTGCCTTCTTGTTACTTCACTGTTAATATTTGTTGGGGGCTTCTATATCTTTGGGGATTATTTCTCTGGAGGCAAGCGAGGTCTTTCTTTCTCTTTAGGGGTAGCTAGTTCCTCAGGCTGGCTCGAGACGTCTAAGAATTTTTTAGGCACGTTCACCGGCTACCTCTAGTTGTTTTGGATAGGTTCAGATTTGCGATCAGTCCAGTTACCATCTCCCTAGAGCTCGTCCTTAGTTTAATCACTTGCTGATCTATTTGTGATCCTCAGCCACTAGGGATCATAACAGATCCCTTCACAAACAAGGAATTAGCACGAAGGACCTGGAACACCATTCTGACCTGCTTCACATGGGACTCCCAATCATCCGAAAAGACCAAAATATCATCCAAATATACGATCATGAAACTATCCAGATACTTTCGGAAGATGTCATGCATAAAGGACTGAAACACAGAGGGAGCATTAGAAAGGCCGAATGGCATCACCAGGTACTCAAAATGGCCCTCGGGCATATTAAATGCTGTTTTCCATTCATCGCCCTGTTTAATACGCACGAGATTATACGCCCCTCGAAGGTCTATCTTGGTGAACAAACTAGCCCCCTTAATCCGAGCAAATAAATCAGACAGTAGAGGCAAAGGGTACTGAAATTTGACCGTGATTTTATTAAGAAGGCGGTAATCTATACAAGGTCTCAGAGAACCATCCTTCTTGGCCACAAAAAAGAACCCTGCTCCCAATGGCGACGACGACGGGCGAATATGCCCTTTCTCCAAGGACTCCTTTATATAGCTCCGCATATCGGCGTGTTCTGGCACAGACAAATTGAAAAGTCGTCCCTTAGGGAACTTGCTACCAGGAATCAAATTAATAGCACAATCACAATCCCTATGAGGAGGTAGGTTACTAGACTTGGGCTCATCAAATACATCCCGGTAATCTGACAAAAACTCAGGGACTTCAGAAGGAGTGGAGGAAGAAATTGACAATAATGAAACATCCCCATGTACCCCTTGACAACCCCAACTGGACACTGACATTGATTTCCAATCCAATACTGGATTATGGACCTGCAGCCATGGCAAACCCAACACGACCACATCATGCAGATTATGCAACACCAAAAAGCGAATATCCTCCTGATGCGCAGGAGCCATGCACATGGTCAACTGGGTCCAGTACTGAGGCTTATTCTTGGCCAAAGGCATAGCATCAATTCCCCTCAAAGGAATGGGATGCTGCAAGGGCTCCAAGAAAAAAACCACAGCGCCTGGCAAACTCTAAGTCCATCAAATTCAGGGCAGCGCCTGAATCCACAAATGCCATGACAGAAAAGGATGACAAAGAGCAAATCAGAGTAACGGACAGAAGAAATTTAGGCTGTACAGTACCAATGGTGACGGACCTAGCGAACCGCTTAGTGCGCTTAGGACAATCAGAGATAGCATGAGTGGAGTCACCACAGTAAAAACACAGCCCATTCTGACGTCTATGTTCTTGCCGTTCAGCTCTGGTCAAAGTCCTATCACATTGAATAGGCTCAGGCCTCTGCTCAGAGGATACCGCCAAATGGTGCACAGTTTTGCGCTCACGTAAGCACCGATCGATCTGTATGGCCAAGGACATTGATTCATTCAGACCAGCAGGCGTGGGGAACCCCACCATAACATCCTTAAGGGCTTCAGAAAGACCCTTTCTGAAAATTGCTGCCAGGGCATACTCATTCCACTGAGTAAGCACAGACCACTTTCTGAACTTCTGGCAATATACCTCCGCTTCATCCTGACCCTGACACAAAGCCAGCAAAATTTTCTCTGCCTGATCCACAGAATTCGGTTCATCATAAAGCAAACCCAGCGCCAGAAAAAACGCATCTACATTACGCAATGCAGGATCTCCCGGCGCCAGGGCGAATGCCCAGTCCTGAGGGTCACCACGCAACAAAGAAATAATGATCCTTACTTGCTGAATAGGGTCACCAGAAGAGTGGGGTTTCAGAGCAAGAAACAGTTTACAATTGTTTTTGAAATTCAGAAATTTAGATCTATCCCCAGAAAACAACTCAGGAATTGGAATTCTAGGCTCCAACATAGGATTCTGAACTACATAATCTTGAATATTTTGTACCCTTGCAGCGAGTTGATCAACACTAGAGGACAGACCTTGAATGTCCATATCCACACCTAAGTTCTGAACCACCCAGAGTTTAAGGGGAAAAGAAAGGCAAAACACACTGCAAAGAGAGGAAAAAAAAAAAAATGGTCTCAGAACTTCTCTTTTCCCTCTATTGAGATGCATTAACACTTTGTGGGCCAGCTGTACTGTTATGGACCTGGTGGTTAGGTGCACCAGAAATGACCTGATAGTTAAACACGGAATCGGGACGAGCTCTGGGGAAATGGGAACTCTGCTGACCGCAAACTCTACTCCTATCAACACAACTAGAAATAGCCGTGGAGCGTGCCTGACTCTGCCTAGATGCCTCTTCACAGCCTAAGAGCTAACTTCCTCTAAGGAAAGGAAACAAAGCCTCACTTGCCTCAGAGAAATATTCCCCAAAGGTAAAAGCAGCCCCCCACAAGTATTGACTGTGAGATAAGAGGAAATCACAAACACAGGATGAGACAGGTTTCAGCAAAGAGAGGCCAGTCTAACTAAACAGATTGAGGATAGAAAAGGGATCTTTGCGGTCAACACAAAAAGCTACAAAACCACGCAGAGTGTGCAAAAAATACCCCCGCACCGACTCACGATGCGGTGGTGCCACTCTGCACCCCCAGAGCTTCCAGCTAGCCAGATAGTTTCATGTTAGCAAGCTGGACTAGAACTTAGCAAGAAAAACAATATGTAACAAATGAACAAGCAGGAACTTAGCTTGTGCTGGAGTAGACAGGTCCACAGAAAGATCCACCAGGAGTGATCTGAACCAGTACTAGAACATTGACAGCTGGCATGGAGTAACGATCTGAGTGGAGTTAAATAGAGAATCCAGCCTAGCCCTAAACGAGGGCAGCTGGAGAAGGAATCTCAGAACCAGCAGCTCCACTCACAGCCACCAGAGGGAGTCCACGGACAGAACTCACCGAAGTACCATTCATGACCACAGGAGGGAGCCCGAGAACGGAATTCACAACACGCCAGCAGGACACTGCGCCCCACCGAAAGGAACCCTGAAAATTATAGCTCCTTTAAGCTGGAATTCCTTGCCATCTTCTGGGCAGTGACAGAGAGGTTCGAGCATTACCTAGCCTCTGCAAGATTCACAGTCTACACGGACAACAATTCGCTGACTCACCTAGAGACTGCAAAACTCAGTGCCTTGGAGCAGCAATGGATGGCCCAGTTGTCCAATTACGATTTCACTATCAAATATCGTGCAGGGCACAAGAATGCCAACGCGGATGCGTTATCCAGAATTCCCAACCTACCAGAAGTGGGAGAGAATTCAGAGGAACTTGAAGAAGTAGAGCTGCCAGCATTCCATTGCCGAGGAGCAACTCAATACTTTCATTACATGAGGAACCGGTGGAAAAACAAACACGAAACCACGCTGAATCCGTTGCACCACCATGGATGGGCAGAAATGCAGGATAGCGACCTGTTATGGTTCTCAATGGCAAGAGAACATAGCCCAGCAAACATAAGTACTAGCTCTTGGAAGGATGGAAACTAAACTGACCATGAACTAAACCTGCCGCACAACTAACAGTAGCCGGGTAGCGTTGCCTACGTCTTTTATCCCTAGACGCCCAGCGCCGGCCGGAGGACTAACTAATCCTGGCAGAGGAAAATATAGTCCTGGCTCACCTCTAGAGAAATTTCCCCGATAGGCAGACAGAGGCCCCCACATATATTGGCGGTGATTTTAGATGAAATGACAAACGTAGTATGAAAATAGGTTTAGCAAAATTGAGGTCCGCTTACTAGATAGCAGGAAGACAGAAAGGGCACTTTCATGGTCAGCTGAAAACCCTATCAAAATACCATCCTGAAATTACTTTAAGACTCTAGTATTAACTCATAACATCAGAGTGGCAATTTCAGATCACAAGAGCTTTCCAGACACAGAAACGAAACTACAGCTGTGAACTGGAACAAAATGCAAAAACAAACGAGGACTAAAGTCCAACTTAGCTGGGAGTTGTCTAGCAGCAGGAACATGCACAGAAAGGCTTCTGATTACAATGTTGACCGGCATGGAAGTGACAGAGGAGCAAGGTTAAATAGCGACTCCCACATCCTGATGGAAACAGGTGAACAGAGGGGATGATGCACACCAGTTCAATTCCACCAGTGGCCACCGGGGGAGCCCAAAATCCAATTTCACAACAGTACCCCCCCCTCAAGGAGGGGGCACCGAACCCTCACCAGAACCACCAGGGCGATCAGGATGAGCCCTATGAAAGGCACGGACCAGATCGGAGGCATGAACATCAGAGGCAGTCACCCAAGAATTATCCTCCTGACCGTATCCCTTCCATTTGACCAGATACTGGAGTTTCCGTCTGGAAACACGGGAGTCCAAGATTTTTTCCACAACGTACGCCAACTCGCCCTCAACCAACACCGGAGCAGGAGGCTCAACGGAAGGCACAACCGGTACCTCATACCTGCGCAACAATGACCGATGAAAAACATTATGAATAGAAAAAGATGCAGGGAGGTCCAAACGGAAGGACACAGGGTTAAGAATCTCCAATATCTTGTACGGGCCGATGAACCGAGGCTTAAACTTAGGAGAAGAAACCCTCATAGGGACAAAACGAGAAGACAACCACACCAAGTCCCCAACACAAAGCCGAGGACCAACCCGACGCCGGCGGTTGGCAAAAAGCTGAGTCTTCTCCTGGGACAACTTCAAATTGTCCACTACCTGCCCCCAAATCTGATGCAACCTCTCCACCACAGCATCCACTCCAGGACAATCCGAAGATTCCACCTGACCAGAAGAAAATCGAGGATGAAACCCCGAATTACAGAAAAAAGGAGACACCAAGGTGGCAGAGCTGGCCCGATTATTGAGGGCAAACTCCGCTAAAGGCAAAAAAGCAACCCAATCATCCTGATCTGCAGACACAAAACACCTCAAATATGTCTCCAAGGTCTGATTCGTCCGCTCGGTCTGGCCATTAGTCTGAGGATGGAAAGCAGACGAGAAAGACAAATCTATGCCCATCCTAGCACAGAATGCTCGCCAAAATCTAGACACGAACTGGGTTCCTCTGTCAGAAACGATATTCTCCGGAATACCATGCAAACGGACCACATTTTGAAAAAACAGAGGAACCAACTTGGAAGAAGAAGGCAACTTAGGCAGGGGAACCAAATGGACCATCTTAGAGAAACGGTCACACACCACCCAGATGACAGACATCTTCTGAGAAACAGGAAGATCCGAAATAAAATCCATCGAGATGTGCGTCCAGGGCCTCTTCGGGATAGGCAAGGGCAACAACAATCCACTAGCCCGAGAACAACAAGGCTTGGCCCGAGCACAAACGTCACAAGACTGCACAAAGCCTCGCACATCTCGAGACAGGGAAGGCCACCAGAAGGACCTTGCCACCAAATCCCTGGTACCAAAGATTCCAGGATGACCTGTCAACGCAGAAGAATGAACCTCAGAAATGACTTTACTGGTCCAATCATCAGGAACAAACAGTCTACCAGGTGGGCAACGATCAGGTCTATCCGCCTGAAACTCCTGCAAGGCCCGCCGCAGGTCTGGAGAAACGGCAGACAATATCACTCCATCCTTAAGGATACCTGTAGGTTCAGAGTTACCAGGGGAGTCAGGCTCAAAACTCCTAGAAAGGGCATCCGCCTTAACATTCTTAGAACCCGGCAGGTAGGACACCACAAAATTAAACCGAGAGAAAAACAACGACCAGCGCGCCTGTCTAGGATTCAGGCGTCTGGCGGACTCAAGATAAATTAGATTTTTGTGGTCAGTCAATACCACCACCTGATGTCTAGCCCCCTCAAGCCAATGACGCCACTCCTCAAAAGCCCACTTCATGGCCAAAAGCTCCCGATTCCCAACATCATAATTCCGCTCGGCGGGCGAAAATTTACGCGAGAAAAAGGCACAAGGTCTCATCACGGAACAATCGGAACTTCTCTGCGACAAAACTGCCCCAGCTCCGATTTCAGAAGCGTCGACCTCAACCTGAAAAGGAAGAGCAACATCAGGCTGACGCAACACAGGGGCGGAAGAAAAGCGGCGCTTAAGCTCCCGAAAGGCCTCCACAGCAGCAGGGGACCAATCAGCAACATCAGCACCCTTCTTAGTCAAATCAGTCAATGGTTTAACAACATCAGAAAAACCAGCAATAAATCGACGATAAAAGTTAGCAAAGCCCAAAAATTTCTGAAGACTCTTAAGAGAAGAGGGTTGCGTCCAATCACAAATAGCCTGAACCTTGACAGGATCCATCTCGATGGAAGAGGGGGAAAAAATATATCCCAAAAAGGAAATCTTTTGAACCCCAAAAACGCACTTAGAACCCTTCACACACAAGGAATTAGACCGCAAAACCTGAAAAACCCTCCTGACCTGCTGGACATGAGAGTCCCAGTCATCCGAAAAAATCAAAATATCATCCAGATACACAATCATAAATTTATCCAAATAATCACGGAAAATGTCATGCATAAAGGACTGAAAGACTGAAGGGGCATTTGAAAGACCAAAAGGCATCACCAAATACTCAAAGTGGCCCTCGGGCGTATTAAATGCGGTCTTCCACTCATCCCCCTGCTTAATTCGCACCAAATTATACGCCCCACGGAGATCTATCTTAGAGAACCACTTGGCCCCCTTTATGCGAGCAAACAAATCAGTCAGCAGTGGCAACGGATATTGATATTTAACCGTGATTTTATTCAAAAGCCGATAATCAATACACGGTCTCAAAGAGCCATCTTTCTTAGCCACAAAGAAAAAACCGGCTCCTAAGGGAGATGACGAAGGACGAATATGTCCCTTTTCCAAGGACTCCTTTATATATTCTCGCATAGCAGCATGTTCAGGCACAGACAGATTAAATAAACGACCCTTAGGGTATTTACTACCCGGAATCAAATCTATGGCACAATCGCACTCCCGGTGCGGAGGTAATGAACCAAGCTTAGGTTCTTCAAAAACGTCACGAAATTCAGTCAAGAATTCAGGAATCTCAGAGGGAATAGATGATGAAATGGAAATCACAGGTACGTCCCCATGCGTCCCCTTACATCCCCAGCTTAACACAGACATAGCTTTCCAGTCAAGGACTGGGTTATGAGATTGCAGCCATGGCAATCCAAGCACCAACACATCATGTAGGTTATACAGCACAAGAAAGCGAATAATCTCCTGATGATCCGGATTAATCCGCATAGTTACTTGTGTCCAGTATTGTGGTTTATTACTAGCCAATGGGGTGGAGTCAATCCCCTTCAGGGGTATAGGAGTTTCAAGAGGCTCCAAATCATACCCACAGCGTTTGGCAAAGGACCAATCCATAAGACTCAAAGCGGCGCCAGAGTCGACATAGGCATCCGCGGTAATAGATGATAAAGAACAAATCAGGGTCACAGATAGAATAAACTTAGACTGTAAAGTGCCAATTGAAACAGACTTATCAAGCTTCTTAGTACGCTTAGAGCATGCTGATATAACATGAGTTGAATCACCGCAATAGAAGCACAACCCATTTTTTCGTCTTGCCCCTGGGATAGGGACATCAAGGCCTTTTCCGCCTGAAGCTCTAACTGAGGTTCCTCATAAAGCAACCCCAAGGCCAGAAAAAACGCATCCACATTGAGCAACGCAGGATCCCCTGGAGCCAATGCAAAAGCCCAATCCTGAGGGTCGCCCCGGAGCAAGGAAATCACAATCCTGACCTGCTGAGCAGGATCTCCAGCAGAGCGAGATTTCATGGACAAAAACAACTTGCAATTATTTTTAAAATTTTGAAAGCAAGATCTATTCCCCGAGAAAAATTCAGGCAAAGGAATTCTAGGTTCAGATATAGGAACATGAACAACAAAATCTTGTAAATTTTGAACTTTCGTGGTGAGATTATTCAAACCTGCAGCTAAACTCTGAATATCCATTTTAAACAGGTGAACACAGAGCCATTCCAGGATTAGAAGGAGAGAGAGAGAGAGAAAGGCTGCAATATAGGCAGACTTGCAAGAGATTCAATTACAAGCACACTCAGAACTGAAGGGAAGGGGAAAAAAAAAAAAAAAAAAAATCTTCAGCAGACTTCTCTTTTCTCTCCTTTCTCTGTCAATTAATTTAACCCTTTTAGGCCGGTCAAACTGTTATGGTTCTCAATGGCAAGAGAACATAGCCCAGCAAACATAAGTACTAGCTCTTGGAAGGATGGAAACTAAACTGACCATGAACTAAACCTGCCGCACAACTAACAGTAGCCGGGTAGCGTTGCCTACGTCTTTTATCCCTAGACGCCCAGCGCCGGCCGGAGGACTAACTAATCCTGGCAGAGGAAAATATAGTCCTGGCTCACCTCTAGAGAAATTTCCCCGATAGGCAGACAGAGGCCCCCACATATATTGGCGGTGATTTTAGATGAAATGACAAACGTAGTATGAAAATAGGTTTAGCAAAATTGAGGTCCGCTTACTAGATAGCAGGAAGACAGAAAGGGCACTTTCATGGTCAGCTGAAAACCCTATCAAAATACCATCCTGAAATTACTTTAAGACTCTAGTATTAACTCATAACATCAGAGTGGCAATTTCAGATCACAAGAGCTTTCCAGACACAGAAACAAAACTACAGCTGTGAACTGGAACAAAATGCAAAAACAAACGAGGACTAAAGTCCAACTTAGCTGGGAGTTGTCTAGCAGCAGGAACATGCACAGAAAGGCTTCTGATTACAATGTTGACCGGCATGGAAGTGACAGAGGAGCAAGGTTAAATAGCGACTCCCACATCCTGATGGAAACAGGTGAACAGAGGGGATGATGCACACCAGTTCAATTCCACCAGTGGCCACCGGGGGAGCCCAAAATCCAATTTCACAACAGCGACCCCACAATCAGTCTGGTGAAAGAACTGCTGACACAGGCAGACTCGCACCCTGGTCCAGATGATCCACAAGAAACACAACAACTCTGGAAGGAAAAAGGCAAGCTATTCATCTACGATGGTAAACTGTGCAGAAGAAACATCGATCCACGCATGCACAAACTAGTCTGGCAAATAGTGGTCCCAAAACGAGATGCGCCCATGGTTCTAGAAGCATACCACGATGGAGCAGGACACTTTGGATGGAAGAAGTTGGAGATCCTGTTACGTGGAAGATTCTATTGGCTTTTCATGAGGAAAGCCATCGAAAATTGGTGCCGTGAGTGTGGCCCATGTAACCTGCGCAGAAAGGACCGTGACAGCCAAAGAGCTCCCCTACAGCCCATAGTGGCCTTAGACCATGTGAAGCTAACCCCAAGCCGGTCAGGCTATGTCTACGCTTTGACTATCGTGGATCACTACTCCACATTTCTGGTAGTTGTCCCTGTCAAGGATCTGACAGCAAGAACCGCAGCCAGAGCTTTCCAACTGCATGTCAGGACTCTGAACATTTTTTATTACCTTTTGTGCATTACTGCCCTTTTCCAAGATGGCGTCTTTGGTCTCATGTGCACCGTGTCTTCCTGCTATAAAACTCCACCCCAGCCTTCAGTCTGTGCTAGAGTATTCTGCCTTGCATCCAGCTCCTGACCTCTGGTGACTCCCTGGCTATATACCTGCTCATGTGAACCTGTGGGGTTATCCTGCTTCTCTGCTCTGAGTTCCTGCTGCATACACCAGTTCCAGTAATCCTCCTTCATCTGCTGCTCCTGTTTACTTCCATCTCCATTTGCTGGACATGTAAGCTGTTGCTGCTCTGCTTGAACCTGAGACTAATAACCAGGCCTCACTGGTTGAGCTAAGATATTATTTGAACTGCCTTATAAGCATATCTATCTGTGTTTTGGACTAAGCAAGGGCTTATTTGTGTCAAGTATCCTCAAGAATAATTGTGCTTCATAGACTTTCTGCGTGATTGCAGTTTCCTCTGAAGTTTCCTATAGACTGCTAAGCTTCATTTAATATTAACTCCCAAATGCTGTGGACTTGAGTTTCTCTCTGCACCTGTTTGAATCACCGTGTGATAATATAGACTTTACCACTTATAAAACTGTGTCCTGTAGTTGTCTTGTTCCACGCAAAGAGTCTCCTGAGTTATCCCCTATAATTATTGCAGGATACTCTAGCCTTAAAAAAAAAGGAGACTGCTGAAACAATGACTGCAGAAAGCAGACTAGAGCAGGTGTTTTCCATAATTAGATCACTGCAGAAAGATGTGGAAGGTCTGCAAAAGAAGTTTGGAAGCTTTGAACACAATCAACAAGTGTTTGGACAGACTTTGCAGGACTTAAGCACCCGCATGGCAGCCCAGGAAAACAAACTTGCTGGCATAGAGTCCCAGTATGGACGGGCTTTTCAGGACATAAGCACGCAAATAGCTGCACAAACGACTTTTCCCTCTGGGCAACCGCCACCAGCTAGCCCACCTAAGTTACCCCCATTCAGATTTAATGGTGCATGCTGACCGTTTTCCTAATGATAGATCCAAAGTATTGTGTGTAATAATGCTGCTGGCCGCACGAGCGCTCGCCTGGGCGAATCCGATGATTGAGTCTCGTGACCCACGGTTAAATAACTTGGATGATTTCTTGGCCGCTATGGCATTAATGTTTGATGATCCTAATCGCCGTGCAACCGCTGAATCTGCTTTATTGTCTTTACGCCAGGCAAAACGTTCTGTTATTGAGTATGCTACTGAATTCAGGAGATTAGCGGTAGATACTAATTGGGACAGTTATGCACAATTGCTTATTTTTAAAAGGGGTCTGTCTAGTATTGTAAAAGATGAACTAGCTCACTCTGAGTCACCACAAGAGCTACAGACATTTATACAGCATTGTGTGCGCATTGACATTCGCCTTACTGAGCGTAGGCAGGAGAAGTTTGCTGCATATAACCGTATTTCTAACTTTTCCCTTCCTTCCAAAGAGCCTGCAGGTAAAACATCTCGGGAGGTGGAGGAGGTGCCCATGCAAATTGATTCCGTTCAGAGGCGCGAGATCAATGAGCGCCGGGAGCATCGCCTTCGTGAAAGTCTATGTTTCTACTGCGGCCAGTCTGACCACTTCTTGATCAATTGTCCTAAGTGTCCTAGATGGCCTAACTGTTATGAACTGGTGGTTTAGGAGCAACATGGGACGTGCTCTGGAGGAGGTGGTACCTGTACTGACCGCAGTTCCTGAGCTTAACACAACACTAGAAGTAGCCGTGGGATGTTCCTGTCACTACCTAGACACCTCGTCACAGCCGGAGGACTAACTACCCCTAAAGATAGAAACAGGAAAGCTATCTTGCCTCAGAGAAAATTCCCAAAGGACAGACAGCCCCCCACAAATATTGACTGTAAGTGGAGAGGGAAATGACATACACAGAATGAAACTAGGATGTAGCAAAGGAGGCCAATCTAGCTAGACAGATAGTACAGGACTGAATACTGTGCGGTCAGTATTAAAAACTAGAAAAATCCACCACAGAGTTTATTAAAATCTCCACCCCTGACTAAAGGTGCGGAGGGTAAATCTGCTTCCCAGAGCTTCCAGCTTAACTGAATAAATCCATACTGACAAGCTGGACTAGAAAAAACATAGGATGTGCTGAACGATAAAGTCCACAACAAGTGGAAAGCAAAAGAACAAAGCAAGGACTTATCTTTGCTGAACTGGTCAGAATATCAGGGAAATCCAAGAGAGATGTGAATCCAAGCAGGAACCATTGACAACTGGCACTGGCTGAAGGATAGAGCCAGGATAAATAGCCGAGCCAGAAGAGACGATCAGTGCAAGCAGCTGCTGACTGCTAAATCCAAGGAGCAGCAGTTCCACTTAAATCCACCGGAGGGAGCCCAAAAGCAGAACTCACAAAAGTGCCACTTACAACCACCGGAGGGAGCCCAAGAGCGGAATACACAACAGTACCCCCCCCTTGAGGAGGGGTCACCGAACCCTCACCAGAGCCCCCAGGCCGATCAGGACAAGCCAAGTGAAAGGCACGAACCAAATCGGCAGCATGGACATCGGAGGCAACAACCAAAGAATTATCCTCCTGGCCATAACCCTTCCACTTGACAAGATACTGAAGCCTCCGCCTCGAAAAACGAGAATCCAAAATTTTCTCCACCACATATTCCAACTCCCCCTCAACCAACACCGGGGCAGGAGGATCAACCGAGGGAACTACGGGCACCACATATGTCCGCAACAAAGATCTATGGAAAACATTATGGATGGCAAAAGAGGCTGGAAGGGCCAAACGAAAAGACACCGGATTGATAATCTCAGAAATCTGATAAGGACCAATAAACCGAGGCTTGAACTTAGGGGAAGAAACCTTCATAGGAACATGATGAGAAGATAACCAGACTAAATCCCCCACCCGAAGCCGGGGACCAACACACCGACGGCGGTTAGAAAAACGTTGAGCCTTTTCCTGAGACAACGTCAAATTGTCTACAACATGAGTCCAAATCTGCTGTAACATGCCCACCACAGAATCCACACCCGGACAATCAGAAGGCTCAAAATTACAAAAGAAAGGCGAAACCAAAGTAGCCGAACTAGCCAGATTATTAAGGGCAAACTCGGCCAACGGCAAGAAAGCCACCCAATCATCCTGATCAGCAGACACAAAGCATCTCAAATAGGTTTTCAAGGTCTGATTAGTTCGCTCAGTTTGGCCATTTGTCTGAGGATGGAACGCCGAAGAAAAAGACAAATCAATGCCCATCCTAGCACAAAAGGCCCGCCAAAACCTAGAAACAAACTGGGAACCTCTGTCAGACACAATATTTTCCGGAATGCCATGCAAACGAACCACATGCTGAAAAAACAATGGAACCAAATCAGAGGAGGAAGGCAATTTAGGCAAAGGTACCAAATGGACCATTTTAGAGAACCGGTCACAAACCACCCAGATAACAGACATCTTCTGGGAAACAGGAAGATCCGAAATAAAATCCATAGAAATATGCGTCCAGGGCCTCTCAGGGACCGGCAAAGGCAAAAGCAACCCACTAGCGCGGGAACAGCAAGGCTTGGCCCGGGCACAAGTCCCACAGGACTGCACAAAAGAACGCACATCCCGCGACAAGGAAGGCCACCAAAAGGACCTAGCAACCAAATCTCTGGTACCAAAAATCCCAGGATGACCAGCCAACACTGAACAATGAACCTCAGAAATTACCTTACAAGTCCATCTATCAGGAACAAACAGCTTCCCCACTGGACAGCGGTCAGGTTTATCAGCCTGAAATTCCTGAAGCACCCGCCGCAAATCAGGGGAGATGGCAGAAAGAATCACCCCTTCTTTAAGAATGCCAACCGGCTCAAGGACTCCAGGAGAATCAGGCAAAAAACTCCTAGAGAGGGCATCAGCTTTAACATTCTTAGATCCCGGAAGATATGAGACCACAAAATCAAAACGGGAGAAAAACAGGGACCATCGAGCCTGTCTAGGGTTCAGCCGCTTGGCCGACTCGAGGTAAATCAGATTCTTATGATCGGTCAAGACCACAACGCGGTGCTTAGCTCCCTCAAGCCAATGTCGCCACTTCTCAAATGCCCACTTCATAGCCAACAACTCCCGATTGCCAATGTCATAATTGCGCTCCGCAGGCGAAAACTTTCTGGAAAAAAAAGCACACGGTTTCATCAAAGAACCATCAGATTTCTTCTGAGACAAAACGGCCCCTGCCCCAATCTCAGAAGCGTCAACCTCAACCTGAAAAGGAAGAGAAACATCCGGCTGACGCAACACAGGGGCAGAAGTAAATCGGCATTTAAGCTCCTGAAAGGCCTCAACAGCCGCAGAGGACCAATTCGTCACATCAGCACCTTTCTTCGTCAAATCGGTCAGGGGCTTAACCACACTGGAAAAGTTGACAATGAAACGGCGATAAAAATTAGCAAAGCCCAAAAATTTCTGAAGGCTCTTCACCGATGTGGGTTGAATCCAGTCATGAATGGCTTGGACCTTAACAGGATCCATTTCTATAGACGAGGGAGAAAAATTAAAACCCAAAAAAGAGACCTTCTGAACTCCAAATAGGCACTTAGACCCCTTCACAAATAAAGCATTTTTCACGAAGGATCTGGAATACCATCCTGACCTGCTTCACATGAGACTCCCTATCATCGGAAAAAATCAAAATATCATCCAAATACACAATCATGAATTTATCAAGATAATTGCAGAAAATATCATGCATGAAGGACTGAAATACAGAAGGAGCATTAGAAAGCCCGAAAGGCATCACAAGGTATTCAAAATGGCCTTCGGGCGTATTAAATGCAGTTTTCCATTCATCACCCTGTTTAATACGAACAAGATTATATGCCCCTCGAAGGTCAATCTTAGTAAACCAACTAGCCCCCTTAATCCGAGCAAACAAATCAGAAAGCAAAGGTAAAGGGTATTGGAATTTGACCGTGATCTTATTAAGAAGGCGATAATCAATACAGGGTCTCAAGGAGCCATCCTTCTTGGCAACAAAAAAGAATCCCGCTCCCAATGGTGACGAAGACGGCCGAATATGCCCCTTCTCCAAAGACTCCTTGACATAACTCCGCATGGCGGCATGCTCTGGCACAGACAGATTGAAAAGTCGGCCCTTAGGGAACTTACAGCCAGGAATCAAGTTAATAGCACAATCACAGTCCCTATGCGGAGGAAGGGAACTGGACTTGGGCTCATCAAATACATCCTGGAAATCCGACAAAAACTCAGGGACTTCAGAAGAGGGGGAAGAGGAAATTGACATCAAAGGAACGTCACAATGTACCCCTTGACAACCCCAACTAGTCACAGACATAGATTTCCAATCCAGCACCGGATTATGTTCCTGTAACCATGGAAAACCCAGTACAACAACATCATGCAAGTTATGCACCACCAGAAAACGGCAATCTTCCTGATGTGCTGGAGCCATGCACATGGTCAGCTGAGTCCAATACTGAGGTTTATTCTTGGCCAACGGTGTAGCATCAATCCCCCTCAAAGGAATAGGGCTCTGCAAAGGCTGCAAGGAAAAACCACAGCGCCTGGCGAATTCCAAGTCCATTAAGTTCAGGGCAGTGCCTGAATCCACAAATGCCATGACAGAAAAGGACGATAATGAGCAAATCAGGGTCACAGATAAGAGAAATTTAGGCTGTACAGTACTGATGGTAACAGACCTAGCGACCCTCTTAGTACGCTTAGGGCAATCAGAAATAACATGAGCAGAATCACCACAGTAAAAACACAGCCCATTCTGACGTCTGAATCCCTGCCGTTCTGCTCTAGTCAAAATCCTATCACATTGCATAGGCTCAGGACTCCGCTCAGAGGACACTGCCATATGGTGCACAACTTTGCGCTCGCGCAGGCGCCGATCAATCTGAATGGCTAGAGACATAGATTCGCTCAAACCAGCAGGCGTGGGGAACCCCACCATAACATCTTTAAGTGCTTCAGAAAGACACTTTCTGAAAATTGCTGCCAGAGCATCCTCATTCCATTTAGTGAGAACAGACCATTTTCTAAATTTCTGGCAGTATAATTCTGCCGCTTCCTGACCCTGACATAGGGCCAACAAGGTTTTTTCTGCATGATCCACAGAATTAAGTTCGTCATACAATAATCCGAGCGCTTGAAAAAATGCGTCTACATTAAGCAAAGCCGGATCCCCTGATTCAAGGGAGAATGCCCAGTCCTGAGGGTCACCACGCAGCAGAGAGATGACGATTTTAACCTGCTGAATGGGATCACCAGAGGAACGGGGTTTCAAAGCAAAAAACAATTTGCAGTTATTTTTAAAGTTCAAAAACTGGGATCTGTCCCCAAAAAACAAATCAGGAGTAGGAATTTTAGGCTCTAAAGCCGGATTCTGGACAACATAATTTTGGATACTCTGTACTCTTGCAACAAGTTGATCCACACGAGAAAACAAACCCTGAACATCCATGCCAGCGCCAAAATCCTGAACCACCCAGAGATTAAGAGGAAAAAAAAGACAAAACAAACTGCGAAAAAAAAATGGCTCAGAATTTTTCTTTTTTCCTTCTTTTGAGATGCATTTAATTCATTTTTGGCCAGTTGTACTGTTATGAACTGGTGGTTTAGGAGCAACATGGGACGTGCTCTGGAGGAGGTGGTACCTGTACTGACCGCAGTTCCTGAGCTTAACACAACACTAGAAGTAGCCGTGGGATGTTCCTGTCACTCCCTAGACACCTCGTCACAGCCGGAGGACTAACTACCCCTAAAGATAGAAACAGGAAAGCTATCTTGCCTCAGAGAAAATTCCCAAAGGACAGACAGGCCCCCACAAATATTGACTGTGAGTGGAGAGGGAAATGACATACACAGAATGAAACTAGAATGTAGCAAAGGAGGCCAATCTAGCTAGATAGATAGTACAGGACTGAATACTGTGCGGTCAGTATTAAAAACTAGAAAAATCCACCACAGAGTTTACTAAAATCTCCACCCCTGACTAAAGGTGCGGAGGGTAAATCTGCTTCTCAGAGCTTCCAGCTTAACTGAATAAATCCATACTGACAAGCTGGACTAGCAAAAACATAGGATGTGCTGAACGATAAAGTCCACAACAAGTGGAAAGCAAAAGAACAAAGCAAGGACTTATCTTTGCTGAACTGGTCAGAATATCAGGGAAATCCAAGAGAGATGTGAATCCAAGCAGGAACCATTGACAACTGGCACTGGCTGCAGGATAGAGCCAGGATAAATAGCCGAGCCAGAAGAGACGATCAGTGCAAGCAGCTGCTGACTGCTAAATCCAAGGAGCAGCAGTTCCACTTAAATCCACCGGAGGGAGCCCAAGAGCAGAACTCACAAAAGTGCCACTTACAACCACCGGAGGGAGCCCAAGAGCGGAATACACAACACCTAACAAGGTGCTAGCAGCAGTAGGGGAGTATGACAACTGTGATGATGAATCTGACATCTCTGAATGTAGCCTGCGTTTAAACCCTGTATTCCATTCACTTTCTATGACTTCACCCCCCGAGGAGCTTAAGGAAAAGAACTCTCACTGTTCTCTCCCTATTAAGATCCTGTGTTCAGGACAGTGGATTTCCAGTGCAGCTATGATTGACTCTGGTGCAGGTGGGAATTTCATGGATATCGCATTTGCAAAGGAACATGGTATTGAAATTCAGCAAAGAGCCTCTCCAATTACCATGGAAACAGTGGATGGGTCACCTTTAATCTCTGGGCCTGTGGATCAGGAGACCATACCACTTGAAATTTTGTTGGAGCCTAATCATCAGGAGCAACTTTCTTTCTTGCTAATTTCTTCTCATTTTCCTGTGATTTTAGGCATTGATTGGCTGCGTTCTCAGAACCCAATTATCAACTGAGAGACCAAGGAGATTATCTTTCCAACAAGGAGCAACTTAGCGTTAACAGAAGCTGTCCCAATGTCAGGACTCTGAACATTTTTTATTACCTTTTTGTGCATTACTGCCCTTTTCCAAGATGGCGTCTTTGGTCTCATGTGCACCGTGTCTTCCTGCTATAAAACTCCACCCCAGCCTTCAGTCTGTGCTAGAGTATTCTGCCTTGCATCCAGCTCCTGACCTCTGGTGACTCCCTGGCTATATACCTGCCCCTGTGAACCTGTGGGGTTATCCTGCTACTCTGCTCTGAGTTCCTGCTCCATACACCAGTTCCAGTAATCCTCCTTCATCTGCTGCTTGTGTTTGCTTCCATATCGCATTTGCGAAGGAACATGGTATAGAAATTCAGCAAAGAGCCTCTCCAATTACCATGGAAACAAGTTGGCTGGTGACAGGGGGGTACAGAAGACACAAGAGTTCCTGAGCCGATTCTTCTGGTGGCCAACTTGCCTGAAGGATACCAAGGACTATGTTCTCTCTTGCGAGGTATGTGCTCATTACAAGACTCCTCATGTGGCACCTACGGGTCTTCTACAACCATTACCTGTTCCGTCCCGCCCTTGGGGGTCTATATCAATGGACTTTATTGTGGAGCTGCCTACATCGGGGGGCATGAATACAATCATGGTGGTAGTTGATCGCCTGACTAAAGCTGCTCATTTTGTTCCGTGCACCGGCCTCCCCTCAGCTAAAGATACAGTGAACTTGGTTATACAGAATGTCTTTCGGCTGCATGGGGCTCCGGATGAGATCATCTCTGACCGTGGAGTGCAGTTCACTTCAAGATTCTGGAAGGGGTTTGCTCTGCACTCAATATTAATGTCTCTCTCTCTTCCGCTTACCATCCCCAGACAAATGGTCAGACTGAGCGTATCAACCAGACGCTGGAACAATATCTAAGATGCTATGTCAGCCATCTCCAGGATGATTGGTTGGAGTTGCTGCCGTTAGCCGAATTTTCATGTAACAATTCTCAGAGCGCCTCCACTAAATTTACACCTTTCTTTGTAAATCTGGGTTATCATCCATGTATCTTACCTAGGTCTCCCATTAATTCTCCTGTTCTGGCAGTGGAGGAAAGGCTGACTGTGATGAGGCAAAATCTGGAGGTTCTGAAGGAATCCCTGACCACAGCTCAAGAACATTATAAGAGATCGGCTGATAGATTCCGTAAACCTGCACCCATGTTCAAGGTAGGAGATTCCGTGTGGTTAGCAACTAAGAATCTGAAATTAAACGTTCCTTCACAAAAACTTGGACAGAAATTCATTGGCCCTTTCAAGATCAATGGTATTGTGAGCTCTGTGGGCTGCCGGCTGAAGCTGCCTAGGACTATGAAGGTACACCCAGTTTTTCATGTATCTTTACTAAAGCCTGTATCTCCTAATACCTTCCAGGGACGTGTCGTGCCACCTCCGCAGCCTGTGGTGATTGATGGGCAAGAACAATTTGTGGTGGAGGAAATTGTTGATTCCAGGATTCGCAGGAATCGGCTCCAATATCTGATAAGATGGCAGGGATATCCCCCTGAGGAAGACTCTTGGGAACCTGTGGAAAACATGCCCAACAGAAGATTTCTCGTTTTCATCAGAGATTCCCTGAGAAATCAGGTCCAGGATCATCCTGAGGCCGCTTCTAAGGAGGGAGTAATGTCAGGACTCCGAACATTTTTTATTACCTTTTTGTGCATTACTGCCCTTTTCCAAGATGGCGTCTTTGGTCTCATGTGCACTGTGTCTTCCTGCTATAAAACTCCACCCCAGCTTTCAGTCTGTGCTAGAGTATTCTGCCTTGCATCCAGCTCCTGACCTCTGGTGACTCCCTGGCTATATACCTGCTCCTGTGAACCTGTGGGGTTATCCTGCTACTCTGCTCTGAGTTCCTGCTGCATACACCAGTTCCAGTAATCCTCCTTCATCTGCTGCTCGTGTTTGCTTCCATCTGCATTTTCTGGACATGTAAGCTTGGAGCGCCCCCACTGCCGCAGGGCCGAGTTCTGCCCACGAAGCTATGGCTCCTCCCTCCGCACACTGCGATGGCGAATCATGGCGGGAACTCTTGGTGGCAATTGTCGACGTACAGTCTTTGCAATAAGTGACAGTCCAAGCACAATAAATCACAGTTCCAAGGCACACATGACCCGATTCTTCAGGCTTAAGTAGATCCTGTTCGTGATGCCAAAGTGGAGCGCCCCCACTGCCGCAGGGCCGAGGGGTACCTGGTACCGGGCCTCTGAGTCTCTGCTCTGGGGTTGTCACGGTGGCTAGACCCGGTCCGTGACCCTGCTGAGGTGCATCCAATAAAAGGTGGTGGTGATGTTGCGGTGCGGTGTAGGTCGTAGTAAATAACGAGGACACCAGGTTGCAGTCTCTTTACCTCTTTGCTGAAGGTTTTAGAGTCCTCAGTCCAGAGTGCTGTCAACAGGGCTGTCAGAGACCGGCCGGTCCAAAGGCACATCAGGAGTTCCCTTTACAGGTGGGAATCAGTGTCTACCTTCTAGCGCTGGGTGTTGTAGTTCTTCCCTGCTGAGCTCCCGGGATAGTCCTCACAACTGATTCTGCCTGTCTCTGATGTTCGTTCTCTCCGTCCCCCCAGGTGATATGGTAGGACGCACCCGTATGACGGGGTAGGCCTGGAGTTCTTCCGGGACCCTAGAGTCGCCCCTCTCCCACAGCTGCCTCCATTGTCTGCTTAGGTGATTTGTGTGAGACAGCCAACCTATAATTGCCTGTCCAGCCGTGGTTTGCAGTAGTACTTAGAGTCTCTTACTTGCTCGGCATTCCGGCCACCGACTGTTTGCGCCTCAGAAGGATGTTGCCTCGGTCTAACAGCACGACTCCTTCTGGTCCTAATTCCTCTTTACTGTATTCCCGTTGTTCACTGGTTAGTTCAGCTCTTAGGAGTCTGCCAGGATCCCATCCCTGACAAGTCCTCTCACTAGCTCTTCCCAGTTACTTCTCTCTGTCTTCCTGTCCAACCCCCAGTTTTACCAGTGTGAGGAGTGGCCTACTAGATAGAACCACCCCCCCTGGTGGCCGGAGTGTGAAGTGTAATGTGAGTGTTACCTGATCAGGTGAACTCCTTTAGTGCAGTCAGACGTAACATCACTCCCCTTGGTGGCAGAGTGACATTACTGCAACGACCAGGACTCTGGGGCGCTGCAAGCTGTTTCTGCTCTGCAAGAACCTGAGACTATTACCCAGACCTCCCTGGTTGAGCTAAGATATTATTTGAACTGCCTTATAAGCATATCTATCTGTGTTGTGGACTAAGCAAGGACTTATTCGTGTCAAGTATCCTCAAGAATAATTGTGCTTCATAGACTTTCTGCGTGATTGCATTTTCCTCTGCAGTTTCCTATAGACTGCTGAGCTGCATTTGACATTTGCACCAAGTGTTGTGGACTTGAGTTTCTCTCTGCACTTGTTTGAATCACCGTGTGATAATATAGACTTTACCACTTATAAAACTGTGTCCTGTAGTTGTCTTGTTCCACGCAAAGAGTCTCCTGAGTTATCCCCTACAATTATTACACAAAGTCTGCATTCCAAAACGTCACTACTTCCCTTCCAAGCCCCGACGTGTGCCCAAACAGTAGTTCCCCCCCACATATGGGGTATCAGCGTACTCAGGACAAACTGGACAATAACTTTTGGTGTCCAATTTCTCCAGTTACTCTTGTGAAAATAAAAAATTGCTTGCTAAAAAATAATTTTTCAGGAAAGAAAAATGATTTTTTATTTTCATGGCTCTGCGTTATAAGCTTCTGTGAAGCACTTGGGGGTTTATAGTGGTCACTATGCATCTAGATAAGTTCCTTGGGGGGGTCTAGTTTCTAAAATGGGGTCACTTGTGGGGGATCTCCATTGTTTAGGCACACAGGGGCTCTCCAAGCGAGACATGGTGTCCGCTAACGATTGGAGCTAATTTTTCATTCAAAAGTCAAATGGCGCTCCTTCCGTTCCAAGCCCTGCCGTGTGCACAAACAGTGGTTTGTGACCACACATGAGGTATCGGCGTACTCAGGAGAAATTGCCCAACACATTTTAGGATCCATTTTATCCTGTTGCCCATGTGAAAATGAAAAAAATTGAGGTTAAAAAAATTTTTTGTGAAAAAAAAGTACTTTTTCTTTTTTACGGATCAATTTGTGAAGCACCTGTGGGTTCAAAGTGTTCACTATACATCTAGATAAGCTCCTTGGGGGTCTAGTTTCCAAAATGCGGTCACTTGTGGGGGAGCTCTAATGTTTAGGCACACAGGGGCTCTCCAAACGCGACATGGTGTCCGCTAAAGATTGAAAAAGTCAAATGGCGCTCCTTCCCTTCCGAGCCCTGTTGTGCGCCCAAACAGTGGTTCCCCCCCACATATGGGGTTTCGGCGTACTCAAGACAAATTGTGCAATAAAGATTGGGGTCCAGTTTCTCCTTTTATCCTTGGGAAAAGAAAAAAATTGTTGCTAAAAGATCATTTTTGTGACTAAAAAGTTAGATGTTCATTTTTTCCTTCCATGTTGCTTCTGCTGCTATGAAGCACCTGAAGGGTTAATAAACTTCTTGAATGTGGTTTTGAGCACCTTGAGGGGTGCAGTTTTTAGAATGGTGTCACGTTTGGGTATTTTCAGCCATATAGACCCCTCAAACTGACTTCAAATGTGAGGTGGTCCCTAAAAAAATGGTTTTGTAAATTTCGTTGTAAAAATGAGAAATCGCTGGTCAAATTTTAACCCTTATAACTTCCTAGCAAAAAAAAAACTTTGTTACCAAAATTGTGCTGATGTAAAGTAGATATGTGGGTAATGTTATTTATTAACTATTTTGTGTCACATAACTCTCTTGTTTAACAGAATAAAAATTCAAAATTTGAAAATTGTGAAATTTTCAAATTTTTAGCCAAATTTCCATTTTTTTCACAAATAAACGCAAAAATTATCGACCTAAATTTACCACTAACATGAAGCCCAATATGTCATGAAAAAACAATCTCAGAACCGCTAGGATCTGTTGAAGTGTTCCTGAGTTATTACCTCATAAAGGGACACTGGTCAGAATTGCAAAAAACGGCCAGGTTATTAAGGTCAAAATATGCTCGAGGCTGAAGTTGGTTTCTTATTTGTTCAGTTTCTTATTTGACATTTTTTTTCTGTTTTTTATAGGTTTAACAACAAAAAATAAGCATCACAATAATAAAAGACAATGCATTGAGGTGGCCTGATGTGAATACACTTAAAAAAGGCTACAAAAACAATAAAACTGGCACAAAAATGGGCATCCAAGTGGTCACCAAAGAGCGCTGAAGAAAGGGTTAAATACCCTTTGGCCACTGATCTCACACTGCCGTCATATAGAACAGGGCGCTCAACATCAAAACCAGTTATCTCCAGCCTGGCCCAAATAGGTTCTGGGCATCAGAACTGGCAAGAAAGTGGGCAGTCAATTTTGGTCATTTGAATAAGTAACTGATGTTTTTAAGGAGTTAAATGCCTTTGGGCCATTGATCTGATACATAAAATACACAGATAGTGATGCCCTGCATCAATCCCAGGTCCCTCCAGGCTGGCCCAAATGGGAACCCATGTACACCAGAACTGGCATCAAAGTGGGCAAACAGCCTATTTTCACAGATTTGAATAAGTAACTGATGTTTTTAAGGGGTTAAATGCCTCTGGGCCACTGATACCACAGTGCATACATATAGAACAGGGAGCCCCACATCAAAAACAGGTCTCTTCAGCCTGGCCCAAATGGGTTCTGGGCATCAGAACTGGTATCAATGTGGGCAAACAGCCCATTTTCACACATGTGAATAAGTAACTGATGTTTTTTAGGGGTTAAATGCCTTTGGGCCACTGATCTGACACTGAAAATACACAGATAGTGAAGCCCTGCATCAAACCCAGGTCCCTTCAGCCTGGCCCAAATGGGTTCTGGGCACCAGAACTGGCATCAAAGTGGCCAAACAGCCCATTTTCACAGATTTGTATAAGTAACTGATGTTTTTAAGGGGTTAAATGCCTTTGGGCCACTGATACCACAGTGCATACATATAGAACAGGGAGCCCCACATCAAAAACAGGTCCCTCCAGCCTGGCCCAAATGGGTTCTAGGCATCAGAAGTGGCATCAAAGTGGACAAACAGCTCATTTTCACAGTTTTGAATAAGTTACTGATGGTTTTAAGGGGTTAAATGACTTTGGGACACTGATCTGACACTGAAAATACACATATAGTGATGCCCTGCATTAAACCCAGGTCCTTTCAGCCTGGCCCAAATTGGTTCTGGGCACCAGAACTGGCATCAAAGTGGGCAAACAGCCCTTTTTCACAGTTTTGAATACGTAACTGATGTTCTTAAGGGGTTAAATAACTTTGGGCCACTGATCTGACACTTAAAATACACAGATAGTGATGCCCTGCATCAAATTCATGTCCCTCCAGCCTGGCCCAATAGGTTCTGGGCACCAGAACTGGCATCAAAGTGGGCAAACAGTCCATTTTCATACATGTGAATAAGTAACTGATGTTTTTAAGGGGTTAAATGCCTTTGGGCCACTGATCTGACACTGAAAATACACAGATAGTGATGCCCTGCATCAACCCCAGGTCCCTCCAGCCTGGCCCAAATGGGTTCTGTACACCAGAACTGGCATCAAAGTGGGCAAACAGCCCATTTTCACTGATTTAAATAAGTAACTGATGTTTTCAAGGGGTTAAATGACTTGGGCCACTGATCTGACACTTAAAATACACAGATAGTGATGCCCTGCATCAAACCCGGGTGTTTACAGCCTGGCGCAAATGAGTTCTGGGCACCAGAACTGGCATCAAATTGGGCAAACGGCCCATTTTCACACATTTGAATAAGTAACTGATGTTTTCAAGGGGTTAAATGACTTTGGGCCACTGAACTGACACTTAAAATACACGGATAGTGATGCCCTGCATCAAAGCCATGTCCCTTCAGCCTGGCCCAAATGGGTACTGGGCACCAGAATTGGCATCAAAGTGGGCAAACAGCCGATTTTCACAGATTTGAATAAGTAACTGTTTTGAAGGGGTTAAATGACTTTGGGCCACTGGTCTGACAACATTATTACATGCATTTTAATGCCCTGCATGAAATTCATGTCACTTTAGCTTTTCCCAAATGGGTTCTGGGCATCAGAACTGGCATCAAAGTGGGCAGTCAATTTTGGTCGTTTGAATAAGTAACTGATGTTTTTAAGGAGTTAAATGCCTTTGGGCCATTGATACCACAGTGCATACATATAGAACAGGGAGCCCCACATCAAAAAGAGGTCCCTCCAGCCAGGTCCAAATGGGTTCTGGGCACCAAAACTGGCATCAAAGTGGGCAAACAGCCCATTTTCAAAGATTTGAATAAGTAACTGATGGTTTTAAGGGGTTAAATGCCTTTAGGCCACTGATACCACAGTGCATACATATAAAACATGGAGCCCCTAATCAAAAATAGGTCCCTCCAGCCTGGCCCAAATGGGTTCTGGGCATCAGAACTGGCATCAAATTGGGCAAACGGCCCATTTTCACACATTTGAATAAGTAACTGATGTTTTCAAGGGGTTAAATGACTTTGGGCCACTGAACTGACACTTAAAATACACAGATAGTGATGCCCTGCATCAAAGCCATGTCCCTTCAGCCTGGCCCAAATGGGTACTGGGCACCAGAACTGGCATCAAAGTGGGCAAACAGCCGATTTTCACAGATTTGAATAAGTAACTGTTTTGAAGGGGTTAAATGACTTTGGGCCACTGGTCTGACAACATTATTACATGCATTTTAATGCCCTGCATGAAATTCATGTCACTTTAGCTTTTCCCAAATGGGTTCTGGGCATCAGAACTGGCATCAAAGTGGGCAGTCAATTTTGGTCATTTGAATAAGTAACTGATGTTTTTAAGGAGTTAAATGCCTTTGGGCCATTGATCTGATACATAAAATACACAGATAGTGATGCCTTGCATCAAACCCAGGTCCCTCCAGGCTAGCCCAAATGGGTTCTGTACACCAGAACTGGCATCAAAGTGGGCAAACAGCCCTTTTTCACAGTTTTGAATAAGTAACTGATGTTTTTAAAGGGTTAAATAACTTTGGGCCACTGATACCACAGTGCATACATATAGAACATGGAGACCCTCATCAAAAACAGGTCCCTCCAGCCTGGCCCAAATAGGTTCTGGGCATCAGAACTGGCATCAAATTGGGCAAACAGTCCATTTTCACAGATTTGAATAAGTAACTAATGTTTTTAAGGGGTTAAATGCCTTTGGGCCACTGATCTGACACTGAAAATACACAGATAGTGATGCCCTGCATCAAACCCAGGTCCCTCCAGCCTGGCACAGTTGAATTCTGGGCACCAGAACTGGTATCAAAGTGGGCAAACAGCCCATTTGAATAAGTAACTGATGTTTTTAAGGGGTTAAATGCTTCTGGACCACTGATACCACAGTGCATACATATAGAACAGGGAGCCCCACATCAAAAACAGGTCTCTTCAGCCTGGCCCAAATGGGTTCTGTGCGTCAGAACTGGTATCAATATGGGCAAACAGCCCATTTTCACACATGTGAATAAGTAACTGATGTTTTTTAGGGGTAAATGCCTTTGGGGGACTGATACCACAGTGCATACATATAGAACAGGGAGCCCCACATCAAAAACAGGTCCCTCCAGCCTGGCCCAAATGGGTTCTGGGCATCAGACCTGGCATCAAAGTGGGCAAACAGCTCATTTTCACAGTTTTGAATAAGTTACTGATGGTTTTAAGGGGTTAAATGACTTTGGCCCACTGATCTGACACTTAAAATACACAGATAGTGATGCCCTGCATCAAATTCATGTCCCTCCAGCCTGGCCCAATAGGTTCTGGGCACCAGAACTGGCATCAAAGTGGGCAAACAGCCCATTTTCACAGTTTTGAATGAGTATCTGATGGTTTTAAGGGGTTAAATGACTTTGGGCCACTGATCCGACAGTGAAAATACACAGATAGTGATGCCCTACATCAAACCCAGGTCCCTTCAGCCTGGCCAAAATTGGTTCTGGGCACTAGAATTGGCATCAAAGTGGGCAAACAGCCCATTTTCACTGATTTGAATAAGTAACTGATGTTTTCAGGGGGTTAAATGACTTTGGGCCACTGATCTTACAACATTATTACATGCATTTTGATGCCCTGCATGAAATTCATGTCAATTTAGCTTTTCCCAAATGCGTTCTGGCCAGGAGAATTGGTATCAAAGTTGGCATTTATTTTAATGATTTGAATACGGTAAGTACCGTATTTTTTGGACTATAAGACGCACCGGACTATAAGGCGCACCCAGGTTTTAGAGGTGGAAAATAGGGAAAAAAATATTTGAAAATGTGTTAAAATGGTGGTGGTAAAATATTTAATAACATAAATAACATACTATTATATGTGGTGTTATTATATATAATAGTACTAGCTGTTTCCAGCCAGCTAACGCTCGGCATGCTCATTGCTAAAGCAAATAATGACAACATTCAATAGCGCTTACGCAGGTGGTAAATTAACTTAAAATGAAGTTAATAATAATAATAGTATTATTCTGATTTTTAATTATTAATACATTTTATTCACAGTGTAAAATCAAAAGCAAACTGGATTCGTGTGGTAATGTGTGGGGATGGAGCCTCGTGTGGTAATGTATGGGGACAGAGCCTCGTGTGGTAATGTGTGGGGATGGAGCCTCGTGTGGTAATGTGTGAGGACAGAGCCTCGTGTGGTAATATGTGGGGATGGAGCCTCGTGTGCTAATGTGTGAGGACAGAGCCTTGTGTGGTAATGTGTGGGGACAGAGCCTCGTGTGGTAATGTGTGGGTACAGAGCCTCGTGTGGTAATGTGGGGGGACAGAGCCTCGTGTGGTAATGTGTGGGGACGGAGCCTCGTGTGGTAATGTGTGGGGACGGAGCCTCAAGTGGTAATGTGGGGGCGGGATTATGTGTGGTAATATGGTCGGGGGGCAGGATTATGTGTGGTAATGTGGTGGGGGGTGGGATTGTGTGTAGTAATGTGGTGGGGGCGGGATTATGTGTGGCAATGTGGGGGCGGGATTATGTGTGGTAATGTGGTGGGGGGGCGGGATTATGTGTGGTAATGTGGTGGGGGGTGGGATTACGTGTGGTAATGTGGGGGGCAGAATTATGTGTGGTAATGTGGTGGGGGCGGGATTATGTGTGGTGATGTGGTGGGGGGCGGGATTGTGACGGGGTGTACGGCAGAGCAGGAAGGGACAACAGACCAACAGATCCCAAAACAATCTCACGAATGACGAGATATGTCCTCAGCTCAAGTCTCGCCCCGTTCGCTTCCGCAGTCACAGATGGACGTGGGGTCTTGCCTCAGTTAAGAATCCCCACTCCTTCTCCTTTAAGGGTCAACTCACATCTGATCTCAAAAATAAGAATGGATTGTCTGAGCTCCTGGGATCCGCCCATGAAGGGGGGTAGGGGTCACACCTTCTATTCAATGGTTGGGTCCACCAGAAGATTCTAGACTGGTCGGCTCCGCTTAGTCTATCTAGTATGTACATTTGACCAGCCACCTGCTGTGAGGAAGAATGGCTATTCTATAGTGGTGTTGACAAAGCTTAATTACATTATAGCTTAGGGCTGCAAGTATTGGGGGAAGGAGACATATTGTTACAGGTGAACTCCCAGCACAAGAAAATACATAAATTACAGCTAATAGAAACCAGAGAACAGTTACATACATCAAATGGCATATTATTCAAATACAGGACAGGGCAAAAGTACATATCATGACAATCCCTTCCCCTCCCAATTTGTGTACGTACTAGGGACCTCTACAGGTCGCTGGTTAAGTACACACAGGCAGAGCGTAACTTAGGCTACGTTCACATTTGCGCTTTGCGGCGCTGCGTCAGCGGCGCAACGCACAACGCATGCACAACGCATGCACAACGCAGCATTTTGTGACGCATGTGTCCATTTTTGCCATGATTTTTGGCGCAAAAAAACTGCATCATGCAGCATCGTCTGCGCCCTGACGCTCGCGCCAAAAATGATGCATGCATCACAAAACGCTAGACAACGCATGTCCATGTGCCCCCATGTTAAATATAGGGGCGCATGATGCATGCGTCGCCGAACCTGCGCCCGACGCAGCGCAAATGTGAACGTAGCCTTACAGGTGGCTTCATGCAGCCACGAATTGGCATCGTAGCTCTCCCACATCATTGCCCAGGAGAACATCTGCAGGCAGACCACCCACCACCCCAACCACACATCGCCTGACCCCAAAATCAAAGTTCAGATCCACAGTGGCTGTGGGAATAGTCCTCCATTGTCCACCAGCCAGTTCAATGACAATCCCAGGTCCTCTATGGATTGCCTCAGGCCGAACCACTCGGGGATCAGCCAGTGTGAGGAAAGCCCCTGAGTCACAAAATCCAATAAGTCTCTGTCCATCCAGCACGACCTCCTGCAAGTGCTTACCTCGATGAGCAGAAGTCGTCATAGCCGCAGGTCGCACACCATAAACTCCTAGTGGTGCAACATGGGTGGGTGAGGCACTAGGCCAGTCCTCACGTAGTGGTGACACGTCTTCCTCCATGGCACTTGGCTGTACATAATTAACAATACAACTGGGTACAGGATCAATCCTCATTTGAACAGCTGGGCAGGAGGCTTGCAGATGCCTCGGCTGGTCACATCGATAGCATCTGTGCTGGGTCTTACTCCATCCAAGGCATCCTCTTGGGCGAGGGGTAAGGGAACCTGGAGGCGCTCCCACCTGAAGGTGCTGTAGGGGTTTGAGGATGACTCTTCCATGGGCTGGCTGGGCATGAGGCCTGCAGATGCCCCGGATGCCCACAACCATAACACCTGCGCTCTGCTACTTCCTCTCCTCGTCGTATTCCAGAAAACGCAGTAGAAGCAACTGGAGGCACATTTACACGGGTATCAGCATGAGGTGGTGGCTTAGAGGAACGGGGAACAATGGGGACAGAAGAACTGGGGGCCACCGATGTTGTGGAGCTGGTAGGCCTCTCTCGATCCTCTAACAGAACCCTCCACTGAGGCTTGATGGTGAGAGCCTCATCAGCGAGAGATGCAGCTTCTTCCACTGTCGCTGGTCTCCTCTCACGCACCCGTTCCCTGATCTCAATGGGGCACTGGGCAAAGAATTGTTCTTTTAGGATAACCTAGAGAAAGGTGTTCCAGGTTAAGGCCTCCTCTGCCTCCAGCCAGCGATGACATATTTGTTTGAGTCTATGAGCATATATCTTAAAAGACACTTCCCCATCACAGGCTAAAGTACGGAACTGAGTCCTGTAAGTGTCTGGCGTCACAGCATAATGTTCTAGAATAGTCTGTTTAATCTCCGCATACTCATGGTTCCCCCGAGGGTCCATAGCTCTATAGGCTTCGGCAGCTCCACCCTCTAAGAGCCCCACAAGATGTCGGACTCGCTCCCTTTCCGGGACTTCCATTAATCGACACTGATGCTCAAAGTCCTGGAAGAAGCCCTCAATGTCGCCTGCAGCCTCATTAAAGGGCTTGAAGTCTTTGCGGAACACTCTGGGGAGTTCCCTCATGGTGGGTGCTGGGGTTACTGTTGTGAAATTGGATTCTGGGCTCCCCCGGTGGCCACTTGTGGAATTGAACTTGTGTGCATCATCCCCTCTGTTCACCTGCTCCTATCAGGATGTGGGAGTCGCTATATAACCTTGCTCCTCTGTCAGTTTCTTGCCGGTCAACAATGTAATCAGAAGCCTTCTGTGCTTGTTCCTGCTACTAGACAACTCCCAGCTAAGTTGGACTTTTGTCCTTGTGTGTTTTTGCATTTTGTTCCTGTTCACAGCTGCTGTTTCGTTACTGTGTCTGGAAAGCTCTTGTGATCGGAAATTGCCACTCTGGTGTTATGAGTTAATGCTAGAGTCTTAAAGGAATTTCTGGATGGTGTTTTGATAGGGTTTTCTGCTGACCATGAAAGTGTCCTTTCTGTCTTCCTGCTATCTAGAAAGCGGACCTCGATTTTGCTAAACCTATTTTCATACTACGTTTGTCATTTCATCTAAAATCACCGCCAATATATGTGGGGGCCTCTGTCTGCCTTTTGGGAAAATTTCTCTAGAGGTGAGCCAGGACTGTCTTTTCCTCTGCTAGGATTAGGTAGTTCTCCGGCTGGCGCTGGGCATCTAGGGTTAAAAAAACGTAGGCATGCTACCCGGCCACTTCTAGTTGTGCGGCAGGTTTAGTTCATGGTCAGTATAGTTTCCATCTTCCAAGAGCTAGTTCTCATATATGCTGGGCTATGTTCTCTCGCCATTGAGAATCATGACAGGTTACAGTCTGTCTGGAGCTTCTAGCTGCTTCCAAAGCGATCTGCCTCTCCAGCAATGCCATCTCCTGAGCTCTGTGAATGGCCTCCCTCTCCTGAGCTCTGTGAATGGCCTCCCTCTTATCGTCTATGGTGGCCTCTTCTCCCAGCAATGCCAACTCCTCCTCGTACCACACAACCCACTGACTTTTTTGGGTATTTACCTCCGGCTGCAGTCTTTCCTCCATTTGCTGTGAGGATCCTTCCTCAGCATCATTTTGCAGGTGAACTCCTTCCAAAGCCTCAATTAGCTGCTCCTTGGAGAGTCCTTTAAAATGGACTCCTACTTCACGGGCCTTTGATTGTAGGCTCCCCAAAGTCTAGTTCTTGTACTCTGCGGTGTTGGTTCCCGATGTTGGGCCATTGTCCTCCATTCCTTCTGCTCTGATCCCGCTGCTGCCAACCAGTTTGTGATGGGGTGTACGGCAGAGCAGGAAGGGACAACAGACCGAGGGATGATCCAACGAGATTTATTAAAACAGGGAGCATACAACATCAAATATCCATAATGTCCTTCAAGTCCACGAGAAGTCCACAATAAGTCCAAGTAAAGAAACAGATCTGGAGGTGCTTTCCAGTAATCCCACACCCAATAAACAAAACAATAGTCCTTCCACGAGTCCAACAGATCCCAAAACAATCTCACGAATGACGAGATATGTCCTCAGCTCAAGTCTCGCCCCGTTCGCTTCCGCAGTCACAGATGGACGTGGGGTCTTGTGTTATGATCCGGTGACCCTGGAGCCGCATGTGACTATCTCTGGAGTAGGTGGTACCTTTACTGACCGCAATCCTAATACTGACACCGCAACTAGACGTAGCCGTGGAATGTACCTAACATGGCCTAGACACCTCGACACAGCCGGAGGACTAAATACCCCTAAAGATGGAAATGGGAAATACTATCTTGCCTCAGAGCAGAGCCCCAAAGGATAGGCAGCCCCCCACAAATATTGACTGTGAGTTTAAGAAGAAATACGTACACAGGCAGAAAAGACAGAGTTTAGCAAAAGAGGCACTTCTAGCTAAAATAAAAAAGGATAGGACAGAGTACTAAGCGGTCAGTATTAAAACTCTAGAAAAATCCACAGCAGAATATACTATCTACTACATCTAACTAAAGACATAGGATGTATATCTGCATCTCCAAAGAATCCAGCATGACAGAAAAATCCAAACAAAGTCTAAGCTGGACAAAAACACAATAGATTGCACTGCACATAAAAGCACACTGCATGCGTGCTACAGAGAACAAAAAACAGACACATCTTAGCTGAAATGACAGCAGGGCAAGTGGAGCCAGACAGAGATGCAATCCCTCCAAGATACAATGGACAACTGGCAGGGATTGATGGATCCTACACCTCTAAATACCTAATAGAGCTGCAATAAGCAGAAACACCTGCCCTAGCTTACAATCCAGAGACCACTGCACTACCACTAACAACCACCGGAGGGAGCCCAAGAGCAGAATTCACAACAGTACCCCCCCTTGAAGAGGGGTCACCGAACCCTCACCAGAGCCCCCAGGCCGATCAGGACGACACAGGAGCCGGAGGATCAACAGAGGGAAGAACGGGTGTCACATATTTCCGCAATAAAGATCTATGGAAAACATTATGGATGGCAAAAGATGCCGGAAGGGCCAAACGAAAAGAAACCGGATTGATAATCTCAGAAATCCTATAAGGACCAATAAACCGAGGCTTAAACTTAGGGGAAGAAACCTTCATAGGAACATGACGGGAAGACAACCAGACCAAGTCCCCAACCCGAAGCCGGGAACCAACACACCGACGACAATTAGCAAAACGTTGCGCCTCCTCCTGAGACAACACCAAATTGTCCACCACATGAGCCCAAATTTGCTGCAACCTGTCAACCACAGAATCCACACCAGGACAATCAGAAGGCTCAACCTGCCCTGAAGAAAAACGAGGATGAAAACCAAAATTACAAAAGAAGGGCGAAACCAAGGTAGCCGAACTAGCCCGATTATTAAGGGCAAACTCGGCCAATGGCAAGAAAGCCACCCAATCATCCTGATCAGCAGACACGAAGCATCTCAAATAAGTTTCCAAAGTCTGATTAGTTCGCTCGGTTTGGCCATTTGTCTGAGGATGAAATGCGGAAGAAAAAGACAAATCAATGCCCAGCCTAGCACAAAAGGCTCGCCAAAACCTAGAAACAAACTGGGAACCTCTGTCGGACACAATATTCTCCGGAATACCATGGAAAACGAACCACATGCTGAAAAAACAATGGAACCAAATCAGAAGAGGAAGGCAACTTAGGCAAAGGCACCAAATGAACCATCTTAGAAAACCGGTCACAAACCACCCAGATAACCGACATCCTCTGGGAAACCGGAAGGTCTGAAATAAAATCCATAGAAATATGCGTCCAAGGCCTCTCAGGGACCGGCAAAGGCAAAAGCAACCCACTAGGGCGGGAACAACAAGGCTTAGCCCGCGCACAAGTCCCACAGGACTGCACAAAAGAAAGCACATCCCGCGACAAAGAAGGCCACCAAAAAGACCTACCAACCAAATCTCTGGTACCAAAAATACCAGGATGACCAGCCAACACAGAACAATGAACCTCCGAAATCAATCACTCTACTAGTCCATTTATCAGGAACGAACAGTTTCCCCACTGGACAGCGGTCAGGTTTGTCAGCCTGAAATTCCTGAAGAACCTGTCGCAAATCAGGGGAGATGGCAGAAAGGACCACCCCTTCTTTCAGAATGCCGACCGGTTCAAGGACCTCAGGAGAATCCGGCAAAAAGCTCCTAGAGAGGGCATCAGCCTTAATATTCTTAGAATCCGGAAGATACGAGACCACGAAATCAAAACGGGAGAAAAACAAAGACCATCGAGCCTGTCTAGGATTCAGCCGCTTGGCAGACTCGAGGTAAATCTGTTAAGGGGAGAATGTATGGCATATGAAGATATACTTGAATCAAACTTATATGGACGCTTTGCTGAACATTAGATTCATGTCGCTTTAAGGTTTTCTAATTCACTGTTATAAGACTAAATTCTGTTTGTTACTCTGTACCAGGATGTACCAAGATCCGTGTAAATCCCCTAGTCTTATCGAGAGTAAATGTACCTGCACGTAGGTGAATTGATCCCCAATAAACCAAAGATAAGTAGAATGCGTGCATAGACAGATGTCAGCTTGACCCAAAACAGCCATTAGGGCGATAATGGTACAGAATTAGTCTTAAAGCAATAATCATTAGAATAATGATATTATAGTAATAAAGATAATAACATAGAACATGTAAGATCAAAAGAGTTTTGTAATAATTGACAAGTTGGAAAAACCCATGATGTAATGTGCTGAGACCGCCCGATTTCTCTTATAAAAAGAGCGGTCCGACCATTAAAAGACCAGGAAATCTCTGAGAGACAATTGCTTGCATTTGTGTCCTGATTCCTCCGGCCGTAACATCTCACATTCAATTTGGCAGCAGACAACTAAGATGAGAACACACGCATCCCGTGTGCCCTAACATTTGGCGCCCAACGTGGGGCTAGGACGAAAGTTCGAACCTGACCAGCCGCAAGGAAGACCTCCAATCTTGGACCGGACCACTCGAGGGTGGAGAAGTGCACCTCCTACTAGGTAAGAAAATCATTCATCTTACCTATAACCCTCCAGTGTTTCCGTGCTGAGATAAAGTTCAGTCGGCTGTCAGACTCGGACATAGTGACCGTTCTGACAAGTCCTAGCACCAAAAACCCACCCTGGTCACGATTTCCTTAATTGTCTGCCTTATCTGTTTTTGCTTTGCCTTTTGGTTTGAATTCATTCTGTATATATATGTTGTGAGATTAGAGAATTAGTTAACCGGTTTTGTTTTGCATACTTTAGAATTATAAAGTTAGTTGTTACAATGTGTTCATGTAGGAAGAGAATTCCTTGAATGGTAATTGCTTTCACTTGTACAGATATCTCTGGTAGTGTGAGATCCGAAGTCCATTGTTACTCTTTAGTTAATGTTTGACTAACGTCACTGCATTTTTCTGTGAAATAATGTTGAAGTGAAAGTGTTGTGGAAACAGATATTCTAGCAATTTATCTGGTGTTTTTAGACTATGCATTTTTCTGGGTATACAAGAATTGTTAAATACCCTGGTGGTAATTGTTAGCTAACTTCCTATATCACTGTGTTCAAAATACTAGACATCACAATATCACTAAAGACCCCTTTCCTTTGATGTAAGGAGTACATACAGCTTTCACAGTCGCATATATCCAACTGTTCAAAACCCCGTGGGAACTTGTCTCAAGAGATAGACACACATGTCCCTCAGGCGCACTCAGAATTCAGATGATAGAATGGGTGGGAGTAGTCAGTCAACACACATAAGACAGACACGACCCATAGGGGAGCAAGGAAAGAAAATGCATGTTAAGAAGAACCCTCCGACCCCAAAGGGGGGAGGATTAGATAGGAAGGTATGGAAGATTGTGTTAATGAGTAGAGAGCAGGGTCTTAGGCTTAGGTACTATGAAATCCTACAGAACCCTGAAGAATTTTATAAGATGGTAAAGGAAGTTAGAGGACAGGTATGGAGAGAGGAATATGATAAGGATACTGAATTTTATGCCAAACAGGCGCCTACGGAAAATGTGTCAGTTACAACATCTGCATTACAGTCATTGATACCGCCCATATACATTCCCGACGACTGGACATGTACCATCTGTCAGACACAGAATGCAGAATACCGTGAGACTTGTTCTGACTGTCAGATGACCAACCCAAATAGCCCTACTTTCTATCCAACTATATATGTAGACGGAATATCTTATGCTACATCCTGTCCAGCATC
Organism: Ranitomeya variabilis; assembly: GCF_051348905.1. Taxonomy (NCBI): domain Eukaryota; kingdom Metazoa; phylum Chordata; class Amphibia; order Anura; family Dendrobatidae; genus Ranitomeya; species Ranitomeya variabilis. The sequence continues at coordinate 312,693,503 of NC_135234.1, read as the reverse complement.
CACTATAGCTCCATTAATTAATGCAGTCTATAAAAAGAATAATGAAGGAGATGAACATGACATGGAGGTACATAATCAAGCAGAAGAGGGAAGACAGGAATCAACAGCTCAGACTGATAATCCACAGCATCCACCAATATATGGTGGGAGTATATTATCATCTTCTAAACCTCAAAGCTTACACTCTCGCACACAGCCTACTCCACACAAGGACCCCTGGAAATACCAGGAGACAGACACCCTAGTGAGCAGCTTGCCAGACCCAGTGCAACATCCCATGCCATTTTATAAAAGGATGCGTCAAATACAGAAGGCACACTCTGCCTCATGGGCAGATTTAGAAAGGCTCACACAAATTACAGCAGGATATTCCCTTTGGCCAAGGATGCGACTAGCCCTTGAGCCTGACAACTTCCATGTAGAATGGCTTGAGTCACGTGTATCCGGAGAATATTTCCTCCGTAAGCTTTACGTCTGGGCTAAGAACCGCCTGCCAGCCCAGACCCCCACTCTCCAGGATGTCATGCAGGGGAAAGGAGAACCTGTGGATAGTTTCTTCCATCGATGTAATCAAAAGTTTCAGAATCTCAGATTTGAAATGCAAGTTAGTCAATTAGAAGAAACTTTGACACCCACCACTACCGAGCTCCAGACCCTAATAGGGTATTGGCATACTGAATCTACAACCCATGAAAGTACGTATACTCTTACAGTCCACAAAAATACCAGAGAGAAGCAACACCTCTCACCCATATAGAGGTTGAGGGTATACCCTCCAATTTCCAGGTGAGGACCTGAAGCAGCTAGAAGCATAATCAGGAACATTGACTTACCCGACCCAGACTTTCTCATGGATGCAGTAGTACCTTTTGTAGGGGTGAATGGTAACACACGGTACACTCCAAGGATCAGACCCCTACACAAAGGCCTACAACCTACAGAGTATGCTGTCTCAATTAGTTGTCTCATCTACCTACCCTGTCAATTTACTAGGATCAGATCCACTACCGAAAATTCCAAGCCAGCAGTCTGTTTCATAAGGACAAACTGTCACTTTCACAGGAGCAGTCTGCAGAAGTGTACGGTCTCTTCTCTCTACAGGACACACCCGTAGATCATGTGGACTTTGAACTGATGGCATTGATCACAGACTCACTGCGGACACGAGGCTTAGAAGAAATTAGCAGGCTCAAAGTCCAGCCTATGAAGATGGAACTGGAGTCAGGAGCCCTGCTGCCGTGGAAACTGCAGCCGTTACCGGAAAGATGACACATCCCACTGCCACTCTGGCTGAAGACAGGAAAACAGGAAAGCAGCATACCTCTGGCAGCCAAGCCAACACAGTTACAGTCCTTCATCCCTGTATGATTGCCTCAAGGACACGCCTTTCAGTTCAACTAAGGAAACCATTGATTGGTTTGACATGCTAATCTGCACGCACATCCTCTCCTGGGTACTACTATCAAACCAGTGGCCCGGGGAGTCCAAACCTTCATGAGAGCCAGTCACAAGTTGAAGATCCTGGCCCAAAAAGCCCTATTCTGCTGTCCTATGTCTGCAATGCCCTATTCTGCTCCCGGACAACGTCACCATCTCCAGATGTGCTGTCCATAACCTAGCTACTCTCCTACCTCTGCCAAGGGGGGAGAGGGTGAAGATCACATCTCTTACACATCAGTGGAAGAGGTAGTCGACTCTGACATGGCTCAATGCGATTGTCTCACTGTCATGAGACAAGAAAACCTCTGGAAGATCCTGACCTGAAGCTCTTTGTGGTTTGACCAAGGTATGCAGACCAAGAAGGCTGTTCGCACACTGGTATAGCAGTAGCTACAGAAGATACCTGCTGCCAGCAAAACCGCTGCCTCCACCCAAAGGCAGGACTGCGGGCCTTGACAGAAGCATGCAAGAGGTCCACTCAATCCGAAGCTATGACCAATCTGGAGGGAAAGAGACTTCATTGTGGCTAATGGAATGCCGGTCAGACCCCACAAAGCCATACAAGAGTTAATGGAGTCCTTGTTGATGCCAGGAAGAGTTGCGGTGGTAAAAGGTGAAGACACACACACACACTGGAGACACCTCAAGGGAAGCAGTGGGCAGCAGACTAACTGAAGCAACAGCAAAAGAAGCAGCAATGATACTATTTGACACAGAAACATCTCATCTGTACGCTAATATGGATCCAGAAACAGAAGGACTAACCCTGGAAAAAGATGTCCCAACATTCCAGAAGCAAGCATCCAAAGAAGAGAAGAAGAAAAGGAACCAAGATGGAGCCACACCGAAGAAAAACACGCCTACGGATGAACAAGGGAAATTGAAGGCCTTGAACAAAAGACCCTACATACTTAATGCTAGACAGGAAACAGTGGAGCTATAGCATAAGAAGCTTTAGTTTTTCCCTTGGGTCTCACATACGCATGTAGACACACACACACACACTAGCAGGTCCTACAAACTCAGCACTATAGGATCCTACTAATATTCCCAGTTTAGGGTTATACCTTTTATACCTACAGCTGTCTATATGCAGACTAAGTTTATTGTTAAATAAGACATGTGACTAAATTTGTTCTCAAGTTCTATCCATCCCAGATCCTGAGGACCTAGAAGGTGCCCACCAGATCCGCCCGATGACTGATTCCTCATCACCAAGAGGTTCAACAGACGTACCCTCAAGCCTAGAGATGACAGCCCGTTCCAAGTCCTGTCTACTACCACAGCAGTCCATGGGTCCACGCTTCCCACTGCAAGGAGATGCCAGATCCAGAGTCCAGTGGCGGCTGCCACTCTTCATCCGTCTGACACTTATCCTTCACCTAGTCCAAGGGGTAGCCAGTCACAAGGGGTAGTCACTCATGAAGAGGGTATAGTGACATTTTGGTATAATATCTCCACCCCAAGAGTTGGGCTTAAACCTATCATTCCCATAAGTAAGAACATACAGTGGATAAACTACCTATACTATAATCAACAACGTTTTATAGAATACACTGGTGATGCCATAAAGGCACTTATTGACCCATTAAGTTTTCAATAACTATTCTATCTGTTTTAACTGTATTAGCCTTAATTCTTTACCAGCATAGCTACATGCCTTAAGAAAATGATGATGAAGACTATGGAAACCAAAGTGATGATGACCATACATGCTGATTTCAAAGATCCCCTAGATGAAAGATGCTGCTGTGAAACCACGAGAGGAATGTCATATCCACATCCCCCGGAATATGTCTGCCTGAAACACACCGATGAGGGAGAGAATAGGATCTGACTTCCTCCTGTGCAAAGTCCGTTAGGAGGGGGTCCATCTACTAGAGATGGGTCGTCTCGTCTATACGGTGAAGGTTAGTTAGTTAGGGTCCAGCATTTTGAGTCAGGTAGGCCAGGAGGACAGATCGATAGGCTCGACGAGATCAGAGTTTGATTTTGCATATCTCCAAAGGGGGGACTGTTAAGGGGAGAATGTATGGCATATGAAGATATACTTGAATCAAACTTATATGGACGCTTTGCTGAACATTAGATTCATGTCGCTTTAAGGTTTTCTAATTCACTGTTATAAGACTAAATTCTGTTTGTTACTCTGTACCAGGATGTACCAAGATCCGTGTAAATCCCCTAGTCTTATCGAGAGTAAATGTACCTGCACGTAGGTGAATTGATCCCCAATAAACCAAAGATAAGTAGAATGCATGCATAGACAGATGTCAGCTTGACCCAAAACAGCCATTAGGGCGATAATGGTACAGAATTAGTCTTAAAGCAATAATCATTAGAATAATGATATTATAGTAATAAAGATAATAACATAGAACATGTAAGATCAAAAGAGTTTTGTAATAATTGACAAGTTGGAAAAACCCATGATGTAATGTGCTGAGACCGCCCGATTTCTCTTATAAAAAGAGCGGTCCGACCATTAAAAGACCAGGAAATCTCTGAGAGACAATTGCTTGCATTTGTGTCCTGATTCCTCCGGCCGTAACATCTCACATTCAATTTGGCAGCAGACAACTAAGATGAGAACACACGCATCCCGTGTGCCCTAACAAATCAGTTTTTTATGATCGGTCAAGACCACAATACGGTGCTTGGCTCCCCTTTAAGACAATGTCGCCATTCCTCGAACGGCCACTTCATAGCCAACAATTCCCGATTGCCGACATCATAATTACGTTCAGCAGGCGAAAACTTTCAGGAAAAGAAGGCACATGGCCTTATCAAGGAACCATCAGAATTCCTCTGAGACAGAACGGCCCCTGCGCCAATCTCAGAAGCGTCAACCTCAACCTGGAATGTAAGAGAAACATCTGGCTGATGCAACACCAGGGCAGAAGTAAATCGGGGTTTAAGCTCCTGAAAGGCAGAGACAGCCGCAGAGGACCAATTCGTCACATCAGCGCCCTTTTTCGTCAAATCGGTCAGGGGTTTAACCACACTGGAGAAGTTAGCAATGAAACGGCGATAAAAATTAGCAAAGCCCAAAAATTTCTGAAGACTCTTCACGGACGTGGGCTGAATCCAATCATGAATGGCCTGAACCTTAACCGGATCCATCTCTATAGATGAGGGAGAAAAAATAAAGCCCAAAAAAGAAACCTTCTGCACTCCAAAAAGACACTTAGACCCCTTCACAAATAAAGCATTGTCACGAAGGATCTGAAAAACCATCCTGACCTGTTTCACATGAGACTCCCAATCATCGGAAAAAATCTAAATGTCATCCAAATATACAATCATGAATTTATCAAGATAATTCCGGAAGATATCATGCATGAAGGACTGAAAAACAGATGGAGCATTAGAGAGCCCGAAGGGCATCACAAGGTATTCAAAATGGCCCTCAGGCGTATTAAACGCAGTTTTCCATTCGTCACCCTGCTTAATACGAATAAGATTATATGCCCCTCGAAGGTCAATCTTAGTAAACCAACTAGCCCCCTTAATCCTAGCAAACAAATCGGAAAGCAAAGGCAAAGGGTATTGAAATTTGACCGTGATCTTATTCAAGAGGCGAAAATCAATACAAGGTCTCAAGGAGCCATCCTTCTTGGCAACAAAAAAAAATCCCGCTCCCAATGGCGAAGAAGATGGCCGAATATGCCCTTTCTCCAAAGACTCCTTAATATAACTCCGCATGGCAGTATGTTCAGGCAAAGACAGGTTGAAAAGTCGGCCCTTAGGAAACTTACAACCTGGAATCAAGTCAATAGCACAATCACAGTCCCTATGCGGTGGAAGGGAACTGGACTTGGGCTCATTGAACACATCCTGAAAATCAGAAAAGAACTCTGGAATTTCAGAAGGGGGGGGAAGAGGAGATTGACATCAAAGGAACGTCACCATGAACTCCCTGACAACCCCAACTAGTCACAGACATAGATTTCCAATCCAACACCGGATTATGTACCTGCAACCATGGAAAACCCAGCACAATAGCATCATGCAAATTATGCAACACCAGAAAGCGACAATCCTCCCGATGGGCTGGCTCCATGCACATGGTCACCTGTGTCCAAAACTGGGGTTTATTTTTAGCCAAAGGTGTAGCCCCTTAAAGGAATAGGGTTCTCCAAAGACTGCAAGGGGAAACCACAACGTCTAGCAAATTCAAAGTCCATAAAGTTCAAAGCGGCGCTAGAATCTACAAACGCCATGACAGAAAATGACGACAATGAGCAGATCAATGTCACAGATAACAGAAATTTAGGTTGTACGGTACCAATGGTAACTGAACTAGCGATGCTCTTAGTACGCTTAGGGCAGACCGAAATGACATGAGAAGCATCACCGCAGTAAAAACACAACCCAATCTGACGTCTGAATCCCCGTTGTTCCGCTCCAGACAGAATCCTACCGCACTGCATAGGCTCAGGTGTCTGCTCTGAGGACAACGCCACAGCATGCACAGCTCTGCGCTCACGCAGGCGCCGATCAATCTGAATGGCCAGAGACATAGAATCGCTCAGACCAATAGGCGTGGGAAACCCCACCATAACATCTTTAACAGATTCAGAAAGACCCTATCTGAAAATTGCCGCCAAAGCATCCTCATTCCACTTAGTCAGCACAGACCATTTTCTAAATTTCTGACAATACAATACTGCCGCTTCTTGACCCTGAAACAGGGTCAACAAGGTCTTCTCAGCATGATCCACAGAATTTGGTTCATCATACAATAACCCTAGAGCCTGAAAAAAGGCTTCTACATTAAGCAAGGCAGGATTCCCAGATTCCAGGGAAAATGCCCAATCCTGTGGATCGCCACGCAGCAGGGAGATGACAATTTTAACCTGCTGAATGGGATCGCCAGAAGAATGAGGTTTCAGAGCAAAAAACAGTTTACAGTTATTTTTAAAACTCAAAAATTTAGACCTGTCCCCAAAAAATAAATCAGGAGTAGGAATCCTAGGCTCTAAAACCGAAGTCTGAACAATAGAATCGGAAATACCCTGTACCCTAGCAGCCAGGTGGTCTACACGAGAAGCTAATCCCTGAACATTCATGCTAGCACACAGCTCTTCAGTCACCCAGAGGAAGAGAGGGAAGGAAAGACAATACAGACTACAGAAAAAAAAATGGCTCAGCACTTTACTTCCCTTCTTCTGAGATGCATTTAACTCATTGCTGGCCAGTTGTACTGTTATGATCCGGTGACCCTGGAGCCGCATGTGACTATCTCTGGAGTAGGTGGTACCTGTACTGACCGCAATCCTAATACTGACACCGCAACTAGAAGTAGCCGTGGGATGTACCTAACATGGCCTAGACACCTCGACACAGCCGGAGGACTAAATACCCCTAAAGATGGAAATGGGAAATACTATCTTGCCTCGGAGCAGAGCCCCAAAGGATAGGCAGCCCCCCACAAATATTGACTGTGAGTTTAAGAAGAAATATGTACACAGGCAGAAAAGACAGAGTTTAGCAAAAGAGGCACTTCTAGCTAAAATAAAAAAGGATAGGACAGAGTACTAAGCAGTCAGTATTAAAACTCTAGAAAAATCCACAGCAGAATATACTATCTACTACATCTAACTAAAGACATAGGATGTATATCTGCATCTCCAAAGAATCCAGCATGACAGAAAAATCCAAACAAAGTCTAAGCTGGACAAAAACACAATAGATTGCACTGCACATAAAAGCACACTGCATGAGTGCTACAGAGAACAAAAAACAGACACTTATCTTAGCTGAAATGACAGCAGGGCAAGTGGAGCCAGACAGATATGCAATCCCTCCAAGATACAATGGACAACTGGCAGGGATTGATGGATCCTACACCTCTAAATACCTAATAGAGCTGCAATAAGCAGAAACACCTGCCCTAGCTTACAATCCAGAGACCACTGCACTACCACTAACAACCACCGGAGGGAGCCCAAGAGCAGAATTCACAACAGTCTTGCCTCAGCTAAGAATCCCCACTCCTTCTCCTTTAAGGGTCAACTCACATCTAATCTCAAAAATAAGAATGGATTGTCTGAGCTCCTGGGATCCGCCCATGAAGGGGGGTAGGGGTCACACCTTCTATTCAATGGTTGGGTCCACCAGAAGATTCTAGACTGGTCGGCTCCGCTTAGTCTATCTAGTATGTACATTTGACCAGCCACCTGCTGTGAGGAAGAATGGCTATTCTTTCACTAGTGGTGTTGACAAAGCTTAATTACATTATAGCAGGGCTGCAAGTATTGGGGGAAGGAGACATATACGGGTGAACTCCCAGCACAAGAAAATACATAAATTACAGCTAATAGAAACCAGAGAACAGTTACATACATCAAATGGCATATTATTCAAATACAGGACAGGGCAAAAGTACATATCATGACTGGGATTATGTGTGGTGATGTGGTGGGGGGCGGGATTACGTGTGGTAATATGGTGGGGGGAGGGATTGTGTGTGGTAATGTTGTGGGGGGTGGGATTATGTGTGGTATTGTGGTGGGGGGGTGGGATTGTGTGTGGTAATGTGGTGGGGGGGCGGGATTTGTGTGTGGTAATGTGGTAGAGGGGTGGGATTGTGTGTGGTAATGTGGTGGGAGCGGGATTGTGTGTGGTAATGTGGGGGGGTGGGATTGTGTGTGGTAATGTGGTGGGGGTGGGATTGTGTGTGGTAATGTGGTGGGGGGCGGGATTGTGTGTGGTAATGTGGTGGCGGGCGGGATTGTGTGTGGTAATGTGGTGGGGGCGGGAATGTGTGTGGTAATGTGGTGGGGGCGAGATTGTGTGTGGTAATGTGGTGGGGCGGGATTGTGTGTGGTAATGTGGTGGGGGGCAGGATTGTGTGTGGTAATGTGGTGGGGGACGGGATTGTGTGTGGTAATGTGGTGGGAAGCGAGATTGTGTGTGGTAATGTGGTGGGGCGGGATTGTGTGTGGTAATGTGGTGGGGGGCGGGATTGTGTGTGGTAATGTGGTGGGGGGGCGGGATTGTGTGTGGTAATGTGGTGGGATTGTGTGTGGTAATGTGGTGGAGTGGCGGGATTGTGTGTGGTAATGTGGTGGGGGTGGGATTGTGTGTGGTAATGTGGTGGGGGGCGGGATTGTGTGTGGTAATGTGGTGGGGGGCGGGATTGTGTGTGGTAATGTGGTGGAGGGGCGGGATTGTGTGTGGTAATGTGGGGGGCGGGATTGTGTGTGGTAATGTGGTGGGGGGGTGGGATTGTGTGTGGTAATGTGGTGGGGGCGGGATTGTGTGTGGTAATGTGGGGGGCGGGATTGTGTGTGGTAATGTGGTGGGGGGCGGGATTGTGTGTGGTAATGTGGTTGGGGGGCGGGATTGTGTGTGGCAATGTGGTGTGGGGGGCGGGATTGTGTGTAATAATGGGGTGGGGGGCGGGATTGTGTGTGGTGATGTGTGGGGGCGGAGCTACTGTGCAGGGGGTGGGATTAGCGAGTAATCACAATGCCTCTTATATATATAGATGTTATTATGTTGGAAGCTGCGGGACCGGTGTGGTGTCTGTACTATATGAAGATGCTGGAGGGTGAGTATAAGAATGGGGGCACAGGGCTTATATTGAAAGCACCACTCCAGCACTGCAAAATAACACTGGAGTGCTGCTTTAAAATCCTATGGGAGAACTATAACTCCCAGCATGTCCTGCAGATCCTATGACATGCTGGGAGTTATAGTTCACCAAAGGAGTGGCAGAGTGCTTTATTGTGTTTGGTAAAGACTAACCTCTTAATTGTGGCAGCCAGCCACTGTGGTGAGGTAAAAGCATTCCATGACTGCACACAGAGCCCTCCCTCTTGTTGCCTTTCCACAGCAAAGGGTTATAAGAGGAAGCTGCAGATTCTAGTGGGGAGTCTGAAGGACCTGTGATGATGTCACAAGAGGGAGGGCTCTGAGCTGCCATGTGATGCTCCAGCCCACCCACTTCTAACATCACACAGGTCCTCCTTGTGCACAGCACTCAGTGTCCAGCCCAGGCACGTATGCAGCGATCTCCTCTCCCCTGGCCCCTGCTGCTGCTGCCTCCTCCCCCGGACACACAGATCTCCCCAGCTGCTGCAGGAATCCAGCGCTGAGGAAACCATGTGTGTCCCTGCTTAAGTGGAGTATTCATTTGCTGCTCTGGGGAAGCAGCTAATGAATATTCAATGCACTTAATCATCGGGACCATGTGGTTTCCCCAGCGCTGATTCCGGGCAGCGGGGACATTTTTCTGCCTCCTGAAGTGGGATAACAGTGCGATCGCTGCTGCCTCCCTCCCCACATTCTATATCCCTACCATTAGAAAGACGCACCCACACTTTCCTCCCAAATTTGGAGGAAAAAAAGTGCGTCTTATGGCCGGAAAAATACGGTAAATGACCTTGGGCCACTGATCTCACATCACTATTACATACACAGGCTGGAGACACACTAGTGATTTAAAAATCGGTCCGATTTATTGCAGTTAAGTCTGACGAGTGCAATGCAAGTGTCATGGGAGTGTCATGCATTTTTAACATGAGATTTTATATACAGAAATGTTCTAAATCATTTACACATAGTTTTAAAACAAAATATTCTTCAAAACATATATATATATATATGTTTATACACAGTATATATAAATATATATATATATATATATATATATATATATATATATATATATATTCTAGATAGATAGATTCAAAGCCAGCAAATGACCAGCCACGTACATTTTAATCAGAGTGACAGGTTAGATTACAATAGATAGAATAGAGATATACACATAGAATAAGTGTGTGTGTGTGTGTGTATACTGTATATATAATATAACGCTGATAGCGTCACTCTGTCCGAAGCCTTTATAGACTGCGCAAGTGCGACGCGTCTGCACAGTCTGGACCCCACAGTGTGACGCATCTGGGGAGGATTGTGACCCAGGAGATTGCGGTATGAGTAAGCACTGAACGCATACCGCGATCTCCGACGCCAGGAGGGTGCGTATGAAGGGGGAGGGTGAGCCATGCTATATTTACCTGTCCCCGTTCCACCGCCGGGTCTTCCGAGTCCTCTGGCTGTGACGTTCAGATCATAGGGCGCGATGACGTGGTTAGTGCACGCTCACTGCCTGAACAGTCACAGCCATAGGACACGGATGACAGAGTGGCACGCGGCGGTGGAACGGGGACAGGTGAATATCACAAGTGCCAGGTGTGACGGGGCATGTGACAGAGCAGGAAGAGACACCAGGCCGATAATCAATCCAATAAGATTTATTGGAACAGGGAACTGGGACAACATATATCAAAGTAATTCCGCAGCATCCGTAATTAGTCTACAATGAGTCCACACAAAGGGAGCAGATCCGGGGGCGCCACCTGGCAATCCGACGCCAGTGAAAAGACAAATAATCCTGGGATGGGTTCACTGAATCCAACAGATGAGGGACACAACACCGTTCCATGTGGCAGCTTTTAACCCTCCACACACTGGCACCAGGATCTCGCCTCAGCATAAGATCCCAGCCCTTCGCAAGTCACCACACAATTGAATCAGCCAACACATGAGTCTATTGTTCTGTGTCCTGGGATCCACCCCTCCATGGGGGAGGGCTCCCCCTACTGGTTGTTGATTCAAGCCTGATTACATGGCAGTCCAGGGACACAGGACGCGGGAGGGACATGCTGTTACACCGGGGGCCTTAGCCAGTGGCGACTCCGGCACCTGACCCCCATAGTGCGCCGGTGTCCCCGCCTGCTTAGGCACTCGGCACCCAGCGATGAGAGGTGAGTATGTCTTTTTTTTTATCGCAGCAGCAGCATACAGGGCATATTATGCTATAGAGCATCTTATGGGGGCCATCAACGATGGGAGCAGCACATGACAGGATGGGGGCGCAGGATGGGAGCATCACATGACAGGATGAGGGGCAGTTTGGGAGCAGCACATGACAGGATGGGGCGTAGGATAGGAGCACCACATGACAGAATGGGGGGCAGGATGGGAGCAGCACATGACAGAATGGGGGAGCAGGATGGGAGTAGCATCTGACAGAATGGGGGCGCAGGATGGGAGTAGCACATTACAGAATGGGGGTGCAGGATGAGAGCACCACATGACAGGATGGGAGCAGCACATGACAGGATGGGGGCGCAGAATGGGAGCACCACATGACAGAATGGGGGCGCAGGATGGGAGCAGCACATTACAGAATGGGGGCGCAGGATGGGAGCAGCACATGACAGGATGGGGCGCAGGATGGCAGCAGCACATGACAGGATGAGGGCGCAGGATGGGAGCAGCACATGACAGGATGAGGGCACAGGAAGAGAGTAGTACATGATACATGACAAGATGGAGGCGCACAAAACAGGATGAGGGTGCAGGATGGGGGCTGCACATGACAGGAAGGGGGTGCAGGATGGGAGCAGCATATGACAGGATGGGGGTGCAAGATGGTAGCAGCACATGACAAGATTAGGGCGCAGGATGGAAGAGGCGCATACCAGGATGGAGACCATATACCAATATAAATGCTCGCTGCCCGGGCGTAGAACGGGTTCAATAGCTAGTGTGTGTATATAATATTATATATATATATATATATATATATACACAGTACAGACCAAAAGTGTGGACACACCTTCTCATTTAAAGATTCTTCTGCATTTTCATGACTATGAAAATTGTAAATTCACACTGAAGGCATCAAAACTATGAATTAACACATGTGGAATTATATACTTAACAAAAAACTGTGAAACAACTGTAAATATGTCTTATATTTTGGGTTCTTCAAAGTAGCCACCTTTTGCTTTGATGACTACTTTGCACACTCTTGGCATTCTCTTGATGAGCTTCAAGAGGTAGTCACCGGGAATGGTCTTCCAACAATCTTGAAGGAGTTCCCAGAGATGCTTAGCACTTGTTGGCCCTTTTGCCTTCACTCTACGGTCCAGCACACCCCAAACCATTTCGATTGGGTTCAGGTCTGGTGACTGTGGAGGCCAGGTCATCTGGCGTAGCACCCCATTACTCTCCTTCTTGGTGAAATAGCCCTTACACATAAGCCTGGAGGTGTGATTGAAGTTATTGTCCTGTTGAAAAATAAATAATGGTCCACCTAAACGCAAACCGGATGGAATAGCATGTCGCTGCAAGATGCTGTGGTAGCTATGCTGGGTCAGTATGCCTTCAATTTTGAATAAATCCCCAACAGTGTCACCAGCAAAGCACTCCCACACCATCACACCTCCTCCACCATGCTTCACGGTGGGAACCAGGCATGTAGAGTTCATCCGTTCACTTTTTCTGCGTCACACAAAGACACGGTGGTTGGAACCAAAGATCTTAAATTTGGACTCATCAGACCAAAGCACAGATTTCCACTGGTCTAATGTGCATTCCTTGTGTTCTTTAGCCCAAACAAGTCTCTTCTGCTTGTTGTCCGTCCTTAGCAGTGGTTTCCTAGCAGCTATTTTACCATGAAGGCCTGCTGCACAAAGTCTCCTCTTAACAATTGTTGTAGAGATGTGTCTGCTGCTAGAACTCTGTGTGGCATTGACCTGGTCTTTAATTTGAGCTGCTGTTAACCTGCGATTTCTGAGGCTGGTGACTCGGATAAACTTATCCTCAGAAGCAGAGGTGACTCTTGGTCTTTCTTTCCTGGGGCGGTCCTCATGTGAGCCAGTTTCTTTGCAGCGCTTGATGGTTTTTGCAACTGCACTTGGGGACACTTTCAAAGTTTTCCCAATTTTTCGGACTGACTGACCTTCATTTCTTAAAGTAATGATGGCCACTCATTTTTCTTTACTTAGTTGCTTTTTTCTTGCCATAATACAAATTCTAACAGTCTATTCAGTAGGACTATCAGCTGTGTATCCACCAGACTTCTGCTCAACACAACTGATGGTCCCAACCCCATTTATAAGGCAAGAAATCCCACTTATTAAACCTGACAGGGTACACCTGTGACGTGAAAACCATTTCCGGTGACTACCTCTTGAAGCTCATCAAGAGAATGCCAAGAGTGTGCAAAGCAGTGATCAAAGCAAAAAGTCGTTACTTTGAAGAACCTAGAATATAAGACATATTTTCAGTTGCTTCACACTTTTTTGTTAAGTATTTAATTCCACAAGTGTTAATTCATAGTTTTGATGCCTTCAGTCTGAATTTACAATTTTCATAGTCATGAAAAAACAGAAAAATCTTTAAATGAGGTGTGTCCAAACTTTTGGTCTGTACTGTATATATATATATGTATATATACACTAAATAATTGTCTAAGGGGCACTTCCGTCTGTCTGTCGCGGATATTCATTGGTCGTGGCCAGCCAGTGGGCATAGGCAAAAGGGCAGGGGAGGCCAGGAAGTATGCAGAGCGAGTCCCCGCCTACTCCGCACAGGCCCGGCCAGAAGAGCTGCAAAGGGGGCGGAGTCACCATAAGGAGGGCGGAGCCGGCCAGGACCATGGGCGCTGTTGGGCCTACTGCGGCCAAAAGCCGGGGACTAAATTAGCGGCCGCGGGTCGCGGCCAGCCAGTGAGCGATGACAAAAAAGGGCAGGGGAGGCCAGGAAGTTTGCAGAGCGAGTCCTTGCCCACTCCGTACAGGCCTGGCCAGAAGCGCTGCAAAGGGGGCGGAGTCGTTGTGAGGAAGGCGGAGCCGGACGGGACCATGGGCGCTGTTGGGCCTACGGCGGCCAAAAGCTGGGGACTAAATTAGCGGCCGCGGTCAGTGATGACGGCCGCAGTCAGTGATGACGGCCGCGGTCAGTGATGACGGCCGCGGTCAGTGATGATGGCCGCAGTCAGTGAGGACGGCCGCGACAGCAGGAAACAGCGCAGCACATGCGGCGGTGATAGCTGCGGACGGAAGGTGAGTATATACTACGTGGCTGTGCAATATACTCCATGGGCTGTGCAATATACTCCATGGGCTGTGCAATATACTCCATGTGCTGTGCAATATACTCCGTGGCCTGTGCTATATACAGTTATATGAAAAAGTTTGGGCACCCCTATTAATCTTAAGCTTAATGTTTTATAAAAATTGTTTTTTTTGCAACAGCTATTTCAGTTTCATATATCTAATAACTGTTGGACACAGTAATGTTTCTGCCTTGAAATCAGGTTTATTGTACTAACAGAAAATGTGCAATCTGCATTCAAACAAAATTTGACAGGTGCATAAGTATGGGCACCTCACCAGAAAAGTGACATTAATATTTAGTAGATCCTCCTTTTGCAAAAATAACAGCCTCTAGTCACTTCCTGTAGCTTTTAATGAGTTCCTGGATCCTGGATGAAGGTATGTTTGACCATTCCTCTTTACAAAACAATTCCAGTTCAGTTAAGTTTGATGGTCGCCGAGCATGGACAGCCCTCTTCAAATGATCCTACAGGTGTTCAATGATATTCAGGTCTGGGGACTGGGATGGCCATTCCAGAACAGTGTAATTGTTCCTCTGCATGAATGCCTGAGTAGATTTGGAGCGGTGTTGGATCATTGTCTTGCTGAAAGATCCATCCCCTGCGTAACTTCAACTTTGTCACTGATTCATGAACATTATTGTCAAGAATCTGCTGATACTGAGAGGAATCCATGCGTCCCTCAACTTTAACAAGATTCCAGGTGCCGGCATTGGCCACACAGTCCCAAAGCATGATGGAACCTCCAGCAAATTTTACTGTGGGTAGCAAGTGTTTTTCTTGGAATGCTGTGTTTTTTAGCCGCCATGCATAACGCCTTTTTGTATGACCAAACAACTCAATCTTGGTTTCAGCAGTCCACAGGACCTTCTTCCAAAAATAAATTGGCTTCTCCAAATGTGCTTTTGCATGCCTCAGCCGACTCTGTTTGTGGCGTGCTTGCAGAAACGGCTTCTTTCGCATCACTCTCCCATACAGCTTCTCCTTGTGCAAAGTGTGTTGTATAGTTGACCGATGCACAGTGACACCATCTGCAGCAAGTTGATACTGTAGCTCTCTGGAGGTGGTCTGAGGATTGTCCTTGACTGATCTCCCCATTCTTCTTCTCTGCCTTTCTGATGTTTTTCTTGGCCTGCCACTTCTGGCCTTAACAAGAACTGTACCTGTGTTCTTCCATTTCCTTACTATGTTCATCACAGTGGAAATTGACAGGTTAAATCTCTTAGACAGCTTTTTGTATCCTTCCCCTGAACAACTATGTTGAATAATCTTTGTTTTCAGATCATTTGACAGTTGTTTTGAGGAGCCCATGATGCCACTCTTCAGAGGAGATTCAAACAGGAGAACAACTTGCAAGTGGCCACTTTAAGTAGCTTTTCTCATGATTGCATACACCTGGCTATGAAGTTCAAAGCTCAATGAGGTTACAAAACCAAAAAAAGTGCTTTAGTAAGTCAGTAAAAAGTAGGTAGGAGTATTTAAAACAAGAAAATGATAAGGGTGCCCATACTTATGCACCTGTCAAATTTTGTTTGAATGCAGATTGCACATTTTCTGTTAGTACTGTAAGGTATCTCTTACTGAGAGTGTTGGGGGACACTCGCTTGACCGCGATATTTAAGCACACAGCACGGGTTTATAAAAGAAAGCAGTCCATACGGTTTATTAAGCCACATAAACCGGGTTAAGCACAGTTCATTACATAGAATACAACAGGCACCAACAGTCTCTTTGGTACCTGACGGGAGCTCCTGCTCCACCTTGCCGACTCTTCCAACAGCCTTTGGGTAAGCTGCCTAACGGGGATCACCAACTCGCCTGGTCAATACACAGTAGTCAGTCCAGATCTCACCGAAGGACTCCAGCTTCCCCACACTCTGTTAACACGCTTCTGGGTAAGCTGCCTAACGGGGGTCCCCAACTTGCCTGTCCGGCACACAGTAGTCAGTCCGGACCTCACCGAAGGACTGCAGCTTCCCCACACAGGAACAGTCTCTGGCTCCGCAGATCCTGGTCCTCACCTCGTTACCACAGGTCCTGGACCCCGTCCTCCACCTGTCAGCTTAGGTCCTGGACCCCGTCCTCCACCTGTCACAACAGGTCCTGGACCCCGTCCTCCACCTGTCAGCTTAGGTCCTGGACCCCGTCCTCCACCTGTCAGCTTAGGTCCTGGACCCCGTCCTCCACCCGTTACCTCAGGTTACCAGGATCACGCCGGTGGCCTAGTCCGGGTATTCTTCAGGACGTCCTTCCGCAGCCGGGCACGTCCAATACCCAGGCCACCCGAAGCAAAGTCTCACGGTCTTAGGTGCTCTCCGGACCCTAGTCATTCCTAGGCCAATCCAGCACCATACGGGACCCTAGTCATTCCTAGGACAGTCTCCGGGACCCTAGTCATTCCTAGGACAATCCCGCACCGTTCCCAGGTGCTTGCAGGACCCTGGTCATTCCCAGGCCAATCCAGCACCTTCACCGGTCAGGTCCATACACAGGTTCCACACAGGAACCACACAGGACCTGCCGGACACGCCTCCCATGTGACCCACATCCTGGTCACATTATATACCTGAAACCACACCCCTGGATGTGTGTGTGGATGTGTGGCTAGTCTGACCCTCCCGTCTCTCATGACTAGCCTAGTAAGTCACCCAAACTTAACTATACACATTACAGAAACTCTTGAGGGACTACAGGTCCCAGCATAAACACAAAACATCAGACTTACTACGCAGACTCCCTCTGCGACACATATCGGCCATTCACAACACTGCCGATCACAGGTTCACCACGAATATCACCACAACAGATACGCCTCCATGCATATCTCGCAGAGCGCACAGAGCGCCCCCTACCTGTATCGGTGGTATATGGGGTAATAGTTTGAGGGTTGATGTGACCTTTATATTGTAAGGTCACATCAAGCCCAGCTTCGTAATGGAGGTGTCAAGAAGACACCTATCCATTGCTAATCCTATAGTTGTTACAGGTTCAATAAAGACGCAGCTAGGATAAAGTCTTTTAATGAAATAAAACACTAAACACAGTTTTTCATCCTTATTATCCAGCTAATGCATGCAACGCCCTTGTTCTCCTGTATTAAAAAAAAACAACAATATACCATATCTGTCAGTCATTCTGTCCCATGCAGTAATCTGTTATGACCCCAATGGCGAGGGTCTCAGAGGAACGTGGAAGTCTGCAGAATACAAAAATCCAGCTCATAGGGCAGTGGTAACTGGGTTGACCATATATCTACTCCTAACGCCAACACTAGAAGTAGCCGGGGATCATTCCTACGTTGATTCTAGATGACACGCGCCAGCCGGAGAATCTAGCTACCCCTAGTAGAGGAAAACAAAGACCTTTCTTGCCTCCAGAGAAGGGGACCCCAAAGCTGGATAGAAGCCCCCCACAAATAATGACGGTGAGGTAAGAGGAAATGACAAACACAGAAATGAACCAGGTTTAGCACAGAGAGGCCCGCTTACTGATAGCAGAATAAAGAAAGGTAACTTATATGGTCAACAAAAACCCTATCAAAATCCACACTGGAAATTCAAGAACCCCCGAACCGTCTAACGGTCGGGGGGGAGAACACCAGCCCCCTAGAGCTTCCAGCAAAGGTCAGGATATAGATTTGGAACAAGCTGGACAAAAATACAAAACCAAAACAAATAGCAAAAAGCAAAAGGCAGACTTAGCTGATATAACTGGAACCAGGATCAGTAGACAAGAGCACAGCAGACTAGCTCTGATAACTACGTTGCCAGGCATTGAACTGAAGGTCCAGGGAGCTTATATAGCAACACCCCTAACTAACGACCCAGGTGCGGATAAAAGGAATGACAGAAAAACCAGAGTCAAAAAACTAGTAACCACTAGAGGGAGCAAAAAGCAAATTCACAACAGTACCCCCCCCTTAGTGAGGGGTCACCGAACCCTCACCACGACCACCAGGGCGATCAGGATGAGCGGCATGAAAGGCACGAACCAAATCGGCCGCATGAACATCAGAGGCGACCACCCAGGAATTATCCTCCTGACCATAGCCCTTCCACTTGACCAGGTACTGAAGCCTCCGCCTGGAGAGGCGAGAATCCAAGATCTTCTCCACCACGTACTCCAACTCGCCCTCAACCAACACCGGAGCAGGAGGCTCAGCAGAAGGAACTACAGGCACAATGTACCGCCGCAACAAGGACCTATGAAATACATTGTGAATAGCAAACGACACAGGAAGATCCAGACGAAAAGATACAGGATTAAGGATTTCCAATATCTTGTAAGGCCCAATAAAACGAGGTTTAAATTTGGGAGAGGAGACCTTCATAGGAACAAAACGGGAAGAAAGCCATACCAAATCCCCAACGCGTAGTCGGGGACCCACACCGCGGCGGCGGTTGGCAAAGCGCTGAGCCTTCTCCTGTGACAACTTCAAGTTGTCCACCACATGATTCCAGATCTGCTGCAACCTATCCACCACAGAATCCACCCCAGGACAGTCAGAAGGCTCCACATGACCCGAAGAAAAGCGAGGATGGAAACCAGAGTTGCAGAAAAAAGGCGAAACCAAGGTGGCGGAACTAGCCCGATTATTAAGGGCAAACTCAGCCAACGGCAAGAATGTCACCCAATCGTCCTGATCAGCAGAGACAAAACACCTCAAATAAGCCTCCAAAGTCTGATTGGTTCGCTCCGTCTGTCCATTAGTCTGAGGATGGAAAGCAGACGAAAATGACAAATCAATGCCCATCCTACTACAAAAGGATCGCCAGAACCTGGAAACGAACTGGGATCCTCTGTCTGACACAATATTCTCAGGGATGCCGTGCAAACGAACCACGTTCTGGAAAAACACAGGAACCAGATCGGAAGAGGAAGGCAGCTTAGGCAAAGGAACCAAATGGACCATCTTGGAGAAGCGATCACATATCACCCAGATAACGGACATGCCCTGAGATAGCGGAAGATCAGAAATGAAATCCATGGAGATATGTGTCCAAGGTCTCTTCGGGACAGGCAAGGGCAAGAGCAAACCGCTGGCACGAGAACAGCAAGGCTTAGCTCGAGCACAAGTCCCACAGGACTGCACAAATGACCGCACATCCCTTGACAAGGAAGGCCACCAAAAGGACCTGGCCACCAGATCTCTGGTGCCAAAAATTCCCGGGTGACCTGCCAACACCGAGGAATGAACCTCGGAAATGACTCTGCTGGTCCACTTATCCGGGACAAACAGTCTGTCAGGTGGACAAGACTCAGGCCTATCAGCCTGAAATCTCTGCAACACACGTCGCAGATCCGGAGAAATAGCTGACAAGATAACTCCATCTTTAAGAATACCAACAGGATCAGCGACTCCAGGAGCATCAGGCACAAAGCTCCTAGAAAGAGCATCGGCCTTCACATTCTTTGAACCTGGTAAATACGAGACAACAAAATCAAAGCGGGAGAAAAACAATGACCAGCGGGCCTGTCTCGGATTAAGGCGTTTAGCAGACTCGAGATACATCAGATTTTTGTGATCAGTCAAGACCACCACACGATGCTTAGCACCCTCGAGCCAATGACGCCACTCCTCAAATGCCCATTTCATGGCCAACAACTCCCGATTGCCCACATCATAATTTCGCTCGGCAGGCGAAAACTTCCTAGAGAAAAAGGCACAAGGTTTCATAACAGAGCAACCAGGGCCTCTCTGCGACAAAACGGCCCCTGCCCCAATCTCCGAAGCATCCACCTCAACCTGAAAGGGAAGTGAGACGTCAGGCTGGCACAAAACAGGCGCCGAAGTAAACCGGCATTTCAACTCCTGGAAAGCCTCCACGGCAGCAGGAGCCCAGTTAGCTACATCGGAGCCCTTCTTGGTCATATCCGTCAAAGGTTTCACAATGCTAGAAAAATTAGCGATAAAACGACGGTAGAAGTTAGCGAAGCCCAAGAACTTCTGAAGACTCTTAACTGACGAGGGCTGAGTCCAATCAAGAATAGCTCGGACCTTGACTGGGTCCATCTCCACAGCAGAAGGGGAAAAAATGAACCCCAAAAAGGGAACCTTCTGTACACCAAAGAGACACTTTGAGCCCTTGACAAACAAAGAATTTTCACGCAAAATTTTAAAGACCAACCTGACCTGCTCCACATGCGAATCCCAATTATCAGAAAAAACCAAAATATCGTCCAGATAAACAATCAAAAATTTATCCAGATACTTCCGGAAAATGTCATGCATAAAGGACTGAAAAACTGAAGGCGCATTGGAGAGCCCAAAAGGCATCACCAAGTACTCAAAATGACCTTCGGGCGTATTGAATGCGGTTTTCCATTCATCACCTTGCTTAATGCGCACAAGGTTGTACGCACCACGAAGGTCTATCTTGGTGAACCACTTGGCACCCTTAATCCGGGCAAACAAGTCAGACAACAGCGGTAAAGGATACTGAAATTTGACAGTGATCTTATTTAAAAGCCGATAATCAATACAAGGTCTCAAAGATCCGTCCTTTTTTGCCACAAAAAAGAATCCCGCACCAAGAGGGGAAGAAGACGGACGAATATGTCCTTTCTCCAGAGACTCCTTGATATATGAACGCATAGCGGTATGTTCAGGTACCGACAGATTAAACAGTCTTCCCTTAGGAAATTTACTGCCTGGGATCAAATCTATAGCACAGTCACAGTCCCTATGAGGAGGCAGTGCACTGGACTCAGACTCACTGAAGACATCCTGATAATCAGACAAATACTCCGGAACTTCCGAAGGCGTAGAAGAAGCAATAGACACAGGCAGGGAATCCCCATGAATACCACGACAGCCCCAACTTGAGACTGACATAGCCTTCCAGTCCAGGACTGGATTA
The DNA here is from genome assembly GCF_051348905.1 of Ranitomeya variabilis. Taxonomy (NCBI): domain Eukaryota; kingdom Metazoa; phylum Chordata; class Amphibia; order Anura; family Dendrobatidae; genus Ranitomeya; species Ranitomeya variabilis. The sequence continues at coordinate 312,672,281 of NC_135234.1, read as the reverse complement.
TGGGTCTGTAACCATGGCAGCCCTAAAACAACCAAATCATGCATTTTATGTAAAACCAGGAAACGTATCACCTCGCGGTGTTCAGGAGTCATGCACATGGTAACCTGTGTCCAATACTGCGGTTTATTTGCTGCCAATGGTGTAGCATCAATACCCCTAAGAGGAATAGGATTTTCTAATGGTTCAAGAGTAAAACCACAGCGCTTAGCAAATGAGAGATCCATGAGACTCAGGGCAGCACCTGAATCTACAAACGCCATGACAGGATAAGATGACAGTGAGCAAATCAAAGTTACAGACAGAATAAATTTAGGTTGCAAATTACCAATGGTGACAGGACTAACAACCTTAGCTATACGTTTAGAGCATGCTGAGATAACATGTGTAGAATCACCACAGTAGTAGCACAAGCCATTCCGGCGTCTATGAATTTTCCGCTCATTTCTAGTCAGGATTCTATCACATTGCATTAAATCAGGTGTCTGTTCAGACAACACCATGAGGGGATTTGCGGTTTTTCTATCACATTGCACCGAATTAGGTGTCTGTTCAGACAACACCATGAGGGAATTTGCGGTTTTGCGCTCCCGCAACCGCCGGTCAATTTGAATAGCCAGTGCCATAGTATCATTCAGACCTGTGGGAATGGGAAAACCCACCATAACATTCTTAATGGCTTCAGAAAGGCCATTTCTAAAATTAGCGGCCAGTGCACACTCGTTCCAATGTGTCAGCACGGACCATTTCCGAAATTTTTGGCAATACACTTCAGCCTCGTCCTGCCCCTGAGACATAGCCAGCAAGGCCTTTTCTGCCTGAATCTCAAGATTGGGTTCCTCATAAAGTAAACCGAGCGCCAGAAAAAACGCATCAAGATCAGCCAATGCCGGATCTCCTGGCGCCAGCGAAAAAGCCCAATCCTGAGGGTCGCCCCGTAAGAACGAAATAACAATTTTTACTTGCTGAGCAGAATCTCCAGATGAACAGGGTCTCAGGGACAAAAACAATTTACAATTATTCACGAAATTCCTAAACTTAAACCTGTCTCCGGAAAACAGTTCAGGAATCGGTATTTTAGGTTCTGACCTAGGATTTCTGATAACATAGTCTTGTATGCCCTGCACACGAGTAGCCAGCTGGTCCACACTTGTAATCAAGGTCTGGACATTCATGTCTGCAGCAAGCATAGCCACTCTGAGGTAAAGGGGAAGAAGAAAAAAAAAAAAAAAAACTCAGAATCTTCTTTCTTATAATCCCTCTTCTGCAATGCATTAAACATTTAATACTGGCCTGGCAAACTGTTATGACCCCAATGGCGAGGGTCTCAGAGGAACGTGGAAGTCTGCAGAATACAAAAATCCAGCTCATAGGGCAGTGGTAACTGGGTTGACCATATATCTACTCCTAACGCCAACACTAGAAGTAGCCGGGGATCATTCCTACGTTGATTCTAGATGACACGCGCCAGCCGGAGAATCTAGCTACCCCTAGTAGAGGAAAACAAAGACCTTTCTTGCCTCCAGAGAAGGGGACCCCAAAGCTGGATAGAAGCCCCCCACAAATAATGACGGTGAGGTAAGAGGAAATGACAAACACAGAAATGAACCAGGTTTAGCACAGAGAGGCCCGCTTACTGATAGCAGAATAAAGAAAGGTAACTTATATGGTCAACAAAAACCCTATCAAAATCCACACTGGAAATTCAAGAACCCCCGAACCGTCTAACGGTCGGGGGGGAGAACACCAGCCCCCTAGAGCTTCCAGCAAAGGTCAGGATATAGATTTGGAACAAGCTGGACAAAAATACAAAACCAAAACAAATAGCAAAAAGCAAAAGGCAGACTTAGCTGATATAACTGGAACCAGGATCAGTAGACAAGAGCACAGCAGACTAGCTCTGATAACTACGTTGCCAGGCATTGAACTGAAGGTCCAGGGAGCTTATATAGCAACACCCCTAACTAACGACCCAGGTGCGGATAAAAGGAATGACAGAAAAACCAGAGTCAAAAAACTAGTAACCACTAGAGGGAGCAAAAAGCAAATTCACAACAGTAATCCATATCTGGTGAAAATACAGTTTGCAACTAGGAGTGGGGCTGAAATGCGACCGCCATGGCTGCAAACTACTGGTGAATGAATGAGATGATGCCAGCACAGCTTCAGAGACTAGCGCTGACGTCACTGAGTCTGCCCTCCCTGCCGGCCTGAACTGCGATGAACTCTGCAGTGTGGGAAAATGAACTGGCATTTTCCCATGCTCCAGAGTTCAGCGCGGGTCAGGCAGGCAGGGAGGGTAGACTTAGTGATTTCACCGCCAGTCACTGAGGCTGCGCTGGCAGCATCTCCTCATTCCCCAGTAGTTTGCAGCTGCGCCGGTAGCATCTTAGCACCATCCTGGTTGCAAACTGTATTTTCCCCAGATATGGATTACTGCGTGGGATAGAATGACGGACAGGTATGATATATGTTTTTTTTTTTTTTTTAATTCATTACAGGAGATCGAGGGCGTCTCGTGGATTAGCTGAATAATAAAGATGGCAAACTGTGTTTATTGTTTTATTTCATTAAAATACTTTATTCTGGCTGTGTCTTTACTGAACCTCTAACAACTATAGGATTAGTAATGGATAACTGTCGTATTGACACCTCTCCATTACTAAGCCGGGCTTGATGTGACCTTACAATTCAAGGGTCACATCAACCATCCAACTATTACCCCATATGCCACAGCTACAGGGCAGTGGGAAGAGAGGGGCTAAGTGCCATAATTGCCGTAAATCATGCAGCTGCGTCAACAAAAACTAAATCTCTGAGCAGTCACAAATACTTGGAGATCACCCGAGCAACCAGTATATTCGCTCATCACCATTAACTACCTGCAAAAAACACTTGATGAACTTTCGATAGTAGTTTGCAAATCCCAAGAAGCGTTGCAAACAGTGATGAGAGAGTATACTCGTTGCTCTGGCTTTCCCGAGCATGCTCGAGTGGTCTCCGAGTATTTCTGACTGCTCGGAGATTTAGTTTTTGTTGACGCAGCTGCATAATTTATGGCTGCTAGCCAGCCTGAGTACATGTGGGGGTTGCCTGGATGCTAGGGAATCCCACATTTAATCAAGCTGTCTAGTAGCTGTAAGTCATGCAGCTGCGGCAAGGAAAACTAAATCTCTGAGCAGTCAAAAATACTCGAAGACCACCCGAGCGTGTTCGGGAGAACCCAAGTAACGAGTATACCCGCTCATCACTAGTTACAAACCCTTCAAGTCACTGGGCTGAACCCAATCACTAATAGCCTGCACCTTCTTGGGATCCATGCGAAACTCCTCATTGGAAACAATCAAACCCAAAAATGATAACTCCTGTACAAAAAATTAACATTTTAAAAATTTTGAAAAAAGTTGGTTTTCACTGAGTCTCTGAAGGACAGTACGCAAATAGTGAAAATGAGTTTCACTGTCAGGGGAGTAAACCAAGATGTCGTCAAGGTAAATAACTGCAAAAGGAACCGATCAGATCAGCAAACATAACATTAATAAAATTTTGAAAAATGGCTGGGGGTGTTTGTTAGCCCGAAGGACATAAACAGATTCTCAAAAAGAACGTCTCACGTGAGAAACGCCGTCTTCCACTCGTCTGCCTCTCGAACATTTATCCAATTATAGGCTCCCCACAAAACCAACTTAGAAAACCATTTGGCCCCAGACAATTGGTAACACAAGTCAGGAATGAGAGGAAGTGGGTACGTGTTTCTCACAGTGATTTTGCTGTGTTCCCAAAAGTCGAGGCAAGGACTCAAACCACCATCTTTTTTCTTTACAAAGAAAAAGCCAGCTGCCACAGGAGAAACATAAGGGCGGATATGCCCCTTACGAAGTCTCTCGGCAATATACTCCTTCATGACCAGCCGCTCAGGACAAGACAGATTAAACAAACGGGCCATGGGTAATTTAGCCCCAGGAATTAAATTGATGGCACAATTAAAAGACGGATGTGGCGGTAGAACCTGTCTCGCTTTCAGAGAACATGTCTTCAAAGTCCTTCAGGTACTCCGGAATACCTTCCAGACCGACAGACAACACAGATACCAACTTCAAGGACTTAGATAAGGAACATTGAACAATTTCCCCAGTAACCCAGTTAATAACAGGTTTATGATGCTGTAACCAAGGGACTCCCAAAACCAACCCACTATTTGCCCACTTTGATGCTAATTCTGGTTCCCAGAACCCATTTGGGCCAGGCTGCAGGGACCTGGGTTTGATGCAGGGCATCACTATCTGTGTATTTTAAGTGTCAGATCAGTGGCCCAAAGTCATTTAACCCCTTGAAAACATCAGGTCCCTATTCAAATCTGTTAAAATTGGCTGTTTCCCCAGTTTGATGCCAGTTCTGATGCCCAGAACTCCTTTGGGCCAGGCTGAAGAGACCTGGTTTTATTGTGGGGCTCCCTGTTCTATATGTATGCACTCTGGTATCAGTGGCACAAAGACATTTAAACCCTTAAAACACCAGTTACTTATTCAAATCTGTGAAAAAGGGCTGTTTGCCCACATTGATGCCAATTCTGATGCCCAGTACCCATTTGGGCCAGGCTGGATGGACCTGGGTTTGATGCAGGGCATCACTATCTGTGTATTTTAAGTATCAGATCAGGGGCCCAAAGTCATTTAAACCCTTAAAAACATCAGTTACTTAATCAAATCAATGAAACTTGGCTGTTTGTCCACTTTGATGCCAGTTCTGATGCGCAAAAGCCATTTGGGCCAGGCTGAAGAGACCTGGTTTTGATGTGGGGCTCCCTATTCTATATGTATGCACTGTGGTATCAGTGACCCAAAGTCATTTAACCCCTTGAAAACATCAGTTACTTATTCAAATCAGTGAAAATGGGCTGTTTGCCCACTTTGATGCCAGTTCTGGTGCCCAGAACCCATTTGGGCCAGACTGGAGGGACGTGAATTTGATGCAGGGCATCACTATCTGTGTATTTTAAGTGTCAGATCAGTGGCCCAAAGTTATTTAACCCCTTGAAAACATCAGTTACTTATTCAAATCTGCAAAAATGGGCTGTTTGCCCATTTTGATGCCAGTTCTGGTGCCCAGAACCCATTTGGGCCAGGCTGGAGGGACCATGGTTTGATGCAGGGCAACACTGCCTGTGTATTCTATATGTATGCACTCTGGTATCAGTGGCACAAAGGCATTTAAACCCTTAAAACACCAGTTACTTATTCAAATCTGTGAAAAAGGGCTGTTTGCCCACATTGATGCCAATTCTGATGCCCAGTACCCATTTGGGCCAGGCTGGATGGACCTGGGTTTGATGCAGGGCATCACTATCTGTGTATTTTAAGTGTCAGATCACTACGATTTCCTTTCCTCGCTGAGAATAAACGTCTCCATCTGAATGGGCACCTGTGAAAACCTCTTCTTAGACTAACATTCTCTCTCTCTGTGGAGGGGTAATGGACCTGTTGCGATTTTTTTTAAATGTATTCTTTAGCCTTCTGACCGAGCACTCCGCCTCCTAGCCACAGGTGTTTTAATCGCAACAGGTCCATTACCCCTCCACAGAGAGAGAGAATGTTAGTCTAAGAAGAGGTTTTCACAGGTGCCCATTCAGATGGAGACGTTTATTCTCAGCGAGGAAAGGAAATCGTAGGACCTGGTATACGAGAGATGCCCTAAAGTGGCTACCAGGTACACATAAAATTGGCCATTTTTATGCGCTAGACGCTCTCATTTTTCATATTTCTAGTGCAGTAATGCAGTTCAGTTTTCATGTTTCATGTTTACATGTTTCAGCGCTGCAGTGTGCTGCCTTATTTACTTGACTATATATGAGTTGGTTACTCTAGGTTCACCACCTGTTCACACTTAGTCTATGTTTGGATGTGACGGTCAGTTTTTTGAAACAGAACCCATTTGGGCCTGGCTGGAGGGACCTGTTCTTGATGTGGGGATCCATGTTCTATATACACTCACCGGCCACTTTATTAGGTACACCTGTCCAACTTCTTGTTAACACTTAATTTCTAATCAGCCAATCACATGGTGGCAACTCAGTGCATTTAGGCATGTAGACATGGTCAAGACAATCTCCTGCAGTTCAAACCGAGCATCAGTATGGGGAAGAAAGGTGATTTGAGTGCCTTTGAACGTGGCATGGTTGTTGGTGCCAGAAGGGCTGGTCTGAGTATTTCAGAAACTGCTGATCTACTGGGATTTTCACGCACAACCATCTCTAGGGTTTACAGAGAATGGTCCGAAAAAGAAAAAAAATCCAGTGAGCGGCAGTTCTGTGGGCGGAAATGCCTTGTTGATGCCAGAGGTCAGAGGAGAATGGGCAGACTGGTTCGAGCTGATAGAAAGGCAACAGTGACTCAAATCGCCACCCGTTACAACCAAGGTAGGCCTAAGAGCATCTCTGAACGCACAGTGCGTCGAACTTTGAGGCAGATGGGCTACAGCAGCAAAAGACCACACCGGGTACCACTCCTTTCAGCTAAGAACAGGAAACTGAGGCTACAATTTGTACAAGCTCATCGAAATTGGACAGTAGAAGATTGGAAAAACGTTGCTTGGTCTGATGAGTCTCGATTTCTGCTGCGACATTCGGATGGTAGGGTCAGAATTTGGCGTAAACAACATGAAAGCATGGATCCATCCTGCCTTGTATGGAGCATCTTTGGGATGTGCAGCCGACAAATCTGCGGCAACTGTGTGATGCCATCATGTCAATATGGACCAAAATCTCTGAGGAATGCTTCCAGCACCTTGTTGAATCTATGCCACGAAGAATTGAGGCAGTTCTGAAGGCAAAAGGGGGTCCAACCCGTTACTAGCATGGTGTACCTAATAAAGTGGCCGGTGAGTGTATATGCACTGTGGTATCAGTGGCCCAAAGGCATTTAACCCCTTAAAAACATCAGTTACTTATTCAAATGTGTGAAATTGGGCTGTTTGCCCAATTTGATGCCAATTCGGTTGCCCAGAATCTATTTGGGCCAGGCTGAAGGGACCTGGGTTTGATGGAGGGCGTCACTATCTGTGTATTTTAAGTGTCAGATCAGTGGCCCAAAGTCATTTAACCCCTTGAAAACATCAGTTACTTATTCAAATCAGTGAAAATGGGCTGTTTGCCCACTTTGATGCCAGTTCTGATGCCCAGAACCCATTTGGGCAAGGCTGAAGGGACCTGGACTCCAGTTCTGGTGCCTGTGACGGGGTGTACGGCAGAGCAAGAAGGGACAACAGGCCAAGGGATGATTCCACAGATTTATTATCAAGAACGCTGGAACAACACATGCAGGTAGATCTACAGAGTCCACAATTAGTCCACGGAACAGGTTCAGGGCACCTCCCGATAATCCTTGTGCCCGCTAACAAAGCAATAGTCCACATGAGTCCAAGGGATCCCAAACAATCTCACGAACGACGAGATATGTCCTCAGCTCAAGTCTCGCCCCGTTCGCTTCCGCAGTCACAGATGGACGTGGGGTCTTGCCTCAGCTAAGAATCCCCACTCCTTCTCCTTCAAAGATCAACTCACATCTGATCTGAAAATAAGAATGGATTGTCTGAGCTCCTGGGATCCGTCCATGAAGGGGGGTAGGGGTCACACCTTCTATTCAATGGTTGGGTCCATCAGAAGATTCTAGACTAGTGGGCTCCACTTAGTCTAAGGGTACCGTCACACAGTGCAATTTTGATCGCTACGATGGTACGATTCGTGACGTTCTAGCGATATCGTTACGATATCGCAGTGTCTGACACGCAGCAGCGATCAGGGATCCTGCTGAGAATCGTACGTCGTAGCAGATCGTTTGGAACTTTCTTTCGTCGCTTGATCACCCGCTGACATCGCTGGATCGTTGTGTGTGACAGCGATCCAGCGATGCGTTCGCTGGTAACCAGGGTAAACATCGGGTAACTAAGCGCAGGGCCGCGCTTAGTAACCCGATGTTTACTGTGGTTACCAGCGTAAAAGTAAAAAAAACCAAACCGTACATGCTCACCATCTGATGTCCGTCCGGTCCCTTGCCGTCCGCTTCCCGCTCTGACTGTCTGCCGGCCGGAAAGTGAGAGCAGATCACAGCGGTGACGTCACCGCTGCACTCTGCTCTCACTGTACGGCCGGATCTGTCAGAGCAGGAAGCGGACGGCAAGGGACCGGACGGACATCAGATGGTGAGCATGTACGTTTTTTTTTTTTTTTACTTTTACGCTGGTAACCACGGTAAACATCGGGTTACTAAGCGCGGCCCTGCGCTTAGTAACCCGATGTTTACCCTGGTTACCCGGGGACTTCGGCATCGCTCCAGCGCCGTGATTGCAACATGTGACCGCAGTCTACGACGCTGGAGCGATAATCATACGATCGCTGCGACGTCACGGATCGTGCCGTCGTAGCGATCAAAATTGCACTGTGTGACGGTACCCTAAGTAGTACGGTATGTACATTTGACTAGCCACCTGCTGTGAGGAAGAATGGCTATTCTGCACTAGTGGTGTTTACAAAGCTTAATTACATTATAGCTTAGGGCTGCAAGTATTGGGGGAAGGAGACATTGTTACAGGTGAACTCCCAGCACAAGAAAATACATAAATTACAGCTAATAGAAACCAGAGAACAGTTACATACATCAAATGGCATATTATTCAAATACAGGACAGAGCAAAAGTACATATCATGACAATCCCTTCCCCTCCCAATATGTGTACGTACTAGGGACCTCTACAGGTCGCTGGTTAAGTATACACAGGCAGAGCGTAACTTACATGTGGCTTCATGCAGCCACGAATTGGCATCGTAGCTCTCCCACATCATTGCCCAGGAGAACATCTGCAGGCAGACCACCCATCACCCCAACCACACATCGCCTGACCCCAAAACCAAAGTTCAGATCCACAGTGGCTGTGGGAATAGTCCTCCATTGTCCACCAGCCAGTTCAATGACAATCCCAGGTCCTCTATGGATTGCCTCAGGCCGAACCACTTGGGGATCAGCCAGTGTGAGGAAAGCCCCTGAGTCACAAAATCCAATAAGTCTCTGTCCATCCAGCACGACCTTCTGCAAGTGCTTATCCGGATGAGCAGAAGTCGTCATAGCTGCAGGTCGCACACCATAAACTCCTAGTGGTGCAACATGGGTGGGTGAGGCACTAGGCCAGTCATCACGTAGTGGTGACATGTCTTCCTCCATGGCACTTGGCTGTACGTAATTAATAATACGACTGGGTACAGGATCAATCCTCATTTGAACAGCTGGCCAGGAGGCTTGCAGATGCCCCGGTGTTATGGACCTGGTGGTTAGGAGCACCTGAAGTGACCTGATGGTTAAAACAGAAAACCTGGGACAAGCTCTGAGAAGGTGGTAACTCTACTGACCGCAATCCCTAATCCTATCATACACACTAGAAATAGCCGTGGAGCGTACCTAACTCTTCACAGCCTAAGAGCTAACTACCCCTAAAGATAGAAATAGCAGCCTACCTTGCCTCAGAGAAATTCCCCAAAGTAAAGGTAGCCCCCCACAAATATTAACTGTGAGTTAAGAGGGAAGTGACAAACACAGGAATGAAACAGATTTTAGCAAAGGAGGCCGAATCTTCTCTAGATAGACAGAGGATAGGAAAGGGATCTATGCGGTCAGTATTAAAAACTACAAAAATCACGCAGAGTGTGCAAAAAGACCTCCACACCGACTCATGGTGTGGAGGTGCAGCTCTGCACCCCCAGAGCTTCCAGCTAGCAAGGAAATATCATAATAGCAGGCTGGACTAGAAACATAGCATGTACTGAAAAATATATTCAAAAACCGATGAACAGCAAATGACTAGCAAGGACTTAGCTTCTGCTGGAGTAGACAGGTCATCTGAGAAATCCAAGAGAGATCTGAACCAGTACTGAGACATTGACAGCTGGCATGAACTAACGACCTGGGCAGAGTTAAATAGGGAAGCAAGCAGAAGCAATAAACGAGGGCAGCTGAGAAAGCCAACATCAAAGATCAGCAGTTCCACTCAAAGCCACCAGAGGGTGTCCAAGGACAGAACTCACCAAAGTACCATTCACGACCACAGGAGGGAGCCCGAGAACGGAATTCACAACACCCCGGCTGCCCACATCGATAGCATCTGTGCTGGGTCTCACTCCATCCAAGGCGTCCTCTTGGGTGAGGGGTAAGGGAACCTGGAGGCCGGCTCCCACCTGAAGGTGCTGTAGGGGTTTGAGGACGACTCCTCCATGGTCTGGCTGGGCATGAGGCCTGCAGATGCCCCGGATGCCCACAACCATAACACCTGCGCTCTGCTACTTCCTCTCCTCGTCGTATTCCAGAAAACGCAGTAGAAGCAACTGGAGGCACATTTACACGGGTATCAGCATGAGGTGGTGGCTTAGAGGAACGGGGAACAATGGGGACAGAAGAACTGGGGGCCACTGGTGTTGTGGAGCTGGTAGGCCTCTCTCGATCCTCTAACAGAACCCTCCACTGCGGCTTGATGGTGAAAGCCTCATCAGCGAGAGATGCAGCTTCTTCCACTGTCGCTGGTCTCCTCTCACGCACCCATTCCCGGATCTCAGCAGGGCACTTGAAGTAACTCTTTTAGGATAACCTGGAGAAAGGTGTTCCAGGTTAAGGCCTCCTCTGCCTCCAGCCAGCGATGACATATTTGTTTGAGTCTATGAGCATATATCTTAAAAGACACTTCCCCATCACAGGCTAAAGTACGGAACTGAGTCCTGTAAGTGTCTGGCGTCACAGCATAATGTTCTAGAATAGTCTGTTTAATCTCCGCATACTCACAGTTCCCCCGAGGGTCCATAGCTCTATAGGCTTCGGCAGCTCCAGCCTCTAAGAGCCCCACAAGATGTCGGACTCGCTCCCTTTCCGGGACTTCCATTAATCGACACTGATGCTCAAAGTCCTGGAAGAAGCCCTCAATGTCGCCTGCAGCCTCATTAAAGGGCTTGAAGTCTTTGCGGAACACTCTGGGGAGTTCCCTCATGGTGGGTGCTGGGGTTACAGTCTGTCTGGAGCTTCTAGCTGCTTCCAAAGCGATCTGCCTCTCCAGCAATGCCATCTCCTGAGCTCTGTCCTCGGCTCTGTGAATGGCCTCCATCTTCTCGGCTCTGTGAATGGCCTCCCTCTCCTGAGCTCTGTGAATGGCCTCCCTCTTATCGTCTATGGTGGCCTCCTCTCCCAGCAATGCCAACTCCTCCTCGTACCACACAACCCACTGACTTTTTTCTGTATTTACCTCCGGCTGCAGTCTTTCCTCCATTTGCTGTGAGGATCCTTCCTCAGCGTCATCTTGCAGGCAAACTCCTTCCAAAGCCTCAATTAGCTGCTCCTTGGAGAGTCCTTTAAAACGGACTCCTACTTCGCGGGCCTTTGATTGTAGGTGTAGCGCCCCCACTGCCGCAAGGCCGAGGGGTACCCGGTACCGGGCCTCTGCTCTGGGGTTGTCACGGTGGCTAGGCCCGGTCCGTGACCCTGCCGAGGGGCGTACAGTGATAGATATGATGGATGATGGTAGTGGTGGTGAGGCTGTGGTGGTGCGGTGCAGTAAATAACGAGGACACCAAGTTGCAGTCTCTTTACCTCTTTACTGAAGATTTCTGGGTCCTCAGTCCGGATAACCAGGCTGCGCAAGTCCGGCCGGCCCAATGGCACTTCCAGAGTTCTCTTAGCAGGTGGAAATCTGTGCCTTCCTGCTAGCGCTAGGTGTTGTGGTCCTTCCCTGCTGTGCTTACAGAAAGTCCCCACAACTGTTGTGTCTGTTTCTTAAGTTCCCTCACAACTCGATTAGATGATGTTCTGCTAATCCTCCGTCCCTCCCTGGTGTTCTGGTTGGGACGGCACCCGTTTGACGGGTAGGCTCGGAGCTCTTCCGGGACCCTAGAGTCGCCCCTCTCCACAAGTTGCCCCCCAAGACTGCATAGGTGATTAAAGTTAGACAGCCCGCCTTAGACTGACTGTCCTGCCGCTGTTTGGAGTATTGCTTGAAGCTGAATGTTATGATACTCCCTCGGCGTTCCGGCCACCGGTAGTGCGCCTCAGTAGGATGTTGCTTCGGTCTTACAGCACGACTCCTACTGGTATTTCTCCTTTTGCTTGATCTCGTTTCTCACTCAGTACAATCTATCTCGCTTCTAATCCTTCCTTGGGCACCGCCGCTATCCTGAGCAGGCACGGTCCCGTTACGTTCGTTCAAGATGCCAAGCCTCTGTCAGGATCCCACCCCTGACAGAGACCCTACTGTATCTTCCCCCACAACACCCTCTGCCACAAGGTGTTGCCTGGTTCCAACCCAGTCAGCTTTCTGATCTAACTTCCTGCCTGACCCCCAGTTTACCCACTATGGTGGGGAGTGGCCTAGTGAATAGAACCCTTAGCTCCCCCCGGAGGCCCGGCTGTGAAATGTATTGGTGTCTGTGATACCTGATCAGATGAACTCCTTCAGTGCCATCAGACGCACCATAGCTCCCCATAGTGGCGGAGCCACAGTACTGCAACGACCAGGACTCTGGGGCGCTGCACTCCCCCCTGGTTAAACACAGTACTCCGGGACTGAGAAGAAAACAACAATACAAGTTAGCAAAAAGACATACAGTTTTGTTGAGTGCAATAACAATAAGTATACTTAAACAGAGCTTCCCTTTATGGGAGGTGAGGACACTTGAACGTTACAAACATGGTTAGATATCATAGCAACATGCTATAATTAACTTTTCTTACCCAACCGGGTATTCTACTAAGTGCAAAATTGTTGAACAATAATTTAACATTGCCTTTAAGGACATACACTCTGAATCCACTAAAGACCTTCTTATAATCACATTATAAGGCAATTTAACTTTTTCATTCTCCTTCTTTAAATCTGCAGGACCGCCTGTCCTAACGGCACCAGACCTACTGCCTCTCCTTTCTATGCAGGACCGCCCCGTTCAGCCCGGGCCTACTGCCTTTTCAACTACTATACACAGTATAGAGCATAACATTACTTTCAGTTTAAGAGCACCGAGCCATTTTTACATGACTCCTCTGAGGACTCAGGGTTCACCTTCTATCCCCATTATCTATCAACATTATCAAAAACAGTTTCTATCGAACATTAAACCTTCTCATTATCTTTCTCACTAACATGCATGCTGGACACCACGTCTACCCCTACGGGCCCACTGCATCCTTCTTCTAGCTTTCACTTTCTTTCTGGGAACATCATCAGCATTTCTTTACAATTAACTAGTTGGGTACGTATAACTTTCTCACATAAACATTATCATCACGTTCTCTTTATCAAAACATCATTGCTATCTCTCAGTCTTAAAGCAATGCCATTCTTTTAAGTGCAACAAGTGAACATCCCCTTTAAGAGGGGACCAAGTCTCTATGAGGTAGCATATCTTCTCAAGCTACCAGTCCATACTCAGCAAAGGTTCCAGTGTGGTATCTTCACAAAGAGTCCTTCTTTAAGTAAAACCAGTAGGGAGCACCTTTAATAAGGTGCAAACTATGTACAAAAAGTTTGTATCATGCACTGTTCATGATTGCGGCAATTCTGGAAACTTTGTGCAAAAACTTTAGAAAAATCAAACAAAACAATAGGGATCCCGGGTCAACAAAAAGGATCCCCTTAAGAGTTAACCCTGGACGGGTTTTAGCAGCAACATAAGAGAACAGTAACTATTTACATATTCAGAATACGGAGACATTTACTCAAACCACCCAGGAGGCAGCACCGGCAGAGGTAACCCCTTTGGGTATTGCGAGCCGCCTGGTACTGCATAAGGGGGTCTGTCGTCCTATCTGGGGGTCTGTGTACCCACAGTCTTCAGCTCCGCAGCAGCACGGGCACCACCCTCCGAGCGAGGTGCCTCCTTGGCCACAAGGGTGGTGGAGGTGACAATGCTGCATGTCGTGGTCTTGACCATAGTGCACGTGGGGGTGTCTTCGGTGGTCCTGGCCACGACCACGGGCTGACCGCAGGGGGACACCTTTGCTACAGGGGTCAGCTTTACTGGCACCCTAATCGGAGGCATCGCAGGGGTTGGCTCCTTGTGGACATTCAGGGCAAACCACCCTTTTTCCCCAAAGTGCCTGGTGTATGAGACTTCATCCCCCGGATAGAGATCCCGGCCTGGGTGGCCCTCCCTGAGGTGCGACTCAACATCCCTCCGGTTCACAAACACCTCCGCATACAGACCCGGTTCTTTGATAAAGCCCCAGCCCCCACGGAGCTTAAAGGTGGTGATGATACCCTGCCTGCGCAGGGCCTGGTGAGCAGTGGGGTCCTTGCGGGCCCGGTCCTTGACCGCCAAGTCTTTCCGATGGTAGGCCTCCAGCCCGGCCTGGTACTTTTTTTCTTGTTCCTTCCACTGCTTCTCTAGCTGGGCCTGATATTCTCCCCAGCTTAGGGCCTGCACCATCTCTCCCTCCTGGGTCTCCACCCCGGGGAACCCCATAAGATTGGATCCGGGGTTCACCCAGCGGCACACTGTGCGCTCCGCGTGGACCTCACACAGCAGGGGAGTAGGGGTGATTGGGGCTCGCATACGGTGTTCCATGCCCGTGGCTTCCTCCCATGGTAGCAGGCGCTGGAGTCTATGGGTTCCCGGGAGAGGTGGTGCTGCTACGTGACCCACCAGCAAACCCTCGGCCAGCGGGACGGGGTCGGCGGACTCACCAGCCGATGCAGGTTCCTCCTCCGCGGCGGGTTCCTCCGGCGGGGTCAGCGAGGATCTCAGCGGCTGCTCCAGTAACGGTGCAGGATCCGGCGCCTGAGGACCTTCTTCCGGCGCTGCCTGGTGCGGAGCCTGGGCCTTCACATTCAGTTGGAGGAGTTGGTCGATCAGGCTCTCCATCTCGACCCGCAGAAGTTCAGTGCTGTCCACGGAGAACGGGCTGCTGTGCTCATCCGGGTAGTTGGGGGAGACTTCCACTTCAACCCCACTGTCGGGTTTGGAGCTGCTGGCCATAGCGTCCTCCACGTGGGTCACTTCCTGGTCTTTTTCCCGCTCTCTCCTTCGTGGGCGGTGTCGTTTTCTCGGTCTCCGCCCTCCATTGAGGATTAGGAGGCGGATCTCTGCTGCTGACGGACACGTCCTCACAGTGCAGAAATATTTAGACTGGGCGGCCATTGTTCTTCGCGCTCTTCAGCTTGCCTACGCCCACTCCACGCCCCTCTTCTTCTCCTGCGCTCTCCTCAGCGCTGTAATGGCGGCGGATTTTGGCGGTAAATGGCGCAGCACACAGTCTTTGCAATAAAGTACAGTCCAAGCGCAACAAATCACAGTCCCAAGGCACACATGACCTGATTCTTCAGGCTTAAGTAGATCCTGTTCGTGACGCCAAATTGTAGCGCCCCCACTGCCACAGGGCCGAGGGGTACCCGGTACCGGGCCTCTGAGTCTCTGCTCTGGGGTTGTCACGGTGGCTAGGCCCGGTCCGTGACCCTGCCGAGGGGCGTACAGTGATAGATATGATGGATGATGGTAGTGGTGGTGAGGCTGTGGTGGTGCGGTGCAGTAAATAACGAGGACACCAAGTTGCAGTCTCTTTACCTCTTTACTGAAGATTTCTGGGTCCTCAGTCCGGAATCCGGATAACCAGGCTGCGCAAGTCCGGCCGGCCCAATGGCACTTCCAGAGTTCTCTTAGCAGGTGGAAATCTGTGCCTTCCTGCTAGCGCTAGGTGTTGTGGTCCTTCCCTGCTGTGCTTACAGAAAGTCCCCACAACTGTTGTGTCTGTTTCTTAAGTTCCCTCACAACTCGATTAGATGATGTTCTGCTAATCCTCCGTCCCTCCCTGGTGTTCTGGTTGGGACGGCACCCGTTTGACGGGTAGGCTCGGAGCTCTTCCGGGACCCTAGAGTCGCCCCTCTCCACAAGTTGCCCCCCAAGACTGCATAGGTGATTAAAGTTAGACAGCCCGCCTTAGACTGACTGTCCTGCCGCTGTTTGGAGTATTGCTTGAAGCTGAATGTTATGATACTCCCTCGGCGTTCCGGCCACCGGTAGTGCGCCTCAGTAGGATGTTGCTTCGGTCTTACAGCACGACTCCTACTGGTATTTCTCCTTTTGCTTGATCTCGTTTCTCACTCAGCACAATCTATCTCGCTTCTAATCCTTCCTTGGGCACCGCCGCTATCCTGAGCAGGCACGGTCCCGTTACGTTCGTTCAAGTTGCCAAGCCTCTGTCAGGATCCCACCCCTGACAGAGACCCTACTGTATCTTCCCCCACAACACCCTCTGCCACAAGGTGTTGCCTGGTTCCAACCCAGTCAGCTTTCTGATCTAACTTCCTGCCTGATGCCCAGTTTACCCACTATGGTGGGGAGTGGCCTAGTGAATAGAACCCTTAGCTCCCCCCGGAGGCCCGGCTGTGAAATGTATTGGTGTCTGTGATACCTGATCAGATGAACTCCTTCAGTGCCATCAGACGCACCATAGCTCCCCATAGTGGCGGAGCCACAGTACTGCAACGACCAGGACTCTGGGGCGCTGCATAGGCTCCCCAAAGTCCAGTTCTTGTACTCTGCGGTGCTGGTTCCCGATGTTGGGCCATTGTCCTCCATTCCTTCTGCTCTGATCCCACTGCTTGCCACCAGTTTGTGACGGGGTGTACGGCAGAGCAAGAAGGGACAACAGGCCAAGGGATGATTCCACAGATTTATTATCAAGAACGCTGGAACAACACATGCAGGTAGATCTAGAGTCCACAATTAGTCCACGGAACAGGTTCGGGGCACCTCCCGATAATCCTTGTGCCCGCTAATAAAGCAATAGTCCACACGAGTCCAAGGGATCCCAAACAATCTCACGAACGACGAGATATGTCCTCAGCTCAAGTCTCGCCCCGTTCGCTTCCGCAGTCACAGATGGACGTGGGGTCTTGCCTCAGCTAAGAATCCCCACTCCTTCTCTTTCAAAGATCAACTCACATCTGATCTCAAAATAAGAATGGATTGTCTGAGCTCCTGGGATCCACCCATGAAGGGGGGTAGGGGTCACACCTTCTATTCAATGGTTGGGTCCATCAGAAGATTCTAGACTAGAGGGCTCCACTTAGTCTAAGTAGTACGTTATGTACATTTGACTAGCCACCTGCTGTGAGGAAGAATGGCTATTCTGCACTAGTGGTGTTTACAAAGCTTAATTACATTATAGCTTAGGGCTGCAAGTATTGGGGGAAGGAGACATTGTTACAGGTGAACTCCCAGCACAAGAAAATACATAAATTACAGCTAATAGAAACCAGAGAACAGTTACATACATCAAATGGCATATTATTCAAATACAGGACAGGGCAAAAGTACATATCATGACAGTGCCCAAAACCCATTTGGGCCAGGCTGAAGGGACATGGGTTTGATGCAGGGCATCACTATCTGTGTATTTTAAGTGTCAGATCAGTGGCCCAAAGTCATTTAACCCCTTAAAACCATCAGTCACTTATTCAAATCTGTGAAAATGCGCTGTTTGCCCAATTTGATGCCAGTTCTCGTGCCCAGAACCCATTTGGGCCAGGCAGAAGGGACCTTGGATTAATGCAGGGCATCACTATCTGTGTATTTTAAGTGTCAGGTCAGTGGTCAGCACAAGACCCTATCACAGACATTTGTGCTGATGACCTGGCCTCCCACTTTATAGAGAAAATAGACAATATCCGTCAGGAAATCCGCTCCCAGACACCAAGTGCAATGACTCCCATTCCTCCCTGCATCTCCCCTGGCTCACTCTCTGCATTCGATCCCATCACAGAAGAAGTCTCCAAGCTCTTCTCCTCTTCTCGTCCGACTACATGCACCACCGACCCCATTCCCTCACACCTCCTCCAGTCTCTCTCTCCAGTCGTCACAACTCACCTAACTACAATTTTTAATCTCTCCCTTTCCTCTGGCATTTTTCCCTCCTCCTTCAAACACTCTATCATTACTCCATTACTAAAAAAACCACCCTTGACCCATCATGCACAAACAACTACAGACCGGTCTCCAATCTCCCCTTCATCTCAAAACTCCTGGAGCGCCTAGTATACTCCCGCCTTACCCGTTACCTCTCCACTCATTCCCTCCTAGACCCTTCACAGTCCGGGTTCCGCTCCCTACAATCGACAGAAACTGCACTCATCAAGGTGACCAATGACCTTCTGACAGCAAAATGTAACGGTGACCATTCTCTGCTCATTCTCCTCGATCTTTCTGCAGCTTTTGACACGGTTGACCACCCTCTCCTACTCTCTAGGCTCCAGTCACTAGGCATTAAGGACACTGCTCTCTCCTGGTTCTCTTCCTATCTTTCTGAACGCTCCTTCAGTGTTCTGTTATCCGGCTCCACTTCATCTCCTCTTCCTCTCACTGGTTGGGTACCTCAGGGCTCAGTCCTTGGTCCCCTTCTCTTCTCCCTCTACACAGCCCCAATTGGACAGACCATCAGCAGATTTGGCTTTCAGTACCATCTTTATGCCGACGACACACAACTATACACGTCATCCCCTGACCTTACCCCCGCTGTACTACAGAACGCCACTGACTGTCTGTCCGCAGTCTCTGACATCATGTCCGCTCTCTATCTGAAACTTAACCTCTCCAAAACTGAACTTCTTCTGCTCCCGCCTTCTACTAACCTCCCTAAATCTGACATTTCCCTCTCTGTGGATGGCACCATAATAACACCCCGACAGCAGGCGCTCTGTCTGGGTGTTATGTTTGACTCTGATCTCTCCTTCACCTCCCACATACAATCTCTTGCCCGCTCGTGCCGCTTACACCTAAAGAACATCTCTAGAATCCGCCCTTTTCTCACCATGGAGACAACAAAAACTCTCACTGTCGCCCTAATCCACTCCCGTCTGGACTACTGTAATGCTCTATTAATTGGCCTCCCCCTCACGCGACTTTCCCCTCTCCAGTCTATCCTTAATGCGGCAGCCAGGGTTGTCCATCTGGCTAATCGTTACTCGGACGTGTCCGCTCTTCGCCAGTCGTTACACTGGCTGCCCATTCATTACAGGATACAATTCAAAGTACTTGTTCTCACCCACAAAGCTCTCCACAGTGCGGCACCCCCTTACATCTCCTCCCTCATTTCTGTCTATCGGCCTAGCCGACCGCTGCGCTCTGCAAACGACTTTCGACTAACCTCTGCACTAATCCGTACCTCCCACTCCCGACTCCAAGACTTCTCCCGTGCTGCGCCAATCCTCTGGAATGCTCTACCCCAAGTTATTAGGACCATCCACAACTTGCATAGTTTTAGGCGCTCGCTCACAACTCATTTGTTCAGAGCGGCCTATCACGTTCCCTAATCAAACTCATTTTATGTTTGTGTGTGTGTAGCCCATTCACACACAATCTCCACCTACCCCCCACTCCCTGAAGATGGCTGGACCATCATTGTAAATACATCATTGTAAATACACACCTGTACTTTGTATCTCCCCCACCTCACTGTAGATTGTAAGCTCTCACGAGCAGGGTTGTCTTATTTCGTCTTATTTTGCTTTATTACTGTATTGTTAACATTGTTACCCATGACTGTTGTGTTTGAAACTGTTAAACTGTAAAGCGCTGCGGAATATGTTGGCGCTATATAAATAAAGATTATTATTATTATTATTATTAATAAGTGGCCCAAAGTAATTTAACCCCTTGAAAGCATCAGTTACTTATTCAAATCAGTGAAAATGGGCTGTTTGCCCACTTTGATGCCAGTTCTGGTGCCCAGAACCCATTTGGGCCAGACTGGAGGGACGTGAATTTGATGCAGGGCATCACTATCTGTGTATTTTAAGTGTCAAATCAGTGGCCCAAAGTTATTTAACCCCTTGAAAACATGTTACTTACTCAAATCTGCAAAAATGGGCTGTTTGCCCATTTTGATGCCAGTTCTGGTGCCCAGAACCCATTTGGGCCAGGCAGGAGGGACCATGGTTTGATGCAGGGCAACACTTTCTGTGTATTTTAAGTGTCAGATCACTGCCCCAAAGGCATTTAACCCCTTAAAAACATCAGTTACTTACTCAAAACTGTGAAAAAGGGCTGTTTGCCCACTTTGATACCAGTTCTGATGCCCAGAACCCATTTGAGCCAGGCTGGAGGGACCTGTTTTTGATAAGGGGCTCCATGTTCTATATTTATGCACTGTGGTATCAGTGGCCCAACAGCATTTAACCCCTTAAAAACATCAGTTACTTATTCAAATCTGTGAAAGTGGGCAGTTTGCCCACTTTGATGCCAGTTTTGATGCCCAGAACCCATTTGGGCCAGGCTGGAGGGACCTGTTTTTGATGTGGAGATCCATGTTCTATATGAATGCTCTGTGGTATCAGTGGCCCAAAGGCATTTAACCCCTTGAAAACATCAGTTACTTATTAAAATCAGTGACAATGGGCTGTTTGCCACTTGGATGCCAGTTCTGGTTCCCAGAACCCATTTGGGCGAGGCTATAGGGACCTGGGTTTGATGCAGGGCATCACTATCTGTGTATTTTAAGTGTCAGATCAGTGGCCAAAAGTCATTTAAACCCTTGAAAACATCAGTTCCTTATTCAAATCAGTGAAAATGGGCTGTTTGCCCACTTTGATGCCAGTTCTGATGCCCAGAACCCATTTGGCCAAGGCTGAAGGGACCTGGGTTTGATGCAGGGCATTACTATCTGTGTACTTTCAGTGTCGGATCAGTGGCCCAAAGTCATTTAGCCCCTTAAAACCATCAGTTACTTATTCAAATCTGTGAAAATGGGCTGTTTGCCCACTTTGATGCCAGTTCTGGTGCCCAGAACCCAATTGGGCCAGACTGAAGGGACATGGCTTTGCTGCAGGGCATCACTATCTGTGTATTTTATGTGTCAGATCAGTGGACCAAAGGCATTTAACCCCTTAAAAACATCAGTTACTTAATCAAAACTGTGAAAAAGGGCTGTTTGCCCACTTTGATACCAGTTCTGGTGCCCAGAACCCATTTGGGCCAGGCTGGAGGGACCTGGGTTTGATGCAGGGCAACACTGTCTGTCTATTTTAAGTGTCAGATCAGTGGCTCAAAGTCATTTAACCCCTTAAAAACATCAGTTACTTATTCAAATCTGTGAAAATGGGCAGTTTGCCCACTTTGATGCCAGTTCTGATGCCCAGAACCCATTTGAGCCAGGCTAGAGGGACCTGTTTTTGATGAGGGGCTCAATGTTCTATATGTATGCACTTTGGTATCAGTGGCCCAAAGGCATTTAACCTGTTAAAAACATCAGTTACTTATTCAAATATGTGAAAATGGGCCGTTTGCCCACTTTGATGCCAGTTTTAATGCCCAGAACCCATTTGGGCCACGCTGGAGGGACCTGTTTTTGATGTGGGGATCCATGTTCTATATATATGCACTGTGGTATCAGTGGCCCAAAGGCATTTAACCCCTTAAAACCATCAGTTACTTATTCAAATGTGTGAAATTGGGCTGTTTGCCCAATTTGATGCCAATTCTGTTGCCCAGAATCCATTTGGGCCAGGCTGAAGGGACCTGGGTTTGATGGAGGGCATCACTATCTCTGTTTTTTAAGTGTCAGATCAGTGCCCAAAGTCATTTAACCCCTTGAAAACATCAGTTACTTATTCAAATCAGTGAAAATGGGCTGTTTGCCCACTTTGATGCCAGTTCTGGCGCCCAGAACCAATTTGGGCCAGGCTGAAGGGACATGGCTTTGATGCAGGGCATCACTATCTGTGTATTTTAAGTATCAGATCAGTGGTCCAAAGTAATTTAACCCCTTGAAAACATCACTTATTCAAATCTGTGAAAATGGGCTGTTTGTCCACTTTGATGCCAGCTCTGGTGCTCAGAACCCATTTGGGCCAGGCTGGAGGGACCTGGGTTTGATGCAGGGCATCACTATCTGTGTATTTTATGTATCAGATCAGTGGCCCAAAGGCATTTAACTCCTTAAAAACATCAGTTACTTATTCAAATGACCAAAATTGACTGCCCACTTTCATGCCAGTTCTGATGCCCAGAACCTATTTGGGCCAGGCTGGAGATAACTGGTTTTGATGTGGGGCGCCCTGTTCTATATGTCTGCAGTGTGAGATCAGTGGCCGAGAGGAATTTAACCGTTTCTTCAGAGCTCTTTGGTGCCCACTTTGTTACCCATTTTTGTGCCAGTTTTATTGTTTTTGTAGCCGTTTTTAAGTGTATTCACATCAGGCCACCTCACTGCATTGTCTTTTATTATTGTGATGCTTATTTTTTGTTGTTAAACCTATAAAAAACAGAAAAGAAAAAAATTTCGAGTAAGCAACTGAACGAATAAGAAACCAACCTCAGGCTCGTAAAATAGGCTGGGTCATGAAGGGGTTGACCTTATTGCCTGCCCGCAATCTATAGCTGTTATTAAGCACCTGGTGATGTCTGTACGCACGACTAAAGAAACACTATTTTTTGCAGAATTTTCAACCATTTGAGTGCCGCTGATTCTCTTATAGTAGGTTCCCTTTAAAGCCTTGAGAAATTCCATAAAAACCCATGAAAAAGCCGGATGCGGGGACAAGAATGGATGTGTATGGGGAGCGCCAGAGAGCATCCCCGCTCTAGCGGTGTCCGTGCTGAGCCTCGCTCCGGCAGCTCCGCTCCGGTCACCTCAGCACTCAGCCGTCTACAGCGGAGTGGGGAACATAAGGACCTCAAACAATCCACTCCAATCTAGTCACCTATTACCGAGCCGTGTGGGGCCGAGGGGCCACTGAGGACCACCAAATAGCTCCTCCGATCTAGACGGAAGCGGACAAGTTGTCTGCAGGTCACGTGATTACCACAGGACCGGAAGTATCGGCGACGCGCAGTGTTGGTGTCACGCATGCGCGGCCTGCTGGGATCCGGGAATCGTGGGGTGTGGAATTGTGATCGTCCCTGGAGGTGCAGGCATTCAGGTGATCTTGTAGGGGGGATTGTTTCCTAGTCTCCTTGCACTTGGCACTGGCTGGGCACCCTGAGGAGGATGGCAGGTATACATTGTGCTGTGGTATGCCAGCACATGTAATGGGGTGTCTGTGAGATGAGAAGTCTGCACCTGAAGTATCATTGTATTTCTTGTCAGGTCACCAACTGGATCTAATCTGATGTGACACATGGCGAACGCTGCGGTGACTATCCCTATGGGGGATGTAGTGGTGATCCCCAGCGACTGCACCGAAGAGGACGATCCAGAAGATGCCAAGACGCAGGTCATCCTGCAGCTGCAGCCAATCCCCCATGGGTAAGCTGATGGACGTGATCGCTGCTGCTGCCGCCGCCTCCATGTCCAGATGCTTTCTGCCACTGTTACTGCTGAGCATGACTGTACAGTATGTAGGGCCTCTTTCATTAAAGGGAACTAGTGATGAGCAAGTATACGCGTTGCTTGGGTGGTCTCTGAGTATTTGTGAGTGTTCGGAGATTTAGTTTTTGTCTCCGCAGCTGCATGATTTACGGCTGCTAGCCAGCCTGAGTACATGTGGGGGTTGCCTGGTTGCTAGGGAATCCCCACATGTATTCAGCCTGTCTGGCAGTAGCAAATCAAGCAGCTGCCGCAATGAAAACTAAATCCCCGAACATTAACAAATGCTTGGAAACCACCCGAGGAATACCCGAGCAACAAGTACACTCGCTCATCACTAAAGGGAACCCATCGGGGCCCCAGGTGCTGTTAAATCTCCACTGTTAGGTCTTGCAACCTTATTCCTGCATTAAAATGTGTTTCTTGTAGTATTTAAATGCACTTATTTGTGCAAAGTCCTATATACCGTCAGGCAATATATAAGCTAATATTGGCTAGTCCGGAGGGGTCTAATTCTCTATAATCACACCCCCAGGGGGAGGATTAGTCTGGAGACGTAAACACCCCATCGTGTTAGTATATATTTGCATATTGTCTGTGGCAGTATAGAATTGATTTTGTTCGAATCGCTGCAGATATACAGTACAGACCAAAAGTTTGGACACACCTTCTCATTTAAAGATTTTTCTGTATTTTCATGACTATGAAAATTGTGAATTCACACTGAAGGCATCAAAACTATGAATTAACACTTGTGGAATTATATACTTAACAAAAAAGTGTGAAACAACTGAAATTATATCTTATATTCTAGGTTCTTCAAAGTAGCCACCTTTTGCTTTTATGACTGCTTTGCACACACTTGGCATTCTCTTGATGAGCTTCAAGAGGTAGTCACCGGGAATGGTTTTCACTTCACAGGTGTGCCCTGTCAGGTTTAATAAGTGGGATTTCTTGCCTTATAAATGGGGTTGGGACCATCAGTTGTGTTGTGCAGAAGTCTGGTGGATACACAGCTGATAGTCCTACTGAATAGACTGTTAGAATTTGTATTATGACAAGAAAAAAGCAGTAAAGAAAGTAAAGAAAAACGAGTGGCCATCATTACTTTAAGAAATGAAGGTAAGTCAGTCCGAAAAATTGGGAAAACTTTGAAAGTGTCCCCAAGTGCAGTTGCAAAAACCATCAAGTGCTACAAAGAAACTGGCTCACATGAGGACCGACTAAAGAAAGGAAGACCAAGAGTCACCTCTGCTTCTGAGGATAAGTTTATCCGAGTCACCAGCCTCAGAAATCGCAGGTAAACAGTAGCTCAGATTAGAGACCAGGTCAATGCCACACAGAGTTCTAGCAGCAGACACATCTCTACAACAACTGTTAAGAGGAGACTTTGTGCAGCAGGCCTTCATGGTAAAATAGCTGCTAGGAAACCACTGCTATGGACAGGCAACATGCAGAAGAAACTTGTTTGGGCCAAAGAACACAAGGAATGGACATTAGACCAGTGGAAAACTGTGCTTTGGTCTGATGAGTCCAAATTTGAGATCTTTGGTTCCAACCACCGTGTCTTTGTGCGACGCAGAAAAGGTGAACTGATGGGCTCTACATGCCTGGTTCCCACCGTGAAGCATGGAGGAGGATGTGTGATGGTGTGGGGGTGCTTTGCTGGTGACACTGTTGGGGATTTATTCAAAATTGAAGGCATACTGAACCAGCATGGCTACCACAGCATCTTGCAGCAGCATGCTATTCCATCCGGTTTGCATTTAGTTGGACCATCATTTATTTTTCAACAGGACAATGACCCCAAACACACCTCCAGGCTGTGTAAGGGCTATTTTACCAAGAAGGAGAGTGATGGGGTGCTACGGCAGATGACCTGGCTTTCACAGTCACCAGACCTGAACCCAATCGAGATGGCTTGGGGTGAGCTGGACCGCAGAGCGAAGGCAAAAGGGCCAACAAGTGCTAGGCATCTCTGGGAACTCCTTCAAGATTGTTGGAAGACCATTCCCGGTGACTACCTCTTGAAGCTCATCAAGAGAATGCCAAGAGTGTGCAAAGCAGTCATCAAAGCAAAAGGTGGCTACTTTGAAGAACCTAGAATAGAATATAAGACATATTTTCAGTTGTTTCACACTTTTTTTGTTAAGTATATAATTCCACATGTGTTAATTCATAGATTTGATGCCTTCAGTGTGAATGTATAATTTTCATAATCATGAAAATACAGAAAAATCTTTAAATGAGAAGGTGTGTCCAAACCTTTGGTCTGTACTGTGTGTGCTAGGAGCGGTCACGGTCCGCTCTCGGCACTTTAACCCCCGGAACACTGCGATCAATCAAGATCGCAGCGTTCCTGTGGCATAGAGAAGCATCACGCAGGGAGGGGGCTCCCTGTGTGCTTCCCTGAGACCCTTAGAACAACGTGATGTGATCTCGTTGTTCCGAGGGTCTCCTCCCTGCAGGCCCCCCGGATCCAAGATGGCCCGGGGTCCTGCAGGGAGGTGACTTCTCAGTGTCTGCTTAGAGCAGGCGCCGGCAAGCCTCCTGCTCTGCCTGTCAGATCGCTGATCTGACACAGTGCAGTGCAAAGTGTCAGATCAGCGATCTGACTTTATACAGTGATGTCCCACCCTAGCACAATGTAAAAAAGTAAAAAAAAATGTACGTGTAAAAATATAAAAAAATAATTCCTAAATTAAAAAAATATTTTTCCAAAAAATACATTTCTTTATGTAAATAAAAAAAAATGAAAGTACACATATTTAGTATCGCCGCGTCCATAACGACCCGACCTATAAAAGTGTTAACTCCTTCAGTGAAGACCGTAAAAAAAATAAAAAACGAGGCAAAAAACAACGCTTTATCATACCGCCGAACAAAAAGTGGAATAACACGCGATCAAAAAGACGGATATAAATAAACATGGTACCACTGAAAACATCTTGTCCCGCAAAAAACAAGCCACCACATAGCGTCATCAGCCAAAAAATTATAGCCCTCAGTATAAAGCGATGCAAAATAATAATTTTTTTATAGAAAATAGTTTTTATCGTATAAAAGCGCCAAAACATAAAAAAAAAATATATAAATGAGGTATCGTTGTAATCGTGCTAACCTGAAGAATAAAACTGCTTTATCAATTTTACCACACGGCGAATGGTATAAACGCGCCCCCCCCCCCAAATGAAATTCATGAGATGCTGGTTTTTGTTCATTCTGCCTCCCAAAAATCGTAATAAAAAGCGATCAAAAAATGTCATGTGCCCAAAAATGGTACCAATAAAAACGTCAGCTCGTCCCGCAAAAAACAAGACCTCACATGACTCTGTGAACCAAAATATGGAAAAATTATAGCTCTCAAAATGTGGTGATGCAAAAACTTTTTTGCAATAAAAAGCATCTTTTAGTGTGTGACAGCTGCCAAACATAAAAACCCTCTTTATCACCCCCTTAGTTTCGGAAAAATAATACAATTAAAAAAAAAAGTATTTATTTCCTTTTTCCCATTAGGGTTGGGGCTAAAGTTAGGGTTGGGGCTATAGATGGGGTTAGGGTTTGGATTACATTTATGGTTGGGGTTAGGGGTGTGTTCGAGTTAGGCTGGGTTCACATTGCGTTGAACCCGTCCATTAGACGGACTACATTACACCGCGGTGTAACGTAGTCTGTTAACGCCGCCATTGACTCCAATGTCAGACGCATCACTAGCTCACGCCCACAATGGGCGTGCGCTAGGGATGTGCCGTCATTGAGTGACGGACCCTGAGACGTGGGCTACAGCGTTTCCGGGTCCGTCACTGCTAGCGCAGATAGAGCTAGCAGATGCTCTATCTGCACTAGCGTGCTGCCATACCGGCACTTGCGTTTACAGCAGCCCGTTACCGTATGTGTTGAACGGGCTGCTGTAAACGCAATGTGAACCTGGCCTTAGGGTTGGAGTTAGAATTGGGAGGTTTCCACTGTTTAGGCAGATCAGGGGCTCTCCAACCGCGACATGGCGTCCCATCTCAATTCCAGCCAATTCTGCACTGAAAAAGTAAAATGGGGCTCCTTTCATTTCGAGCTCTGCCGTGCACCTAATCAGTGGTTTACCTCACATATGGGTTATCAGCGTACTCAGGACAAATTGGACAACAACTTTTGTGGTCCAATTTCTCCTGTTACCCTTGGGAAAGTGTAAATTTGGGGGCTAAATATCATATTTGTGGGGAAAAAAAAATGATTTTTTTATTTTCACGGCTCTGAGTTATAAACTTTAGTGAAACACTTGTGGGTTCAAAGTTCTCACAACACATCTAGATACGTTCCCTGGTTTCCAAATGGGGTCACTTGTGGGGGTTTCTACTGTTAGGCACATCAGTGGCTCTTCAAACGCAACGTGACTCCCGCAGACCATTCCATTTAAGTCTGCATTCCAAAATGGAGCTCCTTCCCTTCCGAGCTCTGCCATGCTACCAAACAGTGGTTTACTCCCGCATATGGGGTATCAGCGTACTCAGGACAAATTGCACAACAACAACTTTTAGGGGTCCAATTTCTCCTGTTGCCCTTGGGAAAATAAAAAATTGGGGGGGTGAAAAATAATTTCTCTCTCGCTTCATTGGGGACACAGGAAACCATGGGTGTATGCTGCTGCCACTAGGAGGTTGACACTATGCAAAAAAAAGTTAGCTCCTCCTCTGCAGTGTACACCCCACCGACAGGAAGTAAGATATTCAGTTTTAGTATAGTGTCAGTAGGACACTATAGCTCTCAGCCCAGTATCTACCTTAGGTTTTAAGATAAATTATCTCTTTTTCAGTTTCGGCTTGTGATTCTGGGCGATGGAGTGTAATGGGTCACTCCGCTCTCCCCCCTAGAGACCGGGAGCACAGTGTGGGAATGCGTCACTACTGTACCCTCTTGTGTCTTGCAGGCAGGACCCCATGCCCCCTAACACTTCAAGCGTGTTTGGGGCATCCGCAAGGCCGAAGATGTTGACTGGTCCTTGCCATTACCCCCCTATGCCACCTGCCCTCCATAGCCGGTCGCTCAGGGGAGGAGGACGGTATCGTATCTCACGGCTACAGGTGATGTCCGAGTGGCCCTGTGGTCTGCATGCAATCGTACCCTACGGCTACCGGTGATGTCCAGTGGCCCAGAGGTCTGCACACGAGTCCGTCTTCAAACCTTTTTTTCTGTGAAGAAGGATGCAGGATCTCTAGGACAGGTATGTCCAAGCGGCAGTGGGGTGGCGTGTATATATATATATATATATATATATATATATATATATATATATTTCTCAATCCCAAGTGTCTGACCATGGCAATAGTCGCCTCCGGCCCTTTCCGGCAGTCCCCGGCGTCTATTGTGCGAACCCCCCCCCCACTCCCCTGCGGCTTCCCATCCGAAATTTAGTCCCCGGCTCCAGCTCAGGCCTACTACAGGGCTAGGCCACGCCCCCGCTAGCTGCCCTCTCAGATGCGCCGCCACTCTAGCTTGCTCCGCCCATTGACCTATCAGCACGGCCCTTTCTCCTGGACCCAACTTCTCCGCGCGCCGCCCTCCTTCCCTCCATGCCTTACAGAGCGGGAAATTTGCACGCTCCACCCACGAACTGGCGCCATCTCATGCTGTCTGGAGCCCCACAATCAGAGCTTGTGGCTCTGCAACTTAAAACACCTGTGTGACATGTCTTAAGGATGTGGGGACCAGGGAGACTCAGAAAACAAAGTTTTTCCCGCAGCTCCTGCTACCCTGTGGCTCTGCCTTAGGTATTCCAGCCAGTTTTCAGGTTGCAAGCTACCTTCAGTGGGGGGTCATCTCTCATCTCCAGCAGCGCTCCTCTGGCTCAGTCTCTCCCTATATCTCTCTATGTCTACAGGGCAGCATGGTGACTCAGTAGTTATGTCAGCAGCGCAGGGGTTCTGGCTTCAGATCCCACTAAGGAAAGAAATTTGTATATTCTCCCTCTGTTTGGCGCTACATAAACAGGGTATAATGTATCTCTGGGAGTCTCCATCCTACCATAACAAGAAGTTGCCCTCTGGTCAGACCCCATCTCTCTGCCTTAATTACTGGCCGCCTAATATGTCTTTCCTGGAGCCCCCCCCATTGCCTGCAACGAGACTGCTCCCCCACCGGAGTGAGTGACATCCCTATCTCAGTCGACAGATGACCTAACCATGGTATCTCATACTTTGGTCTCGGTTTTGGAACAGCTTCCTAATCCTACCCCTGTCAGCAGGTCTCAGTTGCCTCTCTCAGATGCGTCGGCTGTTAACCCCACGCATACTCAGAGGAATCCACCCCGCAGGAAAGCCAGAAGTTCAAAAAGGCGCGCCTGCATTAGTTCACGGCATCATCTCCGTCAGAAGCTCTTGAGGCGCTGGAGTCAGACCCACCTTCTGATTCACATCTGAATTCAGCACAGGTTTCCAAACTGCGCGACACGGTGGTTTGCTTATCATCACCATTAATGAGACTCTTAACATAAAGGATTCAGAGATCTCTAACTGAGCAGACTGTTTTTCAGGGAACCGAAGCACCCTTCTCGTGCCTTTGCCAACCACGAAGCATTCAACAGGATCTTCAAGGTGGAATGGCAGCACCCAGACAAGCATTCCCAGAGAAGAAAACGCAGGAGCGTCCTGTATCCTTTTGAATCTGACCTGCTTGTCATATAGGCAGTGTCTCCCTCTGTGGACCTCCGGTCTCCCGGCTGGCCCCCTCTGTCTGAAGGTTCCCCCATAGGGGTACCCTCCAACAGACACATTGGTGCTCTGGCCAAGTCCGCCTTTAAGGCCGCGGTTCTACCCTCTGCCTGTCCTTACAGACTTCCTGGGTAGCCAAGGCAGTTTCTGCCTAGGCAAAACATCTCCGCCAGGGTATCTTCTTTGGTGCCCCTTCAGACGAGCTGGCAGGCCTAGTGGACTGGATCGACTACAAAGCAGGATACCTCTTGCCAACCTGCCTCGATGCAGCCGTCTGTTCAGCCATAGCAGACGGCAACATCCGCACTATCCACAGGGTTCTTTGGCTCACAGCCTGGAATGCAGGCCCCACTTCAAGAGGTCCCTCACAGGTCCTTCTTTTTTTCAACAGTTCTCGACTCCTTGTAGAGGAGCAGGACAAGATTGTCTCCAACACCATGGGAGGAAGGAGTACGTCCCTTTCACCAACAGAGAGCCAAACGTCCGCCAGGGCGTACTGTTTCCCTCTCGCTCCTTTCGGAAATTCCCATCACAGAGTTACCCCAGACAGGACAAATCCCTGGTGTGTCAACAAAGAAAAGGCCCTTAATAATTCAGCCCTGACCTGGCACTCAAGGCATGCTCAAACCAGGTCAATCCCCAACAGATTCTCCTCAGCATAATGGGTTGCCCCCACCCGGAAGGTCTCTCCGGTGGGCGGCCGTCTCCTTCAGTTCCAGGTCAAACGGCTGAACGTAGTCTCCTATGGTTACAGGACAGCGTTTTCCTCTCTCTTTCCGGGTTTCTTATTTTCTTTCTTCTAGGCTGTCTACTCTCTTCCCAAGGCGTCGTTATTGCCTCCATTTCCATACGAGATCATTTCTCAGGTTTTTATTCAAGCCTGTTTGTGGTCCCCAAGATGGATGGTTTAGTTCACCCATTCGGGACCTCAGATTACTAACAATTATGTGCGCCTGCGTCACTTCAAGATGGAGTCCCTTTGATCAGTGATGGCTTCCATGGAGATAGAAGACTTCTTCTGATCGATGGACATTCAACAAGGATTTCACTTCCAATTCACATCGCAGCCGTTTGGCATAGCCAATGCCCCAGGGTGTTTAGAAAAATAATGGCATCTGCAATGGCCATTCTGTGCAGCAGGGGTTTCCTCGTCTCTGATTCCGGTTCAACGTCCTGTGTTCCTGGGAATGTTTTTCAACACTGCCCAGACATAGATTTTCTTATCCAAAGAAAAGTCTTTAGCACTTGCACGTGGGGTTTGGCCTCTCAGAGATCACTCTCCCCGCTCCCTCCGCTTCTGCAGGAATGACCTAGGCAGGATGGTTGCTTCAATGCAAGCAGTCCAGTTTGCTCAATTCTTCAACTCTTCCTTTTAGCTAGATGGGACAGGTTGTACTGTTTCTTGAATCGGTGTCTCAATCCCTTCGTGGATAAAGCTGTCCCTAAAATGGCGGGAGTGTTCCCAATCGGTCCATCTCGGGAAGTCCTTTTCTGCCCATTCGTCGGAAGATGGTAATGACGAACGCCAGTCTTCTTGGCTGGGGAGCAGTGTTCCAAGATGAGATGGTCCAGAGTTGATGGTCAGCTCAGGAGAAATCCTGGAACTTTTCCACAGATATCCGACTCGAGTACAGTTCAACAATGCCACTGCTGTGGCCTATGACGATCATCAAGGGGGAACTTTCAGTTGGGCAGTGATGTCAGAGGTCGCTTGGATACTGTCTTGGGCCAAACAGAATATCCCAGCAATTTCCGCAGTGTACATTCTAGAAGTTGAAAACTGAACTGCAGATTTGTCAGCTGAGAGGGTCTTGCCGCAGGCGAATGGTCGCTGAATCCGTCAGCTTTTTCACAGGATCTGTCTCTGATGGGGGACCACTGATGTCGACATCATGGTGTACAGACTCAACCACAAGGTTCCAATCTTGCGAACCTTCTAGCATTCGTATCTGATGCACTAGCAATACCCTGGACTAAGGTCTCCCTCCCATACCTGTTTCCACCCCGACCGATGATTCCCAAAGTAATCATAAGGATAAAGGCGGAAGGATTATCCGTCATGCTCATCGCTACGGATTGAGCACGAAGTTCCTGCTGCGCAGAGTTAATCAACTTTTTGGTGGATACGCCGTGGAGACTTCCGGAACTCCCGAACCTTCTGTCCAGGGATCCCTCTTTCCCCAGTTTCTCGGTCGCTCAATTTAACGGGCATGGCTGCTGAAGCTGTAGTTTTGAAGTCGGCTGGGTTTTCAGATCAGGTCATACAGACCATGATCAAAGCAAGGAAGCCTTCATCCTTTCACATGTACCATATGGCAATTGTACATAGAAGGCAATTTTTTTTCGCTGGTGTGAGACTCATCGGGTGGCTCCGATGGTTTTTTGCATTTCACATCCATTTTGTCCTTTTCTACAGTCGGGTCTGAATCCCGGGCTGTCCCTTGCTTCTATTAGGAGACAAGTTTCTGCCCTCTCTGTTCTTCAAAGGGACCTGGCTGTTCGCCGACAGCTTAAGACATCCATCAAGGAATCTCTCACTCCGTTTTCTTACGTGCCGACTCTCCCAAGATATTAATCTAGTGCTCGAGGTCCTACAAGAGTCTCTGTATGAGCTTTTCAGGTTACTCTCCTGGAAGGACGTCTTCCTGGTCTCTGTCTCCTCAATAGTCGGATTCCAGAGCTAGCGGTGCTTTCCTGTGGCTCTCATTATCTGGTTTACCAGGTCAAGGCGGTTCTATGTCTGGTTCCGTTCCCCCTTTCTACGGTGGTTTCCCGTTTTCAGGGACATCGTAATTACATCCTTTTGTTCGTCTCACTCTCACCAAGAGTGGTCTCTAAAAAACTGGACCTTGTGAGAGCCCTACTTTCTTACCTGTTCAGGACTGAGACTGCCCAGCATTCAGATTCTCTGTTCATCATCCCAGAGGGTCTGCGAGAAGGTCTCCGTGTGTTCAGGTCTACCATCTCTCGATGAATCCTTTCCACTGGTCTGGTAGTTTACCATCTGAGATGTCAAGCACGCCCATGGGAGATCTTGGCACACTCCATGTGGGCCATCAGGCCTCGCAGCTCTGCAAGCTGCTACATGGGTGGCCATTCATACATTTACCACGTTCTATATTGTTCACACTCAGGCTTCATCAGATGCGATCCTTGGTAGAGTGGTCCTGTTTTCTGTTATCTGTTACAATTGTGTTATGTTTTCTGCTTCTCCCACTGCTTTCTCACTAACTGAATATCCTACTTCCTGTCGGTGGGGTGTAGACTGCGGAGCAGGAGCTAACTCTTTTTTGCATAGTGTCAACCTCCTAGTGGCAGCAGCATACACCCATGGATTCCTGTGTCCCCCAATGAAGGCTCCGAGAAACAGATTTTACGGTGAGTACCCAAAATCTTGTTTTTTGGGAAAAAAATATGATTTTTTTATTTTTATGGCTCTATATTATAAACTTCTGTGAAGCACTTGGGGGGTTCAATGTGCTCACAACACATCTAGATAAATTCCTTAGGGGGTCTACTTTCCAAAATGGTGTCACTTGTGGGGAGTTTCCACTGTTTAAGCACATCAGGGGCTCTCCAAACGCGACATGGCGTCCTATCTCAATTCCAGCCAATTTTGCATTGAAAAGTCAAACGGCGCTCCTTCCCTTCCGAGCTCTGCCATGCGCCCAAACAGTGGTTTACCCCCCACATATGGGGTATCGGCGTACTCAGGACAAATTGTGAAACAACTTTTGGTGTCCAATTTCTCCTGTCACCCTTGGTAAAATATAACAAATTGTATCCGAAGTAATTTTTTTTTTGAAAAAAAGATAAATGTTAATTTTTTTTTTAACATTCCAGAAATTCCTGTAAAGCACCTGAAGGGTTAACAAACTTCTTGAATGTGGTTTTGAGCACCTTGAGGGGTGCAGTTTTTAAAATGATGTCACTTTTGGGTATTTTCTATTATATAGACCCCTCAAAGTGACTTCAAATGTGATGTGGTCTCTAAAAAAATGAGAAATCGCTGGTCAACTTTAAACCCTTATAACTTCCTAACAAAAAAAAAAATTTGGTTCCAAAATTGTGCTGATGTAAAGTAGAAATGTGGGAAATGTTACTTAAGTATTTTGTGTGACATATCTCTGTGATTTAAGGGCATGAAAATTCAAAGTTTGAAAATTGCGAAAATTTTCAATTTTTTTGCCTAATTTCCATTTTTTTCACAAATGCAAGTCATATCAAAGAAATTTTACCACTATCATGAAGTCCAATATGTCACGAGAGAACAGTGTCCAGAGTTATAACCTCATAAAAGTACAGTGGTCAGAATTGTAAAAATTGGCACGGTCATTAACATGTGAACCACCCTTGGGGGTAAAGGGGTTAATGAAAGAAAATACCAGACATATAAATGACACAGGAATTTTTTAGTTGCACACAATGTGAACTAGGTTTCACCACAGTCCTGCCTTTGAATGTACTACCTATGTTCCCACAAGGACTCTGAGGCATAGCTAGCGTTTCGTTTCGGGGGGCGAAATTTCTGAGTGGGCCTCTAACCAGGTAACCTTGATTATAACTGGGTGAAGCACCCTAATAGTGGATGTAGGAGAACCTCAGCAGATGACCAAGCTGTTGCTGAAAATAATTTCTATACAAAGACCAAAACTGATATTACCACCATATGGTCAGTGGTAGATACCAGTCCTGCAGAACATAAAAGATCACAGTACAGTTATACGGTTGTGGCCAAAAGTATTGACACCCCTGCAATTCTGTCAGATAATACTCAGTTTCTTCCTGAAAATGATTGCAAACACATTCTTTGTTATTATCTTCTTTTAATTTGTCTTAAATGAAAAAACACAAAAAGAATTGCCCTAAAGCCAAATTGGATATAATTCCACACCAAACATAAAAAAGGGGGTGGACAAAAGTGTTGGCACTGTTCGAAAAATTGTGATGCTTCTCTAATTTGTGTAATTAACAGCACCTGTAACTTACCTGTGGCACCTAACAGGTGTTGGCAATAACTAAATCACACTTGCAGCCAGTTGACATGGATTAAAGTTGACTCATCCTGTGTCCTTGTGTGTACTGCACTGAGCATGGAGAAAAGAAAGAAGACCAAAGAACTGTCTGAGGACTTGAGAAACCAAATTGTGAGGAAGCATGAGCAATCTCAAGGCTACAAGTCCATCTCCAAAGACCTGAATGTTCCTGTGTCTACCGTGCGCAGTGTCATCAAGAAGTTTAAAGCCCATGGCACTGTGGCTAACCTCCCTAGATGTGGACGGAAAAGAAAAATTGACGAGATTTCAACGCAAGATTGTGCGGATGTTGGATAAAGAACCTCGACTAACATCCAAACAAGTTCAAGCTGCCCTGCAGTCCGAGGGTACAACCGTGTCAACCCCTACTATCCGTCGGCGTCTGAATGAAAAGGGACTGTATGGTAGGAAACCCAGGAAGACCCCACTTCTTACCCCGAGACATAAAAAATCCAGGCTGGAGTTTGCCAAAACTTACCTGAAAAGCCTAAAATGTTTTGAAAGAATGTTCTCTGGTCAGATGAGACAAAAGTAGAGCTTTTTGGGCAAAGGCATCAACATAGAGTTTGCAGGAGAAAAAAAGAGACATTCAAAGAAAAGAACACGGTCCCTACAGTCAAACATGGCGGAGGTTCCCTGATGTTTTGGGGTTGCTTTGCTGCCTCTGGCACTGGACTGCTTGACCGTGTGCATGGCATTATGAAGTCTGAAGACTACCAACAAATTTTGCAGCATAATATAGGGCCCAGTGTGAGAAAGCTGGGTCTCCGTCAAAGATCATGGGTCTTCCAGCAGGACCATGACCCAAAACACTTCAAAAAGCACTAGAAATGGTTTGAGAGAAAGCACTGGAGACTTCTAAGGTGGCCAGCAATGAGTCCAGACCTGAATCCCATAGAACACCTGTGGAGAGATCTAAAAATGGCAGTTTGGAGAAGGCACCCTTCAAATGTCAGGGACCTGGAGCAGTTTGCCAAAGAAGAATGGGCTAAAATTCCAGCAGAGCATTGTAAGGAACTAATTGATGGTTACTGGAAGCGGTTGGTCACAGTTATTTTGGCTAAAGGTTGTGCAACCAAGTATTAGGCTGAGAGTGCCAATACTTTTGTCTGGCCCATTTTTGGAGTTTTGTGTGAAATGATCAATGTTTTGCTTTTTGCTTCATTCTATTTTGTGTTTTTTCATTTAAGACAAATTAAATGAAGATAATAATACCAAAGAATTTGTGATTGCAATCATTTTCAGGAAGAAACTGAGTATTATCTGACAGAATTGCAGGGGTGTCAATACTTTTGGCCACAACTGTAGATGGTGGCTTACTGCTGATGTTCTTTCTGATGGAGTCGTTCACTCTTCCCTTTTTAATAATGTATCGAGTCTCCCCCTTGTACAGCTCCTCTATAGGCAGTATGATGCTCTTTTATACACAATATAATGCCCAATTCACTGTATCTATACTGACCCCATAGTATCCCCCAAACTGATGGCTCCAACACCGTATGCTGGCCTGTTACTGTAATCTCCACACTGTATGATGGCCCCCTAGATAGCCTCCATATAGTATAATGCACCTGATAGTCCTCTACGTAGTGTAATGCACTCCCCATAGGCAGACAAGAGTGTACTGCACTCCCCATAGGCAGACTCTATATTGTATAATTCACCCCCTATAGGCAGACTCTATATAGTATAATGCAGCCCCCACATAGGAAGACTATATAGTATAATGCAGACTCTATAGTGTAAAGCAGCCCCCATAGGCAGACTCTATAGCATAATGCAGCCCCCCATAGGCAGACTATAGTATAATGCAGCCACCCATAGGCAGAGTCTATAGTATAATGCACTCCCCATAGGGAAACTCCATATAGTATAATGCACCCCATAAAAAATAAATAAATTCAATACTCACCTCTCCTCGTTCCTCCGCTGCTCCGAGCGCCCGCACATCTCCGAACATCGGGCTCCTATTAGTGACATCATTGCGACCCAAATCGATGTCTGTGACGTCAGACGCTGACAGGGAGGATGATGGGACAGGGAGTGTATCGCTCCCTCTCTCATCAATGCGGTCAACAGTATCGGCATTTAGCTGATACAGTTGCACTTGCGATGACAGGCGGGGGGCCCACTGCTGCCACTGGGCCCCCCAGCCTGCTCAGGGGCCCCATAGCGGCCACATGGCGGAGCAGGGAGATTGATTCTCCCTGCTCTGCCACTGAATGTAACTGTATCCTCGTGCTGTGCTCGCCAATACAGTTACAGTAGGATACATCAGAGGAATGCTGTCTAGACCAATGTCAAAAGCTTCCAAAATCAAAATACCATCAAATAATAGAACAATGAAGCACCAAGCCATAAAATAACACAATTTTATTAAATCAAAATATTTTAAAAAAATACATACAAAATGATTATAAATATATATTTTTAGTACCTAGTGGGAATACTACGCAAATAAAAACCACCATATAAAGGCAAAGTGATGCTGATGGAAAAAATGTGGGAACATAGCATATTTTAAAGAAAATGTTTCAGTTGATAAAATGACAGCGTTTATAAGTGCACAAAGGGTAGCGGGAGCCAAACTACCAGGCTTCCCAACAATGTTTGAACCCCAAAGAGACTGACGGCTAACATGTACAAAATATCCCAAAAATGCATCCAAGATACACACAGGGAAAGGCAATTTGTAAAGAGCCTATATAGACTTGTAAACATATAAGTGATTACTCTGGTACGGTAGCCAGATATCCTAAATGTGGATGTAATATTCCAAGGAAACATGAAGGGACATTACCTTTAAGCGGTGGTGGCACCCCGATGCGCGTTTCACGTATAGCTTTTTCTCAGGGAGAGTGCGTGTCTTCTATAGTGTGCCTGCTGTTTATATAGTGCTCTTTCTAATCATTGGTGTCAGCGGTTGAATTGCGGCGCTTCCGCCGGTGAAAATGCATGACGTGGATGCGTGTCGGCGTCATGTGATGTCTGGCCACACCCCCCGCCCGACGTGTCAGAGAGGGGTGTGGACCAGGCACCAGCTGAGACACGTCTCCACGGCGACTCCAAAGCAGGAAACAGACGGAAGCACCTGGGGGTTCAAAGTGCTCACCACACATCTAGATAAGTTCCTTTGGGGGTCTAGTTTCCAAAATGGGGTCACTTGTGGGGGGTTTCTACTGTTTTGGCACATCAGGGGCTCTGCAAATGCAACGTGATGCCCGCAGAGCATTCCATCAAAGTCTGCTTTTTAAAACGTCACTACTTCACTTCCGAGCCCCGGCATGTGCCCAAACAGTGTTTTCCACATTTAAGATACCGTGTATACTCGAGTATAAGCCGACCCCCCCTAATTTTGCAACAAAAAACTGGGAAAACGTATTGACTCGAGTATAAGCCTAGGGTGGAAAATGCAGCAGCTACCGGTAAATGTCAAAAATAAAAATAGATACCAATAAAAGTAAAATTAATTGAGACATCAGTAGGTTAAGTGTTTTTGAATATCCATATTGAATCAGGAGCCTCATATAATGTTCCATGCAGTTCATTTTGGCCTCATAGTTGCCCCATATAATGCACCATGCAGTTCTTTATGGCCCCATGGATGCTCCATATAACATTGTGCCACATATAATGCTGCTGCTGCACTGAAAAAAAAAAAAAAATGACATACTCACCTGTCGTCGCTGCTCCTCAGCGTCCCGTCTCTCCGCACTGACTGTTCAGGCAGAAGGCGGCGCGCACACTGTCATCGTGCCCTCTGACCTCAACAGTCACTGCAGAGGACGCGGAAGACGGAGCGTCGGTGGAACGTGGAAAGGTGAATATGAAATACTCAACTGCTCCTGGCGCGGTCCCTGCATGTCCCACGTCTCCGGGAGCGGCAGCATCTTCCTGTAGTGAGCGGTCACGTGGCACCGCTCATTACAGTAATGAATATGCGGCTCTACCCCTATGGGAGTGGAGTCCATATTCATTACTTTAACCCCTTCCC